>NC_089259.1:50467352-50778589 GCF_963930625.1 Muntiacus reevesi | reverse complement strand
AGAGGTAAGAACATATTGTACTTACAAAATAAAACTCTCAGATAACAAGAAAGAGCTCTTGGAAATTAAAAGTCAAATAGCCCAAATAAGAAATGCCCAAGATGAATTAGATGATAAATGCAAGAAGTTCACTTAGAGTGTATAAAAATAGGCAATATGTGGAAAATACGAGAAAATAGTTAAGAAAATTACAAGGTTAGTAATGTACAAGTTGCATATAGGAGGTCCAGAATAAGCAAAAGTAAAAACATGAAGAGAAATTATCAAACAGATAATAAAGGAAAATTTTCATCAGAACTGTTCAACAGTTTCTAAATTAAAAGAATCCACTAGTTGTCCTTGTATTATTTTTGTTGTATAGTTGCAAACAATTGTGTCTGACTCTTTGCGGCCCCATGGACTATAGCCTGCCAGGCTCCTCATTCTGTGGGATTCTCCAGACAAGAATACTGGAGTGGGCTGCCATTTCCTTCTCCAGGGGGAAGATTTTTCTTTAATTTTTAAAGGAAAATTTTTCATCACCAAAATTTAAAAAGAAAACTATGTTTATTATTTTTATATAACTAATGAAAAATTTTATGTAACTAGTGACTGGGGTTCATGACCTTGCACAGGAGGTGGTGATCAGGACCATTCCACCCCCCCACCCCCCCAAAATGCAAAAAGGCCTTACAAATAGCGGAGAAAAGAAGCGCTAAAGGCAAAGGAGAAAAGGAAAGATATACCCATTTGAATGCAGAGTTCCAAAGAATAGCAAAGAGAGATAAGAGAGCCTTCCTCAGTGATCAATGCAAAGAAATAGAGGAAAACAATAGAATGGGAAAGACTAGAAGTCTCCTTAAGAAAGTCAGAGATACCAAGGGAGTACTTCATGCAAACATGGGCACAGTAAAGGACAGAAATGGTATGGACCTGACAGAAGCAGACGATATTAAGAAGAGGTGGCAAGAATACACAGAAGAACTATACAGAAGAGATCTTCATGACCTAGATAATCACAATGGTGTTATCACTCACCTAGAGCCAGGTATCTGGGAGTGTTAAGTGGGCCTTAGGAAGCAGCACTATGAACAAAGCTAGTGGAGGTGATGGAATTCCACTTGAGCTATTTCAAATCCTAAAAGATGATGCTGTGAACGTGCTGCACTCAGTATGCCAGCAAATTTGGAAAACTCAGCAGTGGCCACAGGACTGGAAAAGGTCAGTTTTCATTCCAATCCCAAAGAAAGGCCATGCCAAAGATTCTCAAACTACCGCACAATTGCACTCATCTCACACGCTAGCAAAGTAATGCTCAAAATTCTCCAATAAATTGAATAAATTCTTCAGTAACAGGTGAACCATGAACCTCCAGATGCTTAAGCTGGATTTAGAAAGGCCAGAAGAACCAGAGATCAAATTGCCAACATCTGTTGGATCATCAAAATAGAAAGAGAGTTCCAGAAAAACATCTACTTCTGCTTTATTGACTATGCCAAAGCCTTTGACTGTGGGGATCACAACAAACTGTGGAAAATTCTTAAAGAGATGGGAATACCAGACCACCTTATCTGCCTTCTGAGAAATATGCATGCAGGTCAAGAAGCAACAGTTAGAACCAAACATGGAACAACAAACTGATTCCAAATTGGGAAATTAGTACGTCAAGGCTGTATATTGTCACCCTGCTTATTTAACATATATGCAGAGTACATCATGCAAAATGCTGGGCTGGATGAAGCACAAGCTAGAATCAAGATTGCTGGGAGAAATATTAATAACCTCAGATATGGAGATGACACCACCCTTATGGCAGAAAGCGAAGAAGAACTAAAGAGCCTCTTGATGAAAGTGAAAGAGGAGAGTGAACAAATCTTACTTAAAACTCACCATTCAGAAAACTAAGATCATGGCATCTGGTTCCATCACTTCATGGCAAATAGATGGGGAAACGATGGAAACAGTGACAAACTTTCTTTCTTGGGCTCCAGAATCACTGCAGATGGTGACTGCAGCCATGACATTAAAAGACACTTGCCCCTTGGAAGAAAAGCTATGACCAACCCAGACAGCATATTAAGAAGCAGAGACATTACTTTGCCGACAAAGCTCCATCTAGTCAAAGTTATGGTTTTTCCCATAGGCAAGTATGGATGTGAGAGCTGGACCATAAAGAAAGCTGAGGGCTGAAGAATTGATGCTTTAGAACTGTGGTGTTGGAGAAGACTCTTGAGAGTCCCTTGGATTGCAAAGAGTTCAAAACCAGTCAATCCTAAAGCAAAACAGCCCTTTAAATATTCATTGGATATTGGATATTCCAAATATTCATTGGAAGGACTGAAGCTGAAGCTGAAACTCCAATACTTTGCTCAACTGATGCAAAGAACTGACTCATTGGTAAAGACCCTGATGCTGGGCAAAATTGAAGGCAGGAGAAGAAGGGGATGACAGAGGATGAGATGGTTGGATGGCATCACTGACTCAATGGACATGAGTTTGAGCAAGCTCTGGGAGTTGGTTATGGACTGGGAAGCCAGGCATGCTGCAGTCCATGGAGTCTTAAAGAGTCAGACACGACTGAGAAACTGAACTGAACTGAACTAAATGAAAAATTAAAGTTTTAAAATTTGAAAAAATCCCAGTGATCCCTAGGTGATTTTGCTCTCTCCTCGCCTGCTGTGCATGCTCTTGCCTTCTCTGGTTGGCAACTTCTAAGCTTTGGGGGTAAATGCCTCAGTTATCAGCCATTGGAAATTTGGCCCCTTTGACAGTTATTTTGCAATATTCAGTGATCAGTTGTATATGTGTGCACTCCAGTATACATATATAGAGTTTAGTGACCGATCAGTTTTAAGGACCAAGGAGAAAAAGGAGCTTTAGGTGGTACCAGGATTTCTAGTTTAAGGACTAGGCTTTGACTATTTTTCAATTATGTGTTATTCAGTATGAATACAGGTGGTGCTAATGGTAAAGAATCTACGTGTCAATCCAGGAAACATAACGAGATGCAGGTTCGATCCCTGAGTTGGGAAGATACCCTGGAGGAGCACAGGGCAAACTGCTCCAGTATTCTTGCCTGGAAAATTCCATGGGCAGAGGAGCCTGGTGGGCTACAGTCCAAGGGGGTTGCAAAAAGTCTGACATGACTGAGTACACACACACAGTAGGATCACTCACATCAGTAATATTTCTTTAGTCTAATTATTTCAGAACAGAGGCAAATGAGTGAGGTGTGTCATCTTTAAACCTTTTCATTTTGAAATGAAACACACAAAGAAAAGAGCATTGACTGTAAAGTGTGTCTTAATCAATTATTACAAAGTGACTTTCAGAGTAATCATCATCAAAGTCAGGAAATAAAACACTGCCAGCCATGCTATGAGTCCTCTGCATTCACCCTACTAATCACAACTTCTTCCTTCTTTCTATTTGTGACCACTATTCTGATTTTATGGAAAGCTTCTTCTTGCTTTTCTTTAGTTTTAGTACTGAGGTATGGATTTGACTTCACTAAGTTCAGGCTTAATTTGGAATTGACACCAACTGGAGTTTCTAGTTGGCTAAATGAGTCAGGGTGAGGTCCGGCTGGTATGAGGAGGGAATTGAAGGGCTTCTGCATCTCAACAGACCTTAAGTACTGTCCATCAGCATTTCCCAACCTCAAAACCATTGATACTCTGAGCTGGCTAATTCTTCATTGTAGGGAGCCATCCTATGCATCGTAGGTTAGTTAGTAACTTCCCTGGTCTCCACCCACTAGACACAGTAGCACCCCTCTTCCAGTTGGAACACCCAAAAATGTCTGAGGATATTGCAGGATGACTCGTAGGAGGTGGGCAAAATCATCCTTAGCTGACAACCACTGCTTTGGACGAATTTAAGGACTATTTTTGTCCAAAAGGTCACTTGACCCAAAAAGTCAACTTTTGGTTCTTTTAGGTTTTCTACTAGTCAGTTTTAACCAAATGGTGGAGAAGTCAGGCTGAAAGTTCTAAACTCCACAGTTCAACCAGAATCTGTGACTCTGCGCAGTGTTAGCCAGGTTCAGTGGCCTACAGGTCAGCTCCCAGGGCCCCAGGTGGCAAGCCTCCCAGGAAGGGACACTTTCACTCAAGTGACAGAGGACCTGGCAGCTTTCTCAAGGAGTTAATGAATGAGACATGGTCAACTGACTTCTTTCCCCACCTCCACCTTTTCACATTTTGAACCTTTAAAAACTGCCAGCCAATGAAAGCTTCAGATTGGCAGCAAAGCACCTCAGTGTCAAATGTAATACACATACACATAAATATTTATAAGCACATACTATATAAACTATAATAAAATACATATAAAAGTGATATGTAAAGTTGGAGGTTAGAATCTAAAACCAGAGTGATCAAGAGTTCCAAATCTGATATTTACCTATTGCTCTACTTTTTGCAAATTCCTTAATCTCTCTGGGCTTCAGTTTCTTCACTCACACAATGAAACCCACTAAGCACACCTCTAGGTATGGTTTTTGGATCTAGTGAGATGAGAAATGCAAAAATGTATCACAAACAGTAAAGCACAATGAAGTTTATTATACACTATTATTTTCTAAAACTTCGAGGAGGAAGGGAGCCTCAAGGCTTGCTGATAATTATTAATACCACATTGTAGAATCTCTCTCAGTTATTTGTTTTTGTTGGACATATTAGTTAACAAAGAATAAGAACTGATTCCTGTGCTTTCAGTTCAGTTCAGTTCAGTCACTCAGTCGTGTCCAACCCTTTGCGGCCCCGTGGACTGCAGCACTCCAGGCTTCCCTGTCCACCACCAACTCCCAGAGCTTACTAAAACTCATGTCCATCAAGTCGGTGATGCTATCCAACCATCTCATCCTCTGTCATCCCCTTTTCCTCCCACCCTCAATCTTTCCCAGCATCAGGGTCTTTTCAAATGAGTTGGTTCTTCGAATCAGGTGGACAAAGCATTGGAGCTTCAGCTTCAGCATCAGTCCTTCCAATGAATATTCAGGACTGATTTCCTTTAGGATAGACTGGTTGGTTCTCCTTGCAGTCTAAGGGACTCTCAAGAGTCTTCTCCACCACCACAGTTCTAAAGCATCAATTCTTCAGCCCTCAGGTTTCTTTATAGTCCAGCTCTCACATCCATACATGATTACTGGGAAAACCATAGCTTTGACTAGATGGACTTTTGTTGGCAAAGTAATGTCTCTGCTTTTTAATATGCTGTCTAGTTTAGTCATAGCTTTTCTTCTGAGGAGCAAGGGTCTTTTAATTTCATGGTTGCGGTCACTATCTGCAGTGATTTTGGAGCCCAAAGAAAGAAATTCTGTCACTGTTTCCATCGTTTCCCCATCTATTTGCCATGAAGTGATGGGACCAGATGCCATGATCTTAGTTTTCTGAATGTTGAGCTCTAAGCCAAATTTTTCACTCTCCTCTTTCACTTTCATCAAGAGGCTCTTTAATTCTTTGTTTTCTGCCATAAGTGTGATGTCATCTGCATATCTGAGGTTATTGATATTTCTCCCGGCAATCTTGATTCCAGCTTGTGTTTCATTCAGCTTTCTCATGATGTACTCTGCATATACGTTAAATTAGCAGAGTAACAATATACAGCCTTGACGTACTCATTTCCTGATTTGGAACTAGTTTGTTGTTCCATGTCCAGTTCTGACTGTTGCTTCTTGACCTGCATACAGATTTCTCAGGAGGCAGGTGGTCTGATATTCCCATCTCTTTAAGAATTTTCCACAGTTTGTTGTGATCCCCACAGTCAAAGGCTTTGGCATAGTCAATAAAGCAGAAGTAGATGTTTTTCTGGAACTCTCTTTCTTTTTTGATGATCCAACAGATGTTGGCAATTTGATCTCTGGTTCTTCTGACCTTTCTAAATCCAGCTTGAACATCTGGAATTTCACAGTTCATGTACTGTTGAAGTCTGGCTTGGAGAATTTTGAGCATTACTTTGCTAGTGTGTGAGATAAGTACAATTGTGCTGTAGTTTGAACATTCTTTAGGGATCCTGAACTCGAGATCTGAGACAGAATTGAAGTCACAAGAATTTAATGTAAGAGTAAGAAGTTCACATCTGATGCTGTTGGTGCCATTACACTCAGTTAAGGTGTCAGAGGTTCTTCCTGATTTCGGGAATCTTGTTATACCCACAGATTTTAACTTTTATATAAAAGTGGAATTTTAACTACTGTATATATTGCATATTCTAAATGTCTTTGTGAGACAGTGCTGTTCATCCTGTGTGGTAAACTCATGTTTGCTTTGCGCCATAATGGAGCATCACACACAAAGATTACCTGATGATGTTACAGGTTTAGAGAAAGAAGTTCTGAAGGAATGTGAGTGTTCCTGGTATAGAGATGAGCACCAGAGTGTCTCTTTCTTCATTTTCAACATTTGGCCCTATATGCTGACAACCTAACTTTTTTTTTTTTTTTTTGGAAAGCCAGAAATCGTGTATAAAACACACAGCAGCTCTGTATTATAGTAGGAGCCAGTCTATAGCCGGTTTGCCCTTATTTCTAGGGAGTAGCATTTCAGGGACTTCAACTGAAAGCCTGGGGTATTTAACAGGGATCCTTCACCTTGACAGGCCTAGAAACCAAATTTCTATCTCCCCCACTCTGTGAAATGTCAAAGGTCTGCTCAGATTTTCACTGTCTTACTGAACTTTATTCTCGAGTTCGAAGCCTTTCAACCACTGCAACTTAAGAACTGGCAAATATGTTGAGGTAGAAAGGAGCATGGGATGTTTGAGCTCACTTCTTTGAAGTTCTCTTTGTTCCAAGACCCAAACCCCTTGATTCTGACTGCCCTCGCAGCCCTGAACTACAGTTTTTGTCTGGTTCCCATGAGGCTACCGAATGCTCGAAGGCACTGCTTTTCACTCTGTCTTTTGAACACATGCTGCAAGTCAGTAAATGTCTCAAAAAGTAAAAAAATCAGAAAATACTGTCCTGTTATATACTGTATGGGCTTCCCAGGTGACTCAGTGGTAAAGAAGCTGCCTGCCAAGCTTGGAGACTTGGGTTCGATCCCTGGGTCAGGAAGTTGCCCTGGAGAAGAAAGTGGCAAGTCACTTCAGTATTCTTGCCTGGGAAATACCAAGGACAGAGGAGCCTGGTGAGCTGCAGTCCATGGGGTCACAAAGAGTTGGACAGGACTTAGTGACTAAACATCAACATGGACTGTACCTTCTCTAAATTCATTTGCTGAAGCTCTGACTTCCAATTTGACTGTATTTGGAGATAGGACTTTTAGGAAGTAATTAACATTAAATGAGGTCATGAAGATGGGGTTCTAATCTGAAAGGATTTGTGGCCTTATAAAATCTGCCTGCCTCTCTCCCCACCACCACGTGAAGACACAGGGAGAAAGGGGTCACCTGCAAGCCAAGAGGTGAGTCTTCCTTGGAACAAGTCAGCCAGCACCTTGGTCTTGGTCTCCCCAGCCTCTGGAACTGTGAGAACTAAATTTCTGCTGTTGAAGACACTCAATTCTGGTGCTTTGTTACAGCAGTCAGAGCAGACTAAGACATGCTCCTTCATTTCATTTTCCTTCTCTCTGAAGGCTTGGTCCCTAAAGTCCTGGCTGCTTTGGTTGTCCTCTGATGCCTTCAATTGTTTTGCTTTTTACCTGATTTAGAAATATTTGTTATAGTAGGAATTTTGGATTCATAACTATTCTATTAAAGGAAGAAGCAAAAATCTCAGAAAGTCTCATTAAAATATTTCATTCCAAGAAAAAGGAAGAGTAAATATAAAGACTCTGGAGAAAAACCTACTCAGTAAATAGAATATAGTTATAATTATATGAGATATTTAAAGTACAACCTAATTTAGATGCTGTCACCTCAAGGTCTTTATGTTATTTACATCTGCAAAGATTCTTATTCCAAATATGATCACATTCTGAGATTCTATGTGTTTGGAGGGGACTCTATTCAACCCAATATTGAATATTCTAAGAAATATGTAATATTGACACCACTTCTTCTATTAATAAATGATACAAGGTACTACAAGATTTTGTTTGCTTAGTACTATCACCTCCAGATAGAATTACACTCCTCATAGAGTTACACTCCTGAGATAAGCCATTGTCTACAAGGGTACTCTTTTACAAATCATATAAATTACCTGGGACTGTTACTCACATTTGCACTGAAAGTTTATTTTGAAAGCAAAATGCTATGAAGGCTGTACATTCCAGAGGGTAAGGGCTGGGTTACTTTCATTGGCCTTGCTATAGGCACAGTGGAAGCTTTACTCAATAATACTGTTCCAATCTATAAAATACACCCAAGCATCCAATGGATTGGTATGGATAGAGTTTGCCTTAGTTTAAGTTCCCATCTTTCAGAATGTGAGGAAAGTTAGATAATCCATATTCTGACCTACAGGCTCTGCTAAACTTTCATGGCTGCCTATCCCTAGAGACATGCCATTTTCTTTGGGCTGAAAGATCTGCAAAGTGTCTGGGCCAAAGTGACTAGAATCGCCCTCATTCACAAAAGGCCTCAGAGAGCAGATTAAAGACCAGCTCCCCTCTGCTGCATTTTCATCTGACTCTTGTGGTCATTTCTGCTGATGTCAGCTCCACTCTCCCCAGCAATCACCGTCGTTTTCCAACAGAGATGGATGGCTGAGCAGACTGCCGGAGCGGCTATCCATCACATATGCCTATGGATGATCAAGGCCATGTCTGTGACTCTAAATTCGGCATCAATTAAGTGTGGGTTGCATCCAACCACGCAGCCCTCTTGTGCCACCCAGAGAGCATCAGGGAATCTGAAAGGCTTTTCTACTCATTTCAGAAAGCTTCTAACTGCTCACCCACTGAGACTGAAATATGGGAGTGAAGATGAAATGAAAAGCTAAAAGGAGATGGAAAAAACTGAGTAAAAATATTCCGGAACTTAGGCACTGAAATCTGGTGGGTCTTCAAGCTTGCCAATTTTGTGGAAAGCAGTTTAGTGTGTGTGCCAAGGCTTAGTACACAAACAGTAATGTCTTCAGGGGTCAAAGCAGCTAGGTGTGCTGAAGCGATCATATATCGTAAGAGTGAAAGAGATGGACCTCTGCTCACAGAGATATAGAAATGTGGTTTTTGATGACTCTCCCATATTGAAAATCAAATTGAGCTGATAGTTTAATAAACATGACAAGAGTCTGGATCCTCTTCTAGAGCTTTTATTGTTATTATTATCTTTTGCTATAGTCATTGCTCCAGCACTTATTAATCAGGCTCTATTACTGGATTCATTGGTGAACTGCAAAGAGATACTATAAATACAATGTACAACCCTGGGGTTAAGAGCTATTTAAGGACAGGGGTTCAGATTTCTAGCTTGGGGTGCTTTAGACCTATTCAATTACAGAAAAAGAAACAGTGGTAAGAAAACAGATTAAACTTCACATGTGAAAAATGTGACTATCTTCTAGGTGGGCCAGAAAATTCTTGAAGACGTACACAAGTCGTCTTGCTTTCCAGAGCTTTCCTTCTCTTCTTCCAAGATGATCATTCAGCAAATACTAATTAAGCACCTACTGTTTGCTAGCAGTTAAAAGACACTACATCCAAGGAGTATACAGTCCATCTAAAGACACCAAACTCATAATCCTTATTTTCTTTTCCTTTTGAAATATACTGATTTATGCTTTCTTCCCATTCTCTAAGCTGAGAATTTTCTCTTTTAGAGTGGAAAATAGACATAGCAATCTGAATTAGGGTTACAGATAACACCCCAAAGGCTTCTTACATCATTTAGTGTTGTAGAAGCAGTGTATGGGTGACTTCTAGAGACAGGATCATGGTTTGTGTAAAAGGACTATCTTGGCAGAGATTTTTAACTTCTACCAAAAAGAAATGGAAGGACCAAGCAAATCAGGGAGACACTTTTTTTCTTTTTTTTTTAGGGAGACACTTTTAAGAGGCTCATACCCTTCCATTTGTGGCAATCTGGTGCTGGTTTGCAGGGTAACTGTTTTTTATCTGATTGTATGTATGTACATAAATCTTATATGTTATATATTCAATATATTGTATATATTGAACTAGTCAAAGTTATGTCTGCTTTAGAGTTCTTTGTATTTTCTGAGACTTATTACAGAAGGAGGTAGTTGAAATGTTATGAAGAAAACCAACAAGATTATGTTATGAGCACGGTCGGAATCATTTTTCATTCAATAATGCTGTTCTGATTGGAAATCCATAGTCTGCTGTTAGGCCTGAAATTTTCCTTCCAAACAGTGGACAAACCAAATGATTTTTTTTTTTTTCATTTAGAATTATTTTTCTCTGGAGCCTCTTATCCTAAAAATGTGCTGAGTTTAGCTCTTTATCTCTATCACAGTGTATCGTGCCCACAATAAGGTTGCAAAGTTTAAAGGCTTAGAGTAGACAAGTGACTTCTTAGATTCCACAGCAATTCCTGGAGTTGAAGTTGCTGCCGCGGCTCATGCTTTGCACACTTGGTTTACCTTCCATGAGGGCGAAGGTTTGGGGAGCTCCTCTAGCTTTTTACCATCCCAATATCAGCTCAACACTGATCAGCTCAATGCATCCTAAAATGAAGTAAAATAAAATCATTTGTATTGTCTCTGTTGCACTTATAGGACTTGAGAATTAGAAGGAACCCAGTTGAAAGGTGAGTGGGGGCTGGAATTCAGCTCACATTTTGCTCACCAAGCTGGCATCACATTGAATTCACTCAGAGGAAGAGGCACCCATTTTAATTTGCACAAACACACCAGTTAGGCTGCTAGCTGCCCTGTGCATGGCAGGGTCCACACAAACTGACCTCAGGGGCCCAATCCAGTCGTCATATATTTTTTTTTTTTTTGACATTCTCCTGCTTTCCCAAGTATACAACTCTTCCTCGCCATTTGTAGGAACATGTGTGCATGCACACTAAGTCGTTTCAGTCATGTCTGACTCTTTGTGACACCGTAGACTATAGCCTGCCGGGCTCCTTTGTCCATGGGATTCTCCAGGCAAGAATACTAGAGTGGATTTCTGTGCCCTCTTCAGGAAATCTTCCCAACCCAGGGATCGAACCCACATCTGTTATGTGTTCTGCATTGGCAGGCAGGTTCTCGACCACTAGCACCACCTGAGAAGCCCCATTTGTAGGAACAGGCCTCAAAAATCCATGACATCTCAATTTAAGTAGCTTGGAGGAGTATTAGAAGAATCTTTAATGTTGCCCTTATAATAAAAATATTTTGATGACTTATATTTGTTATTTGTCACATGGCGTGACTTTTCCATATACTTTCACCTTCTAAGTTTGGGGAAATAGTGTAATCTGGTTAACACTAGTTTAGTTTCTTTCATTAGCAATGAAAGAAAAAAAAAGCATCATGGGCATGAGAGTTTATTTGCACTGCACAGATGTGTGTATGTTTGTGTTTGTGCACATTTAGCAGTTTTTATTCTTGCTTTTGGGCTTCCCTTTTAGCTCAGACTGTAAAGCATCTGCCTGCAATGCAGGAGACCCGAGTTCTTGCTTTTGCTAAATTTAGACTTTCATTTGGATCATTAGAATATCTCATATCTCTTTCATTTGTTGCATAATACATTGTTTGTTCTTTAAAACCCAACTCAAATGTCACCTCCTCTGGGTAGCCTTGCATCCCACTAGGCAGTGATTACAGTCCTTACCACCAGCAGTTTGTATTGGCTTGTTCTATTGGACCAACCTGACCATGAATGAGTTCTTTGAAGAAAAGAACTGCACCTAATGCATTTCTGTAGCTCCAGAGTCAGTGTAGAATCTTGCCCATTTTAGTTTTTCAGAAAATCCTGACATAATTTCTGCAGTGTGATCATTCATCTTTGATGGTTATGACTTCTTTGAAAATGCTATAGACTCTCTCCCCGGGAAAAAAAGGGCTCATCTGCTTTACATGCAAATTTTGCATACATTTTTAATTGTTCTTGGTCCCCATGATCCTGTTCTTGGCCCTTCCATGATCCTACCTATGGGTCCACGGAACTCAGATCAAGAACCACTTGTCAAGAGAAACGGACTAAGGGTCTTGGTACAATAAAGTGCTAAACATTCCCCTGTTATTTCCTTCACTCAAATATTTATCATGCTGAACACTGAAGATGTTATAATTAATATCGTACAAGTACTCACCACCCAGGGAGACAGATCAACAAATGAGTGGATAAAATTATACCACAGCATATTAAATGTTACTGCGTGCTAAGTCACTTAAGTCATGTCTGCAACCCAGTGCACTTGCAGCCCTCCAGGCATCTCTCTCCATGGGATTCTCCAGGCAAGAACACTGGGGTGGCTTGCCATGCCCTCCTCCAGGTGATCTTCCCAACTCAGGGATCAAACCCATATCTGTTATGTCTCCTGCATTGGCAGGGGCGTTCTTCACCACTAGTGCCACCTGGGAAGCCCAAATATTACTGCAGCAGTGTACAAAAGATGCCAGCTCCAGGAAAGTGGCTTCAGATTCCTCACTTAAGGACCAATATTTTCCCCTCAACTATCCGGCAATTGATCTGAGTGGTAAAGTTTTTCTTATCCCAAATCAGTACATTTGAAAAAAGTTTTCTATTATCGCTGTCATTTCATAGCATCTTACTGCTCCCAAAGAAGAAATATGTAGTTCTGGAATAAAGCATGTATATTATCTATGGTGAAACGGACCACCAGCCCAGGTGGGATACAAGAGTCAGGTGCTCGGGCCTGGTGCACTGGGAGGACCCTGAGGAGTCGGGTGGGGAGGGAGGTGGGAGGGGGGATCGGGATGGGGAATACATGTAACTATATGGCTGATTCATGTCAATGTATGACAAAACCCACTGAAATGTTGTAAAGTGATTGGCCTCCAACTAATAAAATAATATTAAAAAAATAAAAAAAAATAAAAAATAAATAAAAAAAATAAAAAAAAAAATAAAAAAAAAAAAAAAAAAAAAAAGAACAATCCTTTTATAACGTATAACTTTGTGAGAATAAATTTCTTCTCACTTCTTTGTGAATGTCTAAAACTTCTCATATTCTGACACCCAGCATTTAGTATTTGAATCACTTGTTTTAGGGAGTCATTGAAGGCTTCCTAGAAGAAATGTGCAAAGTGAGTCTTTAGGTATAAATGGGGTACTAGAAGTTGGACAGAATCAGAGGAAGGGACTTACTCCAGGTAGATGAAATAATAGCTGAAAGACTCAGAGGTTAAATATATAAAGTGTGTGCATAGAAGGTAGTAATGGAGGTGAGATCAAGTTAGCAGGAAAATCCTCAGGGAAGAGGTGAAATGGACAAGAATTGAAAATTCTTAGCAAAGGGACCTTGCAGAACAAAGGCAATACAAGTGGGTAAGATATAGAAGCACCTACTGCTGCAGGCTGGTGCAGAGAGGCAAGCCGTAAGATATTTGGGGCCCCCACTGACTTCCCATGAAGTCATGTGTTAGAGCAAATTATCCAGCAAGAGGCCCCTACTGCCAGCTTAGGAGGAGACTATTTAGGGCTGAAAGGCAAGGAAAAATGGGTGAGGCTCTGTGCAGGAAGAAGGTCAACAGGAAGGCTGACTGGGGAGTGGCATTTATACCAGAAACTGATGCAAGGATGGAGGACCAGAGTCAAGGCAAGAGCACAGAAAGCTGTCCAGTCATAAAAGAAGTCGTAAAAGTCATAATAAAAGCTATGAAGAGGGCCTTGTGTGCTGGGTGGAAATGGAAATAAGAGTGTCAAGATGAATGCAGGATACAAGGAAGAAACAGAAGAAGTTGAGATAGATCCACATATAGAAAATCTACAGTTAAAACCATCTTACTAAAAAAAATAATATGGAGATAGTCTCTTCTATTATCTATATGCCATTATTTTCTTTAATCAGCATATTAAACTAATCAAACCTTAGTAAATTCACATCTCACTTTCAAAATATTTCTTGAAATTATTTGAATGTTATTGGATGGTATTTACTGACTGATTTTTGTTTTAAGTTTCAGCTTTGAAAGAGTTTATAAGTAGGTAGATCAACTACTCAGATACTCTAGCTAATTTAAAGTAGCTTAAAATATTATGCAATTTAAATTACTTCTTTCAGATAAACTGCTGGTATATATTCCTCATCCAACCCAGAGCTACTGCTACCAAATAATGCTCAAGTCAAAAAAAACAAAAACAAAAAAACTTTAAATGAAAGCCACTGTTAGTATTTTTGGGGATGTTTCCATTGAGAGAATATTGTACGTCATGAACAGCCCACTGTCAAATGCTTTCTACTTAAGGCATGTGAATATTTAAAAGCTATCCTCACCCGGAACCACTATTTCCCTACCTGCCTTCTCTTCCACCCAAGATCATCCTTTTAAATCTGTAGCAAATAATTTTTAGATGCATTTCTTATTATAGCATTACCACAGCCAGCATAAACATCTTTCTTCTTTCTCCCGCCATGTGTACATGTAATGGAGTTTCTTATTAAATATACATGCAACTCTTCGTTGCATATAAATGTACCTCATCAAAGAATAAGGTAGATCCTGCCACTCTGCTATTGATTGGTCATGAAGACAGGGCAACAACTGAATGGTGTTCTTGGGCTTTCTCTTAAAAAAAAAACAAACCCAAACTGAATGAGGCCTGTAAGTTTAGCCACCATCACAAGGAAATCTAATGTGGTTCCCTTCTTACATATTTATTAGGCTGCTTTATTACCTATTTTTGAGACCACAGAAAGCAGAAACTGCTTTCCTACTTCCTAAAGAGAATTTACAAAGTCACGACTTTTGTCTTCATGGGACAATATTCTTGTCTTTGAGGAATATGCCAGGCTGAAGAAAACCACAAGACTGGGTTACGGAGAGGGTGTGTGTTCAAATGCATCAGTAGTGACAAGCTTTCTGGTGATCAAGTACATCTGAGAGGCAACACCAGGTGCTGCCATAGATGGTAGCCTTTGAAAAAGCAAAGCAGTGGCTTGGTAGTCCAGTGGTTAAGACTCTGTGCTTCCACTGCAAGGGGCTCAGGTTCGATCCCTGGTCAAGGAACTAGATCCCACATGCCATAACTAAAGATCCTTCATGTCTCCAGAAGACCAAAGAGCCCAAGTGCCACAACAAAGACCAAGGGAAGCCAAACAGATAAAATAAATATTTTTTAAAAAGCAAAGCAGAACGATATTCCTCATAGCCAAACAATTTCACTTTAACTTTAGACTCAAATGACTTGAAATTCACAAGAATGCTATGCAGAGGAGAAGGGAAAAAAAAATCAGAAGGAAGTCCTTAATTCATACTAAGAAACAATAAAAGAAGGACTTAGACAGACAGCGGGTTGTTTCTCAGAAAGCGCTTCGCCTGGCTGGCCTGGGAGAGCTAAATTACCTTGTTGGAAAACACACTTGGATGGGTGACTTGAGCCAGGTCCGCACACACTAGGTGAAACGTATCTATTGACTTACAAGCTGGATGCATGTGTCAAAACGCAATCCGGTATTTTCGTAATAATAGCTAGCAGTCTTGGCCGTAAATTATTTATGGAGAGTATTCAGTGCAAACAGGTTAGAGCACACATCGGCTTCAGCTTGACTGCCCTGGTTTTAGATCACGCAGACATTGAACTCCTCGGAGATCTGCTCTTATCACGGCAAACCCTTAAAGGGGGCCCACTCTGCTGTCGCTTCTGCAACTTACAGCCAACAGGCCACTTGCTAAGGCTCTACCTCAAGGTTCAATGAGTAAACGCGGTCCTTCTGCCCCCTCACTCACACCCGCCTGGCCCCAGCGATGTAAGGTAATATCAGACATGAAGGCAAATCGATCGTCAGAGCAGAGGCATGGGCATGCTCTGCCATTTTTGTGCAGAAACATGGAAGAATGTGCACAGAAAAGCCCACTGGTGATCTTAACGCGAGCTGACATTTCACTGATGCCGTGTTTCTGCGGCTGAAAAGAGCTGGCTGTCCTAGCGAAGCCCTCAGTTTAAATTTAAATAAGCGTGATGTCCTATTGCAATGCGGGGCATGGATTTCCCCTTCTGCCCCAGACTAAGACTATTTCAGCCACGGCCATTTCCATTTCTTCTCCGTGATCAGTGTAGGCAGGTGGACTTCTCTGCAGTGTCACATAGGTGGCTGGAAAGAGTACAGCGTCTTTCACTTCTTTAGAATCGAAACCACAAGAAGCAAACCCTCTGTTAATATTTCAGGAAGGCTATGGAGAAGGGAATGGCAACCCACACCAGTATATGGACAGAGGAGTCTGTTGGGTTATGGTTCATAGGGTGGCAAAGAGTCAGACACGGTTGAACGACTAACACAGACACACACTGCATCCCCATCAAACAGGCAATTAATGAGATATGGACCTCAGATCTCTCAGGCCAGATATCTGTACTTTTCACTTTATCCTCTTTGTCCTTTAAGATGAAGAGATGTTACAAACATTCCACTGCTTCACATGGAAGAGCTACTTTGTCATAAGAGATTCCAGCTTTTACTTGTTAGCTTAGAACAGAAAGGGGGTAAGCTATCTATTCATCAATTTGCAAGCAGAAGAGAAGAAATTCTAGCACAACTGTTGGAGTAAAACTTGGAAACATAATTGTCACTGCAAAGTGGGAAATGGAGAAAATAAGACCTGTGAGTGCTACAGTCAGCTTTCCTTAGGACTGGATAGCAAGTTTATCTCCTAATTGTTTTTATAGAGTGTTAGAGAGCAGATGATAACATCTCCAAAGCTCAAAAGGCACAGTACCAGGAAACAGGAGCCCTGCTTCAGCTAAATAAAAGCCGTTCATTGACCATTCATTCAACTCTGGGTGCCAGTTTTTTTGTTTTGTTTTTGTTTTATCTATAAAAAGGGGAAACCAAAATCCTCTTAGGGCATCATTTTGTTGTAGGGACAAAATGTCATGATATAAGGAAAGATTGTGGTAGTGGGTTGAATGGTGGCCTCTAAGAGATTGCAACTTGTGAATATAAGCTTAGTTTGAAAAAAACCGAAGTATATACTTCAACTTTGTACTTGAGGGGCTTGAGATGAAGAGATGATCCTGGATTATCTGAGGGGTCTCTAAATCCAATGATAATTTTCCTAAGAGAGACAAACACCCAGATACAGAAAAGAAGGCCATATGAAGAGGGAGGCAGATAGTGGAGTCATGAGGCCACAAGGCATGAAAGCCAACCAGAAGTTGGAAGAAGTCAGAAAGATTCTTCCCTGGGGCATCAGGGGGAGAGTGGCCCTCCCAACACTTTGATCTTGGACTCTGCAAGAGAATATGGTTTTGCTATTTTGTTCAGTCCCTACTAATTTTGTTCAAGCAATGCTAATTTTGTGGTACTTTGCCACAGCAGTCACAGGAAAAATTGTTCAGAGTGGGAACTAGGGAGTGTGAGGTGAGAGGGGCTTCTATTTATGGCACAAAAGTTCCAGTGCCGCCAGTATTCAATATAAGTACTATTTTAAGTCACCCTTAAAAAAAAAGCAAAGTCAATGGCAAAAATATCCATGATGAGGAAAATACTGAAATTTCTAGATGGTAAAAGATTTGTCTTTGATACTGAAGAAGTATCTCATTAATTTAATAATTTTTTAAAAAGATGAGTTGAGGCATCATTTTTCTGTTAGAGTATCTCACTAAGTGTCAGTCAGAAACTTCCCCGGTGGTCTAGTCATTAAAACTCTGCACTTCCTCTGCAGGGGATGCAGGTTCAATTCCTGGTCAAGGATCTAAGATCCCACATGCCCTGCAGTCTGGCCACAAAAGCAAACAAACAGACAAAAAGAAGTGTCAGTGATTAAGCCAGCTTTCAGGTGAATTATGTTTTAGAAGCTGATAGTTTCAAAGCCCTAAGAAATGAAAAAACAGGATGCTCAGGATAAAATACAGGGTTAATCTCAAAGAAAATCTTCATGTATCAAACTGTGTCTAGTCTCTGGCTACACAGTAAAATCACCTGAGAAGATTTATAAAATGCAAGTGCCCTGTTGCACCCTAGACAAATGATATCAGAAATTCAGGTGATGAGACCCAGACATCAGATTTGTGGTCCCCTGGGAGATTTCCATGGCAACCAAGGTGGGGAACCACTACTGTGAAGAAGAAGGTGGGTGGAGGTGGAGATCTCTGGGGTTTGGAAGGTTGCTCTGTGAACCTCATCCTGGCAGGTCATTTCAGTAACTAATGGTAAAGAGTGATTCTGAATCGTGTCTGAAGTTCTACACCAATCAGGGCTTAATTTTCTTTTCCAGGGTTTAAGTTCCTCAGAGAGTATTTGTATGCGCTCAGCCGAGTCCGACTTGATGTGATCCCATGGACTGTAGCCTGCCAGGTTCCTCCATTCGTAGGATTCTCCAGGTAAGAATACTGGAATGGGTTGCCATTTCCTTCTCCAGGGGATCTTCCTGACCCAGGGATCAAACCCATGTCTTTGCATCTCCTGCATTTGCAGGAGGGTTATTTACCACTGGGTCCCCTGGGAAGCCCCTCTTTGGAGAGCTGTTGATGGTAATTCACAGGGGATGATGACAATGACTCTGATGAGGCTGGTAGTGTTTTGTAGAGTTTGTAAAGTGCAAAACTATCTCCCCGTCAGTCCCCAGTGTCATCTGTCAAACATAGCTCTGTGTTTCTAGAATGCATTTCTCCAATGCTTCCTCACTGAAATAGGATGAATGGTTACCGGCCCCACCCCCACCGCAGCCAACCCCAACCAATAAAAGAAGATACATTCACTTGGAGGCCTATTTGAAAAAGCAGTCTTTGCAGATGTAATTAAGTGAAGGATCTCGAGATGAGAAAATCATTCTAGGTTATCCAAATGATATTTCAATCCAATGACAAGTATCCTTATTAGAGATACACAGAGGAGAAGACACAGACATAGAAGAAAAGGCCATGCAGGCCCTTCAAAGAGGGAGGGAGAAACTGGAGTTTTGTGACCACAAGGCAAGGAAGCCAACAGCCCCCAGAAGCCACCAAAAACAAGAAAGAGCTCTCCCTTAGAGATTGTGGGGGGAGCACGGTCCAGTCAACACCTCGATTTTGGACTTCTGGCCTCCAGAATTGTCAGAGAATACATTTCTGGGTTTTAAAAACCACTTTTATTGAAACATAGTTTATTTACAATGTTGTGCTAGTTTCAGGTGTACAACAAAGTGAAACATAGTCTTCTCAGGTGGCTCTAGTGGTAAAGAACCCACCTGCTAAAGCAGGAGATGTAAGAGACACGAGTTCGATCTCTGAGTTGGGAAGATCCCCTGGAGGAGGGCATGGCAACCCACTTCAGTATTCTTGTCTAGAGAATCCCATGGACAGAGGAGCCTGGTGGGCTACAATCCATAGGGTCACAAAGAGTTGGATAGGAATGAGACAACTATATGTGTATATATATTGCTTTTTAGATTCTTTCCCATTACAGGTATCTGTAATGCTTTATATATATATATATATTTCCATTATAGATTATTTTGAAATATTGAGTATATTCCAATGTGCTAAATGGTAGGTCCTCGGTGGTTATCTATTTTATACAGCAGTGTGTATATTTTAATCCCAAATTCCTAATTTATCCCTCTCACCCTTTCCCCTTGGTAACTATAATTTCTTTTTCTATGTCTGTGAGTTTATTTCTGGTTTGTAAATAAGTTCATTTGCATCAATTTTTAGATTCCACTTATAAGTGATAGCATGATATTTGTCTTTCTCTGACTTATTTCACTTAGTATGATGATCTCTGAGTACACCCATGTTGCTATAACATGAAATTATTCCATTCTTTTTTTTGACCAACTACCATTCCATTTTGTATATGTACCACATCTGCTGTTTTAAGCCACTAAGTTTGAGCCACTTGCTATCCTTAGGATAGAATTCAAACTTTCTATTACTAAAAAGCACCTATGACCTGGTCCCCAGCTGTCTTTACACTTTGAGCATTGGCCAGGGCCTTCCATAGCGGTTCTGAGCCATCTTGCTTCTTACCCCTCTGGGCATTGTGCTTACACCAGCGTGGCCACCCTGCCCCAGGAAGCAGCTCTTGGAATGGATCTTTTCCAGTGCCATTTGTCTGGTAGGCTCCTCATGGTGCCCAGTGTCCCGCCCCCGCACCCTGCCACGGCTTTTCAAAGCCTTCAGATGCTCTCATGCTTTCTCATCAGTTCTCAAGTTGCCTTTGTTTATTGCACCTTTTTATTATAGAATATGCCATATATTACTGGCATCATCTGTCATCCAAATACTTCCTGCACACAACTCTAAATTCTTTGAGAAAAAGGAGAGACACATACGGCTGGATTTTCCTAGTGCTTAACACAGCATCTGACTTCTCATAGAAGCTTGATTATCACTGGCTAAACTAACTAGTTTATTAATAATGTCTTTTGAACATGTATTATTTCATCTAATATTTTAAACATTAAGTGAAATGCAGACTACTATTATCGTATTTTAACAAAAGAAAAAAATGAGGTATAAAGAGGTGAATAGAAGTGTTAGAATTCAAATCTAGGAACTTGATTTCAAGTCTATCTCTCTATTTACTTAAACATATTTATTTAACCAAATATACATTTGACCATATATAGACAGGTAGATTTAACAAGATACATTTAGCCATGAGGCATGAGGTATGCATGCTCAATCGTGTCCGACTCTGTGACCCCACGGACTGTAGCCCACCAGGCCCCTCTGTCCATGGGGTTTCCCAGGCAAGAATACTGAAGTGTGTTGTTATTTTCTCCTCCAGGGCTTCTTCCTGACCCAGAGGTTGAACCCAGGTGTTTTCTGCATTGGCAGGCAGGTTCTTACCACTGAGTCACCTGGGAAGCTCATATTTAGCAGGTATATTACATGTATATTACATGCTATAAAAGTCTCTTTGTAATACCAATTGCCTCATTGCTTTCTGCCTGGAATTATGACTATTTATGTGTAAGTAATAACTCTGGTAAGTTCACTGAGGATAAGACCCAGGTTTATTTAATGTTTTTGCCATACAGTGTTTTCTAAATAACAATCATTCAAATATTTGTTGAATGGATTAATGATCATTACAATGACTATATTTTAAAAATTTCTTCCATATTTCTATAAAATTATCCTATGAGTTTACATAATGTCACCTTACTAAAAGCTATAAATATGGAGATCCCAGTCTCTTTTGTGTTTCTATTCTGCCCTGTTTCTGGAGATTGGGGGCTTGTTAATTGAACTGCTGTTTCACACCAAATGCTTCCCTGTTGGTCTGGTGATTTAGCGGGGCTTATTCTTTTCACTGATTTTTCAGAGAGTGAATAACAAATAGAATCTCACTTTGGGACAAGCTTAGAGAAAGCCGGTAGACAGGCTGCCATGGACATTCTCATGGAGAGGGTATATTTTGACCCCTTGTTTCTGATACCACCTGAGGTAAGGAACGTGCCAATGAGTAGCTGAAACTTGCAGTTTACTCTCAGTACAAAAGAAAGCATTATCCAAATTCTAATTATAGTCACTAACAGAAGGATGGAGGTGGAGTTCAGAGTCCAGGAAGTGAAAATCAGATGGGAATTGTGGGGAGGTGAAGCCAGGTCAGGAGAAAGCAGGCAGTGGTTCTGAGTCAAAAGGAGATAGGAGTGAAAGGAAGGGGAGGGTGGGAGGGACCAGCAGGAGTCAGGAAAGAGAGAGGAAGAGGAGTCAGGAAAGGGGGGGTGTTACCCAGGAGACTTTTGTGCCTAGGAGAGCTTTGCACCTGCCCCATCTTTTACCAGCATAGGAACAGTAAATGTTTATCAAAGGTGCAATGATTTGATAATCTTCTGTTTGTAGTTCACAGACAAGTTATAAGGATTAATTTCCCTGTGAGATTCTTCAGACAAAACAACTCTGAAGAATAGCAAACAAATCACATTTTAAATGCTTTGAAAATAGTAGGTAAATAACGGTGGTTCAGTGAGTGACACCGCTTTATCAGTTAGTAGTTCTTGGTGGTCCAAGATCAAGTCTATCTAGTGCCACATGCGCCATGTGCTAGGGATGTGTTCTAGGTGAACACATGGACAAAAGTCAAACTGTGACTTCCTAAACGAACCTTTTCATTTTCAACCAACTAGGCTTATTTTTCATGCAAGCGTCATTTCCTTAAATAAGTCTACCCATCCATAAAAATGGGTTGTATCCTAAGTCATAGGCTAAAATTTGTCGAAAGTGTATAAAACATTTTCCCATGGTTACAGTACTATTGTGGATCCATAAGTTCCCAAGTCATTTTTTCCCAAACTCCTTTTAAACCCGGACATATTAGAATATAGGACGATAGTACTAGGCTTGTAGCAATGTAACCACTTGTGCATGTAGTCACCCCCTCCACCCCAGCATTTATTGTGTTGTGTGAACCTAGCATTGACTAGTTTCTGGAGTTCCCCACGCCCAGTGTTCCTGTCCTACAATGTACCAGAGACAGGTTTAGGTGTCCATCTGGGCTCAGACTACATCTCCCCCGTAGGACTTGGGGACAAATGACAATGACACAATCATGGTGCCATAAGAAATGAAGTCCTTGGACTCTGACCTAGAACTCCTGTGATCTGCCATCATCCTTGAGAGAGTAATAGGCCAAATTGTTAGCTTTTAACTAGGATAAAATCAAACCCTGTGCTCAACAGATGGCACAGAGAAAACAATAAGTAAATATAAATTGTACGTGGGAGACGCTGTCAGTGGGAGGTGTGAAGACCTGTGAAGACAAAGTGGGTACCTGAGGGATGGGCTTGAAAAATGCATCAGGGGGTTATTCTTGAAGTGACTACTGGTTCTTCTCCTCTCTTTTCTCCCACTTGCCTTCCTCCTTATTCATCGTCAATACCAGTCATTTTTGCACCAGAATGTCATAGAATTGCTCACTTGTGATCAAATCTGGAGTTAATTTCCTCAACTCACTTCCCTCTGAAAGGAAAACACAACCATTTGGAGAGTGGGAATAATGAAAGGATTTTTGCCACATCTAACCAAGGAATAGGATAGTAAAATTTTACCTATGCTATAGTATCTTTTTTGTGTTGGTTTTAAAAAGTTTACCAACAAAGACAAAGTTCCACCCAAAAGCTAATGAAGGATCTTGGGGAATGCAGAGAAGTGAAACGATATTAACCTACATTTGGAAAAGTCCACCAAGGCTCACGGCATCTTGGACGTTCCCCGAGTGAGATTTCTGGAGTAAAGAGCTGTACCGAAAGGAAGAGGGGTCCTGAGAAAGTGAAACGAGGGCTGAGGCCAGTGCAGGCTTATGCCGCTGTCTCCCTCAGGTAACAGCAGGAAGATAGCACACACCCTCGCATCTTCCCTCTCCGGTGCACCCCCCTTTCTTCATTCCCTGCCACTGCATTTTCATCAGGCCCGTGAGGATAGAATTGGTACCAAAGCACAGCAGAATGGAGAGCAGGTCAACAGAGGCGGTCAGGGTATCCAGGTAACCTGCATCTTAAATAAATGTCCAAAGAGATAAAGTTTGAGGACTGGGTGCCAATGAATCAAGCATTCTTGTCATCAGACACTCGGAATGGATGCCCATATCTTTTCCAATGTCCATTCTCAGAGAATAACCTAGGCTTAACTGTTTAGACTCATTACTGAGACCATCACTTGACTGAACAGAAGGAGCGGTGCTCTGGGGTCAGAGGACCTGAGGGGTTTTGTTGCCTCTGTCACCTCTTCATCCAATGACCCTAGGCAAGTGCTCAGCCCGAGCAGGAGTTTCCTCTTCTCTAAAAGAAAGGCAAACACAATCTAACTCACACAGTCCCAAGAGTATGAGTCAAGAAAATAGATGCAAAATCTTGGATGCTATAAATTGTGATGCACTATATCATGACAAAAAAACCAATATGAAAAAATTCATTTTCAGAGTTAAATTTTACAGTTTTCTTAACTGTAAGAATATGGTCCTATGCTAATCATCCTAAGATCAAGCCGTTTGAAACTTAATATATTAGTAGTCTGAATGACAGAAGCCAGACCACATGATTGCATGTACTTGTACATACATGTTTAACTACCATCAACATGAATATTTTGAGATTATGCCGGTGTTTATAATAGAACACAGAGCATGAGTTGACACCACAGTTTCTCTCACAAAAATGACCTTGGAACAAAAAGCATCAGTGTTTCCCAGAGCTGACTTCCCTGAACTACCATCCCTTTGGATTACCTTATCAGGGACTGACTATCAATACGTGGAATACATGAATAGTTACAGATGCAAGTCAAAGAAATGCCTTTCCTCTATCAAATCACTCTGCCAGTGGTAAGGTGAGTATGCATCTATGCACCTGTACCTGTCTGTGCATCCCATGTATGGTCATATTTTAATGGCATATACTCTGGCAATCAGAAATATTTTACATAGTAATTTATATCAGACTAAAAGAAGCCTACTATGGTTAATAACTTGGTAGGAACTATATTCACTTCTTGAAACAGGATTGCCAGAAAAAACATAGGATGCTTTGATTAAACTAGAATTTTAGAACAGCAAAAAATAGTGTTTAATAAAAGGCAATATTTGGGACATACTTATACTAAAATACTCATCACTGATGCTCTGTCTGAAATTTGAATTTAGCCAACATCCTGTGTTTTGATTTGCTAAGTCTGACAGCTCTACTTGAAGTGGCAAAATGCTCCCTGACCTTTTATCTCCGTGATGTCACCATACTCAGTTGACCTCATGAGGTAAACAGATCTGTCCCTTTGATCCCTGTGGGACTCTGTGAAGGGGGAGATTATATATCCTGTCATCAGATCAATTGTGCCTGCAGTGATATGAAAATCACGTCAGACTTAAATCGCTTAAAATTCGTCAACTCCATTCCTCTCTTCTGATGAAAAGGCTTGGAAATAAACATATAGGTGCTTTGGAACAAAGAAAACACAACTTCCCTTTTTGCAAGAGAGTAAACGGAAACTCTTAGAAGCTCCAGGTTCTAATTCTATCCTGATGAGTAATTGTAGTAATGATTACTTTTTATATGGTCTCATTTTGACATTTCTTTGATTATTTTTCAAAACCAAGATCACTGCTACAGAAGCAATTGGAATCTAATTATTTCCATGTAGATTAATGTTCTCAAGCCTCTGTCTCAGACAGGTCATGAGATGGTGGTCTCAGAATAGCATCTTATCATTTACATTATTTTTTTTTTTTTTTTTTTAATACTAAGCAGTTTATTTTAATCAAAATTTACTCAATTCCCTAAGTATGGTACATTTGTGAAGAAAATTTGTCTGAAACAATAGAATGTCAGGTACAGTATGGTTATATATTTCAAAATTATTATTTAATTTGAGCTCATTAATCAGACTTGCTATTTTATTTATGTTATAGCACAGTTATGATTATATTATTTCCTTTCTTTGAATATATATTACTGAAATCTTTGGGATTCGTATGTAGTCATTTGACCAGAGCTAGAGGCAATGCAAAATTCATTTACATAGGTCAAGAAAAAATTTCTGGTTTCTAAGATAAGCATCATTGTTTGATGCTAAAATTTTATGCTGCTGAGACTTGATGCATATTTATTTTTTTTTTTGTTTTGTTTTTGTTTTTTTTTTTTTTTTAATATTATTTTATTAGTTGGAGGCCAATCACTTTACAACATTTCAGTGGGTTTTGTCATACATTGACATGAATCAGCCATATAAAAATAGGGAAGGGGTACTATTCTGCATAATTAACAATCTTAATTAAAAACTGGACAAAGATTATCTGCTGAGATAGTGCCTTGACAAATCCCTTAGGGCAGGTTCAGATTCTATGGTCTTCTGATTAGAATACAAATCTGGGAATATCCACTTTGACTATCTCCATTACAATGTGTTGATTTCAGGCCTGGCAGTCGTTTTCATGAAGGTCTGGTGGAGAGGAGGAGGAGTATTTGATAGTCTGGTAAACATGCCCTGCGATTTATGATTCCATATAATAAGTTCATAATCCAAATCACCGTTATAAATCTGAAGGGGATCCCCAGGTTCCTTACCATGTATGTCAGTCTAACACCTATGAGGATCACATGGTAATCTGCAACTCTCATAGCCATCACATCTGAGAATTTTCATTAGAGATGCATTATAAGATTTTTTAAATATAAAAAGCAAATAAAAGTAATTGAATCAGCTTTTACTTAGTCACCATCCCAAAGAGGTGAGACAAGAGAGACCCTCTAGTAGAGCTTTGGGAAAAAAATCAACTTTCTCTTTTTGACAGTTCTTTCCATGAAAATGGTCCAAGTCTTTGGCAATTGTAATGTAATTACACTAACTGAAATGTGAGTAGATGAAAGAAGTGCGTATTCTTCCCACGGCCATAATCTTGCACCTATTTTACTGCAAATCATCCTTAATGATAAGATATTTTAATTTTCTTATATATGGTTATTTTCACTGCTTGCCAAATAGCTGACCAATCAAAGGTAAAGAAGATGCCTCCATCTCACAAGCTTTTTTTTTTTGTTTGTTTGTTTTTAGAAATATTAACCTCCAGAAAGGGTTTCTGGGGAAGGAAATGGCAACCCACTCCAGTATTCTTGCCTGGAGAATCCCAGGGACGGGGGAGCCTGGTGGGCTGCCATCTATGGGGTCGCACAGAGTCAGACATGACCAAAGTGACTTAGCAGCAGCAGCAGCAGAAAGTGTTTCAGGAGCTTATGACGGCAAAGAATCTGCCAGCAATGCAGGAGATGCAGGAGACTTGGTTTGATCTCTGGGTCAGAAAGAGAAGGGCTCTTTCTCCAGAGAAAGATAGTCTGGAGAAGGGAATGGCAACCCACTCAAGCATTTTTCCCTGGAGAAGTCTATGGACAGAAGAACCTGGAGGGCTAAAGTCCTTGGGGTTGCAAAGAGACACGGACACGGCTGAGAGACTAAATTTAAAAAAAAATAATACAATTAAAGGCCTAAAAACTAAGTGAAGATGCAACAACCAGGGATTAAGTCAGGTGGTGTGTTTGGAGTAACGAAAAGCTGTGAGAGTCATCAGGGCAATGAAAAGGAAGCCGATGGTTGTGGGAAAATGAAAAGTGTGCTGAGCTAAAGTCTTACTTGCTAGCATCTAGAAGAGAGAAGAAAGCAAACAATTGTAGGTTTTCATTGCCAAGTGGTCAAAAGTACTCTGGTTTTTCAGGAGAGTCAGTTTCCCTTTGCTTGTACGCCCATTTTTGTACTGTGCTGCGATGCTGTGAAGGTTGCACCCCCAGATGAAAGTGGGGAAGTGCTGTGATGTTACTGATGGTGTCCTTGTATGTGGACTTGACAGGGACCTGGCATTTCTGAACAGCTTTCAACACTGGGTCGGAACTGAGAGACCTCAGAGGCCAGGTCTCTAAATCTCATCTCTCCCTGAATCTCTCCAAGGCAGTGTTCTTCAAGCACATTGACCGCATCCCGCATTTGTAATTAATTAATTAATATTTGGTTGCATGGGGTCTTCACTCCTGTTTAGCACGGGCTACTCTCTTATTGTGGCACATGGGCTTCTCATTGCGGAGGCTTCTCTTGTTGTGGAGCATAGACTCTAGGATGGACAGGCTTCAGTAGTTGCTGCATATGGGTTCAGCAGTTGTGGAGCACGGGCTTAATTACCCTGGGGCATGCGGAATCTTCCTGCATCCTCTGCATTGACAGGCAGATCTTAACCACTGGATCATCAGGGAAGTCCCACGATCCAGATTTATGAACATGTTACTTCCCTTAAACATGTATCTCTTGAATATTTTCTATTCTATTCTATATTAACGTATTTTTGTTTTTTACAATTTTAGTCCAAACTCACTAAGTTGAGTTTTTGAGCTACCAGTGAATGGATGGACACCCATAGTTTAAGAAACGTTGCAGTAGTAGACATAACATGTTCCTAAAATACAGAAAAGTGGTAAAATGTTATGTGTTTTGTATTCATATAAATATATGTAGGAGTGGATATGTTTTAAATCTGTATACATCCACAAATATATGTATCATAGCAAAATGTATACCTGAAATTTTATAGATGTGATAATAACTTATTTAAACTCATGAGAAACTTTGAAGAATGTTTAAACATACCCTTTTAATCATACAGCTGAGTGCAATCCATATTCAGTATTAAAATGGTAGTATGTATTTTTACTTATTCCATAGATTTCAGTTTGATTTTTAATGCAAAAAGATTTTAACTAATCAAAATAATTGAACTAGCCAACACTCTCAAATTCTTATCATGGATGTGAAGTTGGACTATAAAGAAAGCTGAGCACCAAAGAATTGTTGCTTTTGAACTGTGGTGTTGGAGAAGACTCTTGAGAGTCCCTTGGACTGCAAGGAGATCCAACCAGTCCATCCTAAAGGAAATCAGCCCTGAATATTCATTGGAAGGACTGATGTTGAAGCTGAAACTTCAATACTTTGGCCACCTGATGCGAAGAGTTGACTCATTGGAAAAGACCCTGATGCTGGGAAAGATTGAGGGCAGGAGGAGAAGGGGATGACAGAGGATGAGATGGTTGGATGACATCACCAACTCAATGGACATGTTTGAATAAACTCTGGGAGTTGGTGATGGACAGGGAGGCCTGGCGTGCTGCATTCCATGGGTTGCAAAGGGTCGGTCACTACTGAGTGACTGAACTGAACTGAACTGAAAGTTTCTCTTACAACTTACTTTGATATTTTTTCCTCAGTTTCCAGGCAAACTTGAGATGTTGTGAAGCATCAAAGTGGGTCATTTATAAGGGTCTACATCTCAAGCTAATACATCATTTTATTCAGATGATTAGACACAGCATGTGAACATGAGCTTGAAATTTTTACTATTCCTGTATTTTTCCAAATAGCAAGTGTATAGCACAGGGCGTTCAGCTTGGTGCTCTGTGATTATCTAGAGGAGTGGGATGGGGGAGGAATCTTAAGAGGGAGGAGATATACGTATACATATAGCTGATTCACTTCATTATACAACAGAAGCTAGCACAACGTTATAAAGCAATTGTACTCCAATAAAAAAAATTTAAAAATAAAATCATCTAGTTAGATTTCCTTTCTTGTGCCAAGACGTGCTGAGTTGTTTCAGTTGTGTTCAACCCTTCACAAGTCCATGGACTGTAGCCTGCCAGGCTCCTCTGTTCATGGGATTCTCTCAGCAAGAATACCAGAGTGGGTTGCCATTCCCTCCTCCAGGGGATCTTCCTGACCTGGGGATTGAACTCAGGTCTCTTACATTTCCTGCATTGGCAGTTGTGTTCTTTACTACTAGCACCACCTGGGAATTCCCTTCTTACTTGCATACTATTCACTGATTTCGTTTTTCTTGCTCTGTCTCACCAGGAAAGAGTAGTACTTCTCTTAGGTAAGGTTGTTAGCCTTATTTTCCCTTCAAATCATGTTAACTTGTTAGCTTTGCCCTCTGTTTCCAAATCTACCACAATTGAGGCAGACCTACTCACTAGGCTGGAGAAGGCAATGGCACCCCACTCCAGTACTCTTACCTAGAAAATCCCATGGACGGAGGAGCCTGGAGGCTCCGTCTATGGGGTCGCTAAGAGCCGCACATGACTGAGCGACTCCACTTCCACTTTTCACTTTCATGCATTGGAGAAGGAAGTAGCAACCCACTCTAGTGTTCTTGCCTGGAGAATCCCAGGGATGGGGGAGCCTGGTGGGCTGCCGTCTATGGGGTCGCACAGAATCGGACATGACTGAAGTGACTTAGCAGCAGCAGCAGCACTCACTAGGCATGCTCAAGGGGAGATCAGGACGGCACACTAGGAAAGGTGTCCAAAAGCGCTACTGCTTGACCTGAGATCAGTAAGAGATTAGCTTGCTAGAGAGACAGGGAAGGGCATCCTTGAAAGAATGAAACTTATTACGAGGAGGTCAAAGTCCTTGGAAACAGCTAGAGTAAAGGGTTCAGGGGGAAGAACAATGGAAAGTCATGCTTGAAATGAAGGCAAAAGTTGGATCAGAAATTCATTATTTATTACTTAGGCAGGAGAGACACTCCAAATGTTTCCAAGCAGAGGAGTGACATAATTAAACTTTCCTTTTAGAAAGATTATTTTGACAAAGTGAACGGATTGAAGAAGGTCAATATATGAAGCTGAGGGTTCACTTAAGAGGCCATGGGAACAATCCAAAAGAGAAATAGTAATAGGTGGATGAAGACATGGGTGGAATGGAAGGAAGGTCTATTGTCTCAATAAGACAAAGTGAAAAGTGAATGTGAAAGTCACTTAGTGGTGTTTGACTCTTTGAGACCCCATGGACCACACAGTCCCTGGAATTCTCCAGGCCAGAATACTGGAGTGGGTAGCCGTTCCCTCCTCCAGGGGATCTTCCCAATCCAGGGATTCATCTCAGGTCTCCCACATTGCAGGTGGATTCTTTACCAGCTGAGCCACCAGGGAAGCCCAATAGGACAAAATAGAGACCAAATGTTTGGGCCTCCTGGAGACTGTAGAGTATATTGATGGATAGTGTTTGGGAGTAGGGTGAAGGCAGAGAAGAAAGAGTCTGGTTCCTGGCTTCCGGTCTGAGCCCCTGTAGAAAAGGATCACAAGGATCAAGTTGTGCAGGAAAGATGATGACTTCAGCTGAACAGGGTTAATGCCGGGTTGTCTTTTGCCCTTTCCCACTGAGATGTTCAACAAAAGGGCTAACTTTCATGGAACACTTACTATGTGCCAGATACCATACCTAACATTTTACTCACATCATTTTCTTGCAAAGACTCTTATAGGGACTTCCCTGGTAGTCCAGTGGCTAAGGACTTTCTTGGTGGCTCAGATGGTAAAAATTCTGCCTGTGATGCCAGAGAACTGGGTTTGATCCCTGGGTTGGGAAGATCCCCTGGAGGAGGGCATGGCAACAGTATTTCAGTATTCTTACCTGGAGAATCCCCAGGCACAGACGAGCCTGGCAGGTTATAATCAATAGGGTCACAAAGAGTTGGACATGATTGAGTGACTAACACACACTCCAGGGGTTAAGAATCTGCCTTGCAGTTCAGGGGATGCAGGTTCCATCCCTGATCAGGGAATTAAGATCCCACTTGCCGCAGAGAAACTAAGCCCAAATACTGAACCCATGTGTCACAACTAAAGATCCCAAGTACCACAGCTAAGACCTGATGCAGTCAAATAAATAAGTAGATAAATGAATAAATAGTTTCAAAAAAAGACTCATAAAAATGACTCTGAGTGGCATGGAGATATATATACCACCATAGGTAAAATAGATAGCCAGTGGGAATTCTCTGTGTAACTCCGGGAACTCAAACCAGGGCTCTGTAACAACTAGAGGGGTGGGATGGGGAGGGAGGTGAGAGGGAGGCTCAAGAAGAAAGGGACATAGGAATACCTAGGGCTGATTCATGCTGATGTGTGGCAGAAATGCAACACAGTATTGTAAAGCAATTATCCTTTGATTAAAAACAAATAAATTTTAGAACAGAAATATAAATAGAAAAAGAAAAGACATATAAGAATGGCTATCATTATCATCCTCAAAACTGAAGGCTCAGAGAGTGAACTATTTTGCCTGAGGTCAGACAACTGATAAATGACTGAACAGGGACTCAGCTTCAAATCTGTCTGACTCTATACATGTGTCTTAATCTCTGTGCTCTACAGAAGTGGTGAAATAGAAACTTGGAATCAGGGAAACATCTGTGGTAGTTAGAACTGTAGCTGTGAGTGATGCTACCTAATTAGAGTGTATGCAGTAGAAAGCGGAGGCCCAGGGGAAAGCCCCCCAGGAGGCACAAGCGGTAAAGAACCTGCCTGCCAATGCAGGAGATGCAAGAGATGCAAGTTCGATCCCTGGGTCAAGAACATCCTCTGGAGGAGCGCATGGCAACCCACTCCAGTATTCTTGCCTGGAGAATCCTATGGACAGAGGAGCCTGGAAGGCTACAATCCATAAGGTCACAAAGAGTCAGACATGACTGAAATGACTGAGCACGCACACAGGGAAAAGCCCTAAGAAACAGCAGCACTTGATGTGCAGACTACAAATAAGCGCTCTCTATTTGCCCACAGACAGAGTGTGTTGGGTTGGTATAGCATTTTAAAAATCCTGGATTTGAGTGCCTTCTGCAAGGGACAGGAAGCACTCTGTACTCCCTAGAGTCTGCTTTACCCGCCCCCCCCTTTAATTACCTGTAGCTCCTTCACATCTGAGCACTTCCTGATGGGCCCCTGGAAGACCAGAGCCGCAAGCCCTAAGGAGTGTGAAGGAAGAGAAACCACAAAGGAAAAGTGAAGTGCTCATTGCTCAGTCGTGTCTGACTTTTTGTGACCTCATGGACTGGAGCCCTTCAGGCTCCTCTGTCCATGGAATTCTCCAGGCAAGAATACTAGAGTGGGTAGTCTTTCCCTTCTTCAGAGGATCTTCCCAAACCAGGGATTGCACCCAGGTCTCCCACATTGCAGGTAGATTCTTTATCATCGGAGCTACCACTGAAGCCCCTATGAAGGAGAGGACAAATCAATAAAGGGAAGGTAAAAAAGGAAGCTCTAGGAGAACGTGGCTTCATGAAAATCGAAGGAGAGAATTTCAGGAAAAAGGCGACAGCCAACCACGTGAAAATCACAGCTGGTCAAGTAAGATGAGAGAATGGTGTCTACTGAGTTCGACAGTCTGGTTGTCACTTATATCATCTCAGGAAAAGGCAGTAGAGTGGGTGGGTCACAAAGTTAAATTACAGTAGAGTGAAGCGGGAAAGGGAGGGGAGAGGCGGGACTAGACGGTTTAGCTTCCTCTTTAGGAAAGCATGTGTGGCTTTGAAGGAAAGGAAATAGACAGGTAAGTAACCAATGGGAGATGTATGGTCAAGTGAGAGCTTCTGCTCTGAGGATGGAAAATAGTTAAGTATGGTTTAATGCTGAGGAAAACTAGCTACAGAGATGATCTCCTGGGATTATGGGAGAGAGGAGATGGTGAGTTCAACAGCGATGTTTAGAAGTGATACTGCACATCAGGCATTGTCTGAAGACCTTAAGGGACACAGAAATGAAATACGAGTCAAGGTCCCTATTCTCATGGTGATTACATCATGTACAGAAAAGACACCCAACAGACAAGGAGAATGGACACCATAAACAAAGTAATGTTAACTAATCATATGTTACAGACTGGAGGTTCTCCTTCCTGTATTTTTTCTTATTGTAGAATGGCTTTATATTGGGCATTCAGAAAAGTCCTTTCTAAGAACTGACATTTGAGCTAAAATTTGAATGAGAAGAGGAGCTAGCCAAGGATGCTTTGGGGAAAAGCATTCTAAATCTTCCTGTCTTTTTAACATTTTATTTATTTATTTGGCCCTTCCAGGTCTTAATTGCAGCACGTGGAACCTTTTAGTTGCAGCATGTGAGATTTGTTCCCTGATCAGGGATCGAACCCAGGATATGATCTTGGTGTGACTGGGAAATAGAAAGAAGTCACAGTGATTCAGAAACTACATAGTGGTTGAAGATGAGGTCAGAGAGATGAATATGGGGTCAGATGAATGGAACCTCATAGTCTTCAGTAAGGAGTTTAGGTTTTATTTAAGATGTGGCCTTTATATAAGAGCCCTAAGGTGGGGAGATGCTATCACCTCCTAGGATGCAAGAAGGGTGGATCCCAGCATGGAGTAAAGGAAAGAGCCTTGAACAGACATGCTGTCAGCAAGTCCACTGAGATGGGGGAAGCAAGAAAGAATAGGAAGAAATGGAGATGTTTGTAGGTAGTATAGAAGCTGAAGGCATTAATACTTAAGGACTTCAATTTTCTCAGTGATGCTGGAAGCAAAATGATCTGCTAAGGGTGAATAGAGAGATTCTGGAATACAAGGTTGTATTAATCTAATATAGCTGTCATAAAATACCATCAACTGGGTGCCTTAAACAACTGAAACTAATTTTCTCACAGTTCTGGGGGCTGGGAGTTCATGATCAAGGTGCCAGCCAGTTTGATTTCTGGCGAGAGTTCTTGACTTGCAGATGACCAGCCACCTGCTTGCTGTGTCCTCCTGAGATTGAGGGGTGTGAGAGGGGGGCTCTTGTGTCTCTTCCTCTTATAATGGTGCCAGTTCTATGGGGTTAGACACACTCTTATGACCTCATTTAACCTTTGTCACTTCTTTACAGTCCCCATCTCCAAATACTGTCTTATTGGGGGTTAGGGCTTTGATGTATGAATTTTGAGGAGAACACAACTATTCATTCCATAATGGGACCTGGGAAGAAGAGGAAGACTTTGGGGTATTGAAGAAATGGGAAAGGGAATTGCTTGCAAATATATAAACTACTTTTTATTCTTTTTTTTTTTTTTCTGTATTAAGGCTAAATTACTGCACTCCCTCCAAGATTCTAAACTTTAGGTGAAAAGAGAATATTTGGGCAACATTATCTTTAATGCATGAACTCCCGTGGACTCAGAAAGTAAGAAGTTCTTTACTAGGCAGTAGGTAAGGCAGGTTGGCATGACAGCCTGGAGCTGAATCAGAGCTAAGGCTCTGTCCTGTATAAAAAGAGAACAGGAAGCAGAGAGAAGCTAGGAGAAGACTCATGTGCCAGACCTACAGCAGCTTGGACATTCTACGAATGAGAAGGAGGGAGAAAGGAGACTCCTCTCTGGGAGTGGTAGCCAAGAAATGACTTAGCAAGGTACAGAAAAGCCTCAGGAATTGTATTAGTTTCTTCTGATGTAAACATGGGATGCACTTCTCCAAAATAAACCTTCAACTAAACCTGTAACACTCATTAATGCTACATGGAGAAATTTGCTTTTGTGGAGGTAGAGAGAGCCATGAGCCTTGTTTCAAAATCATTGCCTGGAGGAAATGACTGCCTGGAGCTCCGTGTTGAAGATCTTCAAAGGTGAATGACCAAAAATACTAGATAACACAGAAACTAACAAGGGGGCAAATTTTAAACATTATTTTTGTAGTGCCCAACATATTTCATTTTGACCTACCCTCCTTTTGAAGATGCCCTCTTGTGTGTAGTAACAGATACAGATAATTTTAAAGCACTTACACTTCACATTCATCTTCCTGCCTCCCCCTTTCCCTGTGGCTTGAGTTGCAGCCTTACAGGGTCTGACTCTACCTGGTAACCCTCATTGTTCACGTGCCAACCACTCCTACTGCCAACAGACTTGACACCTAAGCATGCTTTATCTGAAGTCAAAGTCAAAACAACTCTGGACTCTTCTAGTTTGCTCTTTGACTCCTTCGGAGTAATATTATTTCACACAGATTCTTTACAGTTCCCTGGCACTTATAAAAGGTGTCCTGATTGCTTTTTCTTTTTTTTTCAATTTTAAAATTAATTTATTTTAATTGTATGTTAATTACTTTACAATATTGTAATGTGGTTTTTTTTTGCCATAATCAACATTAATCAGCCACAGGTATACATGTACCACCCCAAGCCTGAACCGCCCTCCCACCTCCCTCCGCACCCTATCCCTCTGGGTTGTACCAGAGCACTGGCTTTGGGTGCCCTGCTTCATGCATCGAACTTGCACTAGTCATCTATTTTACATATGATAATGTACATGTTTCAATACTATTCTCTCAAATCATCCCATCCTCGCCTTCTCCCACTGAATCCAAAAGTCTGCTCTTTATGTCTGTGTCTCCTTTGCTGCTCTGCATATAGGATCATCAGTACTGTCTTTCTAAATTCAATATATATGTGTTAATATACAGTATTTGTCTTTCTCTTTCTGACTTACTTCACTCTGTAAATAGGCTCCAGGTTTATCCACTTCATTAGAACTGACTCAGATGCATTCCTTTTTAGAGCTGAGTAATATTCCATTGTGTATACATACCGCAACTTCCTTATCCATTCATCTACGGATGGACAGGTTGTTTCCATGTCCTAGCTATTGTGAATAGTGCTGCAATGAATATTGGTCTATATGTGTCTCTTTCAATTCTGGTTTCCTTGGGGTATATGCCCAGCATTGGGATTGCTGGGTCGTATGGCAGTTCTATACCCAGTTTTTAAGAAATCTCCACACTGTTCTCCATAGTGGCTGTACTAGTTTGCATTCCTACCAACAGTGTAAGAGGGTTCTCCACACCCTCTCCAGCATTTATTGTTTGTTGACTTTTTGATGATGGCCATTCTGACAGGTGGGAGATGATACCTCTTTGTGGTTTTGATTTGCATTTTTCTAATAATGAGTGATGTTTTGCATCTGTTCATGTGTTTATTAGCCATCTGTATATCTTCTTTGAAGAAATGCTTGTCTGGTCTTTTGCCCACTTTTTGATTGGGTTGTTTGTTTTTCTAGTATTGAGCTGCATGAGCTGCTTGTATATTCTAGAGATGAATTCTTTGTCAGTTTTTTCATTTACATTTATTTTCTCCATTCTGAGGGCTGTCTTTTCACCTTGCTTATAGTTTCCTTCGTTGTGCAAAAGCTTTTAAGTTTAATTAGGTTCCATTTGTTTATTTTTGTTTTTATTTTCATTATTCTGGGAGGTGGGTCATAGAGGATCTTGCTGTGTGATTTTTTTGTCCCTAGGTGGTCCTTATATGTAGGATTTTTCAACAACTAAACTGAGAAAGGGCTGCCCTGCACTTGCTATTTATTTCTTGGATCTTCATTTTGGTGTCATGGTATCAGAGTGACCCATTAATCAAGGCTAATGGAGTTGATGAGCATATGAATAAATAATAATTAATGACCATTTTGACTCACCCAGGTGTTTATCTCTTCAGCAGTGTTATTGAGATGTCAAAGCTATCTTAATTTTATAGAAATATTTGCTGATGGAGGAACTTACTGATAGAGGTAAGCAATGTGGCTGCTCTGTTTTCAAGGTTCTCCTGAAGTGCTGGTGCGGCTCGAGGCTCTGTGTGGGTTTCCACTGCAAATGATTATAGACGTGGCATGTGGAGAGTGAACTGGGAGGCAAAATATATGCAGGAAAACTGGAAATCACCAAGGAAAACGACTGAAGGGGAAATCAATATGAGGTGAGAGGTCAACAAGCCTCCTGCTGTTAGTCTGTCAAAATGTATTTAATGGGTTCATTGGATATTTTTCACATTTAAGAAACTGACATGAGAAAGGGTTAGCCTGTAATAACTTTTTATCTCTCACTTACAAAATTGCTACTTTTTTTTTCTTTTGAGAATTTTACCTCTGATTTCAGTATTACACTCATGCCCAGGGGGTTGAGGCTTCAACAGAACTATAATGACAAGCCTTCAAAACAGATAACTATTTTCTAAGTAGTTAATGCTATAATTATAGCCACTTTAATTTATCAAAGTGTAATTTGAAATGTAGTCATTAAAATTAAGTAAGGATCAAATATGGAACTTGTTATATCCAAGGGTCTAGTTTCTGGGCTTGATCTCAAAGTATTTATTAAAAGGATGCTTTATTTATTCTCTTTTCCATTATCCATACAATTAGATTAATCCTCAGTTCTCCCCTCTTCAAGTAAGAGAAACAGATACAAAAAATTTAACCTACATCCAGCATTAATTTTGAAGAACTTAAAAAACCTCTCCATATAAAATCACATTTGTAATATCTTTTTAAAATTTCTGTACTCTCATTTGATGACTGTTCTTACTTATATAGCACTCTATTTTTTAGAAACTTCAGCAATCATCTTATTAGAGGCTGAGATTTTTGCATTTTTCTAACATCTTTAATCAAATTACCTTTTGGTGCATTAGAAATATTAATCTATTTGATGGTTCCTGAGCTATATAGAGAAATTAAGCATTAAACAGTAACATCTGAAAAATTCAGCATGGCAGACTTATATCTGTTAACTGTTTTTTCCTTTTTCTAAGATGATGAAGTTGATTTTGAAAATTTACATTTCCTTCAGCTTTCCATTTGAGCACCTGTTACCAAATTGGGAAACTCAGCCCAATTCATGGCTTTCAGTGAAGATATCTCCATAATTTTGGTGAAGAATGTTGTAGCAGCAAATTATAGCCTAGGGATTTTTTTTTTTTAATTGTCAAGGTTCCCAAAGATCTGGAACCCTCATTTGCCATGGGAAATATGAATGAAGCTCAAAGACACGTATAGAAGAGAATTTTTTTAAAAACTGAAAGAATTTTGCCATGACACATTGAGATTTAAGATTTCCAAGAGTTTATATAAATCAGTATTTCAAAGGTTAAAAGTGTATTTCTAAACTTTTAATTTTCTGAATATTAAAATTGCTTGAAAGAAGTATCAACAACCACAGATATGCAGATGATACCACTCTAATGGCAGACAGAAAGTGAAGAACTAAAGAGTTTCATGAAGAGGGTCAAAGATGAGACTGAAAGAAAAATCTCGCTTAAAACTCAGCATTCAAAAAACTATGATAATGACATCTGGTCCCATCACTTCATGGCAAATAGATGGGGAGAAAATGGAAACAGTGACAAATTTTATTTTCTTGGGCTCCAAAATCACTGTGGATGGTGACAGCAGCCACAATATTAAAAGACACTTGCTCCTTAGAAGAAAAGCTATGACAAACCTAGACAGTGTATTAAAAAGCAGAAACATCACTTTGCTGACAAAGGTCTGTATGTTCAACGCTATGGCTTTTCCTGTAGTCGTGTATGGATGTGAGAGTTGGACCACAGAGAAGACTGAGGACTGAAGAACTGATGCTTTTGAATTATGGTGCTGGAAAAGACTCTTGAGAGCCCCTTGGACTGCAAGGAAATCAACTCAGTCAATCCTAAAGGAAATGAGTATTCATTGGAAGGACTGATGCCGAAGCTGAAGCTCCAATACTTGGGCCACCTGTTGTGAAAAGCCAACTCATTGGAAAAGACCCTGATGCTGGGAAAGACTGAGGGCAGGAGGAAAGGGGATGACAGAGGATGAGATGGTTGGATGGCATCACTGACTTAACATACTGGAGTTTGAGCAGACCCTGGGAGATGGTGAGGGACAGGGAACCTTGCTGTGCTGCTGTCCATGGGTCGCAGAGTCCGACACACCTTAGTGACTGAGCAACAAAACACCGTCAGTGAATTTTATCAAATATTTCCTCTACACGAGACATGTTGCCAGACATTGGTGAAACCAAGATGGGAAGAACATAGTCACTACCATTTAGGAAAGCTTTATGTAGCAAGAAAGCATTGAAGTGAAGTTAAAATCGCTCACTCATGTCTGACTTTTTGCGACCCCATGGACTATACAGTCCATGGAATTCTCTAGGCCAGAATACTGGAGTGGATAGCCTTTCCCTTCTCCAGGGGCTCTTCCCAACCCAGGGATCGAACCCAGGTCTCCCACATTGCAGGCAGATTCTTTACCAGCTGAGCCACAAGAGAGGCCAAGGAAGCACTGGTGTAAACTAAAGTTATGTGACGAGTGCTATGTGCTAGTTTTTATGCTGTGCAATGGATTGCTTTGAACTTAACGATTTAAAACAACATGCGTTTACTTTCTCACAGTTTCTGTGGGTCACAGTCTGGACACAGCCTAATGGGGTCCTTTAGTCAGAGACTCACCAGGCTGCAATGAAACTGTTGGCTGGGGCTGCAGGTTCACCTGAGGCGCAAGTCCTCTTGCAAACTCATGTGGTTCTTGGCAGAATTCATTTCCTTGCAGCTACAGAACTCACGGCAACTTGCTTCTTTGAGAGCAGTATATGCAAATCTCTGAGCTTAGGAGAGCCCTAAAGCCTCTTTTAAAGAGTTCACCTGATTAAGTCAGGCTCACCTAGAGTTGTCCCTTTGATTAACTCAGAGTCACCTGGTTAGGGATGCCTCTTTACATCAGCAAAGTCCCTTCACCTTCACTACCTAATATCATCAGAGCAAGGCTATCCCATCATATTCACAGGTCCTGCTGACACTCAAAGGGAGGGCTTCATACAAGGGTGTGGGTCACTGGGTCTCATCTTACGATCTTACCACCACATGCTGGAGCAGACATATTTAAGAAAGCAGGGTAGACTTTCCTGGTGGTCCAGTGGTTAAGATTTTGTCTTCACAATGCAAGGGTACGAGTTCAAGCCTTGGTCAGGGAGTTAAGATTCCACATGTCTTGGGGCCAAAAACCCAAAACAGGAGCAACATTGTAACAAATGCAACAGAGACTTTAAAAAATATTATAGAAAAAAAGAAAGCAGTGACAAATGGCTAGAGTCTAGTAATAGAGAAGCAGGCCAAAGAAAGGGTCCTGGGCACCAGTTAACCGGAACAAGCCAGACTCTCTGATGCATAACAGTGCTACTTGGAGAGAAAATTCATTTCAGACTTTACATAAACAAAGAGCCCCACAGCTGCATGAGAAAGGGGGTGCTCCTAGAGGATCACAAGGGTACCCTATGCATATAAATTCAAACACTGTGGTCATCAGCCTCAGCGAAGGGACGATTTGGACAATGGCGCTCTCAAGTGGGAAACTCTATTGGTGCTTGAAGAGTGGATGTTTATTCTTTTTAAGTCACTGGCAGTCCTAGCTTGGGTTTGTGTGGCAACAGATTATTTTAGAAAGTAAGGAAGTGAGTGAAGGAGGGAAGGAGAAAACAGTGACTCCAGAATCAGTTTTGAGTCAGTTACCTGTTTGAGGCCTTAGAAACCCTATGAAATGGAAATCAGATTTTTTTCTTTTGGGAATGAAACAGGGAAGCATTCCTCTATTGGTTCTTAGCACTTGTTGGTCAGTGATGATCTGGGGGTCTGAATGCCAAATGGCTGGTATTTGAGAAGACCCAGGGTAAACTAAAAGGAATGAAGGCTGTGACCCGAGGTGAAGTGCTTTCAAATTGTACAAGTAAAAGACTGGTCAAAATTTGTGCAGGGTTGATCTCTGAAAGGCTGGGGATACAATGTGGGGAGGAGGTGATTTAAAAGAGTATGCAGTGGAGGTGTGATACATTGATCCCTTGAAAATATCATGTAAACTATGGACTTACTGTCCAGAAATTTGCAAGTGTGGGAACACACACACACAAACTGTACACACTTTGGATCATTCTTCTACCCCTAAAGCCCATCTGTGTACCAAGGAATAAAGACTTCTGTGTAATATGCTGATTATAAAGAAAATATTTTTGACAATATTGTGTTCTTGTGAGAAATAAAAGATATACCTTCTTTAAATAATTGTTCCTTTCCCCACTCTTTTAAAATATTCTTCTACTCTTAAAAAAAATCAGTTTAACACCTATTAATCGCCTCTTTAACAGGAAGAATAGGTATATTCTGAGTCCCTTCTGGGTCTCTAGTGATAGAATGAGGGGATAGGGAAGGCTCAGTTCAGTTCAGTTCAGTCATACCCGACTCTTTGTGAGCCCATGAGCCACAGCATGCCAGGCCTCTCTGTTCATCACCAACTCCCGGGGCCTACCCAAATCCATATCCGTCGAGTCGGTGATGCCATCCAACCATCTCATCCTCTGTCGTCCCCTTCTCCTCCTGCCCTCAATCTTTCCCAGCATCAGGGTCTTTTCCAGTGAGTCAACTATTTGCATCAGGTGGCCAAAGTAATGGAGTTTCAGCTTCAGCATCAGTCCTTCCAATGAACACCCAGGACTGATCTCCTTTAGGATGGACTGGTTGGATCTCCTTGCAGCCCAAGGGACTCTCAAGAGTCTTCTCCAACACCACAGTTCAAAAGCATCAATTCTTTGGCATTCAGTTTTTTTTATAGTCCAGGTTTCACACCCATACATGACCACTGGAAAAACCATAACCTTGACTAGATGGACCTTTGTTGGTAAAGTAATGTCTCTGCTTTTTAATATGCTGTCTAGGTTGGTCATAACTTTCTTTCCAAGGAGTAAGTGTTTTTTTAATTTCATGACTGCAGTCACCATCTGCAGTGATTTTGGAGCCCCCAAAAATAAAGTCAGCTGCTGTTTCCCCAACTATTTGTCATGAAGTGATGGGACTAGATGCCATGATCTTAGTTTTCTGAATGTTGAGCTTTCAGCCAACTTTTTCACTCTCCTCTTTCACTTTCATCAAGAGGCTCTTTAGTTCTTCTTCACTTTATGCCATAAGGGTGGTGTCATCTGCATATCTGAGGTTATCGATATTTCTCCCAGCAATCTTGATTTCAGCTTGTGCTTCTTCCAGACCAGCGTTTCTCATGATGTACTCTGCATATGAGTTAAATAAGCAGGGTGACAATATACAGCCTTGACGTACTCCTTTCCCTATTTGGAACCAATCTGTTGATCCATGTCCAGTTCTAACTGTTGCTTCCTGACCTGCATACCGGTTTCTCAAGAGGCAGGTCAGATGGTCTGGTATCCCCATCTCTTTAAGAATTTCCCATTGTTTATTGTGATCCACACAGTCAAATGCTTTAGCATAGTCAATAAAGCAGAAATAGATGTTTTTCTGGAACTCTTTCTTTTTTGATGATCCAGTGGATGTTGGCAATTTGATCTCAGGTTCCTCTGCCTTTTCTAAAACCAGCTTGAACATCTGAAAGTTCACGGTTCACATATTGCTGAAGCCTGGCTTGGAGAATTTTGAGCATTACTTTAGTAGTGTGTGAGATGTGTACAATTGTGTGGTAGTTTGAGCATTCTTTGGCATTGTCTTTCTTTGGGATTGGAATGAAAACTGACCTTTTCCATTCCTGTGGCCACTGCTGAGTATTCCAAATTTCCTGACATATTGGAGTTGCGTAAATTAATGAAGACCTAATATCTGAGACTGAATATTCTGTTTTGAGGAAACTTTCTATAATATGAGCCTTTTATCTCTTTGCACCAAGGCACAATAAGGACAACGATAATTTAATTTCTATCTCTGACTTCGCTAATAATAATTTCTATAGACACAGGGACCTGTAAGATGATGTTTATATGTTTAATCATTGTACATCAATTTTATTCTGTAATAGAGCTATCATCTGTGTTTTTATACAGACCAGCTCCCTCTGTCAGATTAGGAAGGAAAATGTGGAAATCTATCAGTATAACCTCACAAAATTAAAAAGGCAAACAAAGCATTTTCCTTCTTAAGAAATGGATACAAAGAACTGCAGGCTCACTTACATATAGATGAAATAACATATCCATTTGCAAAACAGAAAGAAATCCTGCTAAGATCTTGATGAAATGAAGGGAGAGCCATGTAAAAGGGAAAATAGATGAAAGTAAAGCATGGTAATACAGTAGTCAATAAATATAAATATCTAGTCACACCAAAAATAAGAAAACTGTTAAGAAACTATCAGATTTCCCCTTGAGATCCACATCAGATGCCCAATGAAAAACAGAAAAGAGAGAAGAGAGCTCTCTTACATGAAATATGGATTCGAGTATTGATTTGTTGTGACTATTTGTTCTTCTGCATCTTTTGTGATGGGAGGAAATATTGAAAATTTGAAGATGCAAAAGTGGTTCAACCATTAGATGTACAATGATTTTAGAATCCATCAGAGAGAATATGAGAATTGCTATCCAAACTTCTGTATTAGCTTTTGCATGTATATTATGAATGCCACAACTTGTTAATAACACTACTCAAAATTTTTTCAAAACTCATTAACCGTGTATTATCTTTATGTAAAAAAAAGTGAAAGTCTCTCAGTCATGTCTGACTCTTTGTGACTCCAAGGACTTTTGCCCACCAGGCTCCTCTGTCCATGGAATTCTCCAAGCAAGAATATTGGAGTGGATAGCCATTCCCTTATCTTGGGGATTTTCCCTACCCTGGGATCAAACCCAGGTCTCCTTCTGAGCCACCGGGGGAGCCCCTTAATCCCCTTTAAAAAGCCAAATTTCTTATCAAGGTGATTGAGAGTACTGTTTGAATCTTCCTCCTCTTACCTGCTAATACTCCTTTGAGAACTGAGACTAAAAGGACTAAAGAGTTTTGCGGAAGTGGAGGATTATATGGGAAATGAATGCCCTTGGTTTGGGAAATGCTGAAGGAACATCCTTAGCATTCTTGGCTAAAGGCATCAGTTTTCAAACCAAATTATAGCAGCTGCTCTGATCACCTATGTCACCTCCTTGAGATTGATCTTTAGATCAATTTGTGAGTGCATTAGAGAAGTATTTCCATCCAAACCTCTCAGCTGTGGATGCAGGAGTTCACATCTAAATAACTGTCCCATGTAGGTAATAATGTTAATCTCTAGTTATTATAGAGGATGAATTGACGTCCTTAAGTGAAACAAAGACATTGTAGATGTTGGACATCATGCGAGAAAGACACTCAACTGTCTCACAAGGCAAATGAAACTTGATCAACTGCTAAGAACTAAATGCTTGTATCTCCCCACCAAATCCATAGTTGAAGCCTAATACCCAGCATGATTGTTTTTGTCATGGGCTTTAGGTAAAACTTAGGTTTAGATGAAGTCACAAGAGTGGAGTCCCCTTGATGGATTCCACCATGTGACAACCAGCTGACCATCTGCAAACCAGGACGCAGACTCCTACTAGACACCAAACGAGCTGACACCTTGATTTCCACTTCTCCGTCTTCAGAACTGTGGGAAATAAGAGTCTGCTGTTTAAGCCACTCAGTCTACAGTATTTTGTTAAATCAAACTAAACTGACTATGGTATCAATTTTAGTTTACAGCAGGAAACATATTTAGGACTATTTTTTATCAAGTGCTTACTGAATATTGAACACCCTACTAAGTACTATGCATATTTTAATTCTAATCCTCCTTACAGTCATTAATATTTTTACTTTAAACCTATTGTGTCAATTTTTAAAATGTGTTTTTTGCAGACATGTATATATTAAACATGTTATTTATATTTGTATACTTCCCTCATAGCTTAGTTGGTAGAGTTTGCCTGCAATGCAGGAAACCCGTGTTTGATTCCTGGGTTGGGAAGATCCCCTGGAGAAGGAAATGGCAACCCACTCCAGTATTCTTGCCTGGAGAATCCCATGGGCAGAGAAACGTGGTGGGCTATGGTCCATGGGGTCACAAGAGTCAAATACGACTAAGCAACTAAACCACCAAGCACCACCACAACAAGAACTTTTCTACTATTCTTGATAAAGGCTTGAAAAGATTTTACTTTTAATGTAATGATTGATGTGATTAGGTTTAAGTTATCATTTTGCTGTCCATTGTCTTATTTGGGCCATCTGTACTTTTCTCTTTTCAATTTTTCAACCTCTCTCTGATTAAGAGAATTTTTATGATTCCACTTTATTAATTTTGTTGGCTTATTACCTGTAAATGTTTTATTATTTTAGTGGTTATATTATGGTTCATTGTATACAACTTTAACAAATCACAGTATACATTCAGGTGGTTTTATATAATTTCATGTATGATGTAATGATCTTACAAGAGTACACTTTAATTTCTCCTCCCCCAACCTCAGTACCCTTGTCACATATTTTACATATATTTATGCTATAAACTCCACATGACACTGCTTTTTTGTATGCATAATCAATTACCTTTTAAACTGATTTAAATGATATTGAAAAGTTACATTTTTACACATGTAAAAATCATTTCCAGTGTTTGCTTTGTATAGGTTCATATTTCTCTCTGGTATCATTTTTCTTCTATCTGAAGCACTTTAATATTTCTCATAGGTTTATTGGTGATTAATTCTTACAACTTGTATATAAAAAATCTTCATTTCACCTTTATTTTTGAAAGATATTTTTACTGAGCATTTCATTGTTGGCAAGCTCAGGGTCACAACAGTAGCCACAGTTTGCAGTATAAAACACATACATGGAACAGATTTTTGAGCAATAGACCTATATGCTTCATTTTTTCTACTATTCTTTTCCTCATTTTATTATGTTTTATTCTAATGTTTCTTATGGTACAAATGAAAAGGAAGACTATTTTTAAAGGTAGAGTATATTTCAGTTCAGTTCAGTTGATCAGTCGTGTCCGACTCTTTGCAAACACATGGGCTGCAGCATGCCAGGCCTCCCTGTCCATTACCAACTCCCGGAGCCTACCCTACTCATGTCCACTGAGTCAGTGATGCCATCCAACCATCTCATCCTCTGTCATCCCCTTCTTCTCCCACCCTCAATCTTTCCCAGCATCAGGGTCTTTTCCAGTGAGTCAGCTCTTCGCATCAGGTGGCCAAAGTATTGGAGTTTCAGCTTCAACACTAGTCCTTCCAATGAACACCAGGACTGATCTCCTTTAGGATAGACTGGTTGGATCTCCTTGCAGTCCAAGGGACTCTCAAGAGTCTTCTCCAACACCACAGTTCAAAAGCATCAGTTCTTTGGCACTCAGCTTTCTTTAGAGTTCAACACTCACATCCATACATGACTACTGGAAAAACCATAGCCTTGGCTAGATAGAGAGTATATTTAGTCATTCTCAAATAATTTCTTAGATTAAAAGTTTCCATCAACTTTCAAAATGTATGTATGAAGCTAGTATAGTATTGACATAATGATAGACATATAAATCAATGAAACAGAATTGACAGTTCAGAAATAAGCTCATATATTTATGGTCAATTGATATTAAACAGAGGTACTAAGACAACTCAGTGAGGAAAAAAAAAGTTTTTTCAATAAATAGTAGTGAGAAAAGAGAATGTCCAAATTTAAAAGATGAACTTTGTCCTTATCTCCATATGGAAAAATTTCTGTATACACCAGATAGAAAAATTAACTAAAAATGGATCTGAAATTCAAATGTAAGAGCTGAAACTATACATATTTTAGAATAAAACATAATAAAAATGAGACTTTGGATCAGACAAAAACTTCTTAGATATGATACCAAAAGCATGAGCAATTAAAGAAAAAATTGATAAATTAGACTTCATCAAAATCATCATCAAAATAAAAGCTGGTACTTCAAAAGACATCAGTAAGGAAGTTTTGCTGTTGTTGATTTTTTTTTTCAACCAGTAACATTTAATGTAAATTTTTATTGAAGTCTAACAGAGAAAACAAATCATAAGCATAGAGTGCAAGAAATGTTCAGAGTATAAACACACTACTGTGGCCAAGTTTTGCTGTTTTTTATCTGGGTTTTTTTAAAAAAAACTCAGATAAAATTTTTTTAAAATCACATAACTGTTAAAGGACTTGTATAAAGAATATATAACGAATGTTTACAATTCAATAATTAGACAAATAACCCAAGAAATAAATCGACAAAAGACTTCAGTAGATATTTCATTAAAGAAGACACAAGAATGACTAATAAATGCATGATAAGATGTTCAATGACATCATTAGTCATTAGAGAGTTGCAAGGCAAAAACATGATGATATATCATTACACCCATTAAAAAGCCTACAATCAATAAGAAAGACGATAATTATTGGCAAGGATGTGAAAAAAAAATGGAAGCCCTCTTAAATTACTGATGAAAATATAAAATAGGGCAGCTACTTTGAAAACAATTGGGCCATTTCTCAAAGTTTAAACCTACAGTTACCATATGACCCAGTAAATCCATTCCTGGGCATATGTCCACCCAAAGAGAAGTCAAAATAGGTGACCAAAAGGAGTCATACACAAATGTTCATAGCAGCATTATTCATAATAGCCCCAAAGTGGTAAGAACCTAAATAACCACAAAAATAGAGAGACAAGATGTGTAACATCCATACAATGAATATTATCAAGCAATAAAATGGAATAAGCTTTTGGTATATGCAATTACATGCTGCTGCTGCTGCTAAGTCGCTTCAGTCGTGTCCGACTCTGTGCGACTCCATAGACGGCAGCCCACCAGTCTCCTCCATCCCTGGGATTCTCCAGGCAAGAACACTGGAGTGGGTTGCCATTTCCTTCTCTGCTATCAAATGAATGAACCTCAAAAACATTATACTAATTGCAAGAAGCCAGATATAAAAAGTCATGTATTGTATGATTCCATTTTTATGATATGTCCAGAAAAATTAAATCTATGGAGACAGAAAGTGAGTTAGTGGTTATCCAGAGCTGAAGGTAGGAATAGTCATGAAACATCAGTGGATACAGGGGACCTTACTGGGGTGATAAAATGTTTAAAAAATGGGTTATACAGATCTGAAAGAGACACATGCGCCCCAGTGTTCATCACAGCACTGTTTATAATAGCTAGGACATGGAAGTGACCTCGATGCCCATCAGCAGACGAATGGATAAGGAAGCTGTGGTACATATACACCATGGAATATTACTCAGCCATTAAAAAGAATTCATTTGAATCAGTTCTAATGAGATGGATGAAACTGGAGCCCATTATACAGAGTGAAGTAAGCCAGAAAGATAAAGAACATTACAGCATACTAACACATATATATGGGATTTAGAAAGATGGTAATGATAACCCTATATGCAAAACAGAAAAAGAGACACAGATGTACAGAACAGACTTTTGGACTCTGTGGGAGAAGGCGAGGGTGGGATGTTTTGAGAGAACAGCATCGAAACAAGTATATTATCTATGGTGAAACAGATCATCAGTCCAGGTTGGATGCATGAGACAAGTGCTCGGGCCTGGTGCACTAGGAAGACCCAGAGGGATTGGGTAGGGTGGGGGGGGATCGGGATGGGGAATACATGTAAATTCATGGCTGATTCATGTCAATGTATGACAAAACCCACTACAATATTGTAAAGTAATTGGCCTCCAACTAATAAAAAAAAAAGGAAAAGAAAAAAAAATGGTTATAGTGATGGCTACACAGTTCAGTAAATTTACTAGAAATCATTGAATTATAAATTTGAAGTAAGTGAATTTTGTGATATGTAAATGATTCATATCAAAAGAGTTAAGCACGTATCTTTAAGGAGAGACACTTCAGTTGGGAATACTTGGCACTTGCCAGCCTGATCCACAACAGGCAAACCAGGAGGATGGCACTCTCCCAGAGTAGACCTGAGTGCCAGGTCTATTCCTGATATAGGAGCAGTTCTGACAGTCCAGCAGGGTTGGTTTAGTGGGGTTCTGTTGTTTTTGAACCACCACATTTCTGAAGCATCATATGACATCTGTATAAACAAACTCCCCTAAACCAGTCAGATCAATATAGGAGTAAGAGTCCCCCCATGGCCAAGAATGGATAATCAATATGTCAGACAACATTTATCTCAAGTGAGTAAAATCAGAGTGACTTGAAAGTAATGAATGATTATACTTGAGTACTAGAGCTTGTCTGCTTGAGGTTATTTTGATGATGTTTCAAATATTTATGGAAACAGGGAATCTTTCTTTTCTTAGCTTAAATTTGAGTAACGACATTTTTGGTAGCATCCTAAGGAACTCCTTGCCATCAGGCTGTTCTTGATTCTTTGTAAGGACACGGCACATACATACATTTGGTGAGGTCAAAAATAAAATGTGTGAGACAGTCCAGGAACATATCAAAATCAAATATTCTATAATTTTCCTTCAAAAAATAAAACACCTTATTCATGTGATAATTTGTTCTCTCCACTATAGTCACCCAGCATCTGATTGTTATTGCTATTATAAAAAAAAAAAATACAGGACTTAAAATACTAAATGGGGCTTCCCAGGTGGTGCATCTCTAATGCAGGTGAAACAGGAGACACAGGTTCAATCCCTGAGTAGGAAAGATACCCTGGAGAAGGAAATGGCAACCTTGAATTTATGCCTTGCTTATAGTCTGAGAGGACTATATTGTGAGCTCTAAAAAAGGAACTGGGTCATATTCATCTTTGTATCCCAAGTACTTGACCAAAGATTTGAACATAATAAATGCTCAGCATATATTTGCTAAGTGGTAACTAAGTGACTTAGTCCTATCCCTTGATCAATTCTCTGCCATAATAATCAACAGCATTTATTTCTTCATTCACTTATTCATTTAACAATATTCACCAGTTACCTACTCTTGGTCCCCCAGTCCTTCCTTCTCTCCACAACCTACTCTCCATCCTCAACAGTCACTAATTTGTTTCCTGTCTCTACAGACTGGCCTAGTCTGAACGTTCATATTAATGGAATCACATAAAATGTCTTTTGTGTCTGACTCTTCTCATCTAGCACAGTGTTTTTGAGGGTCATCCATGTTGTAGCATGTATAAACACTCCATTTCTTCTCATTGCCAAATAGTATTTGATGGATGAATTTACTAATTTTGATTTATTTATTCATCAGTTGATGGACATTTGGGTTGTTTACACTTTGTGGCCATAATGAATAAGGATGCTATGAATATTTGTGTGCAAATTCTGTGTAAACATACCCTTTCATTTTCCTTGAAGAGGTACCTAAAATGGAATTGCTGGGCTATATGGTTACTCTAGGTTTAACATTTTGAGAAATCATCCAATTGTTTTCCAAATAAATGTTCTATTTAACATTCCCAGGAGTAATGTATGAGGGTTCTAATTTCTCCATCCCCATGCCAACACTTGTTATTGTCTGTCTTTTTAATTTAAACACTTTTTAAAGGAAGATTATCTCAATGATGAAAACAATGCATTTCAAGTACATACATTTTGAATATATATAGAATTAGATACAAACAGATAGATCTTAATTTTGCCAAATAAACATATCACCTGTTAATGTTGTGGGGCATATTTTTGTAATTTTTTCTTAAAAAACATTTCAAAAATCCTGGTGTGATAACACTGAATCTCCAGCTTTTATCAAATGTGAATTTAAAGAAGGGACTGCATGATCAAAAAAAGAGATATAGCAAACACTACTTACTACTTATGCAAGAAGCTGTTAATTGTTTCGTTGCATTATCTCATTTGGGCTTCCCTGGAGGCTCAGACAGTAAAGAATCTGCCTGCAATGCAGGAGACCCGGGATCAGTCTCTGGCTAGGGAAGATCCCCTGGAGGAGGGAATGGCTACCCACTCTAGTATTCTTGCCTGGAAATCACATGGACAGAGGAGCCTGGTGGGCTACAGTCCATGGGGTCGCAAAGAGTCGGACATGACTGTATGACTATCAACAACAACAAAAATTGATTGTAAGCATGTTTTATGGTATAGATGCGACTTAGAGTAAAGAAAACCAAATCATAGAGTATTTGATGGTCTCTACAGAGACTACCCTGATTGGAACTGAGGAATGAAGACAGAACTGTAACTTATTGTGATTGACCTTTGTAACTGCAAAGTCTAACACAAAGAATTAACTGAATTGATAAGTTTTAAAAGGTCATCGTATTCATCAGTGACCATGTTTTATTTGATCTTTGTTCTGTTTATTCTTTAATATATCTCTCAAATAGTTTTCTTGGACACTATTCTAGATCATTTCAATTTTTGAACAAGATCCCCATCAAGTGATCAGTCACTCTAAAATAGTGAAAACAAGCAAAGAAACAGAAAAACAAATTGTTCCTGACTTATCTGTAAGGCTGGTCTCCAGTGTGGATCACATTGGTAATATCCTGATTCTCATTGCAAAATCATACCTACTTTTTGGGTTTAATCGGGATCATATTTAAATCTCTTTAAGTACTGTTCCCTTCCAAATGCTTCTTCCCAGATGTACTGCATTATTAATGGAATGGAATTAAATATAGGGGTTTTAAAATGAACCTGCTTCCAAATATATTAGACTTCATCTTCCTACTTGGACAGTCTTTCTTTCATGATACTGCTATTTTTCACAAGTCCTTTTGCCCCACTTCTTTATCTTCTCTTTTGTTCATGTTATCTACCCAATTACTACCTTTTACAACTTAACTGGTGCTTTGTTTATGTTGCTTCTAGTATTTCCAGTTAAGACCTAAGATGTGTCTAATACTGATCTTTCTGGTGTCCCTGGATGACTCCTTCTAAATGGATAAACTGCTATATATCATGATCACAGATTCTCCTCTGTCCTTTTTCTTTTCTTTTTTTCTGAGCAAGGCTCCAGTTACATTCCAAGCCACTGTCATTATTCATTTCCCAGCTATTCTGAATTAATTTCCCTGCCAATACAATCTATCAAATTGTTTACTCTAATTAGGAGCTTTTCCTTTGTGTGTTGATGAACCTCAGAGGGAAAGAGACCCTGATGCCACAGGCACTCTAGGTGTTTGTGCATGGGAGTGGAACGTAGTAAAGGAGAAAGAAGAAATAAAATTTGATGGCAGATGAAAAACTCAAATACATAAATCGGCATGAGCTTACTTTTTAGCTGAAATGATTTGTTCTAAGAATGAACTTACCAGGTCAGCCAAGTAATTTGTTCAACAAGAGTTTCTGGAATGAATTTTAAGGAAAACAAAATCATGGGGTATTTTCTTTAAACTACCAATGATCTGGGATTCTTCATCGTCATTATCAAAAAAACTAGTCAAAGAAGGCACAGAATTCCTTACAGACTCTGTCTTTTGCCCTCTAGGATTTAAAATCTAAGAATCCTTTTAGAATAACCATCACTTTTTCTCTTTCTTCACTCAGATGTCTATCCCTTCTTCTTTTAATCTTGAGCAAAATATTACACATTGAAATACAGTAAGCCTCACTATGACAGCAATCTGTGTTACCTGGGTCATTTTTCCTGATTTATCTTCTCATGGGTCAAAAGTATTGAGTAGCAAAAACTGCATATCTCCCAAAGGATTCATGTTTCACTCTCAACAACATCTGAAAGGGGTCTCTAACCTGAGAAATTGACCAAGGAAGATGCTGAGAAGACACTGAACCCCCATTCTGTAAGTGCAAACCACATGGAAACCAGTAAAAAGTAGCTAAGGTATGTCTTGGGCTTGCTGCATGTAGGCACCCTGCTAATCGAGCTTTATATGATAGCTTTAATCCTCACAACAGTCCTATAGGTTAAGTATTATCATCCCTGTCTAACTGTGGGTAAAGAAAACTGAGTCTTAGAAAACATAAGTAACTAACCCAAGGTTAGAAGGCTGGTGTTACTGGACCTAGTGGGTAAAGACTGGGAGGCGGTGCTAAATACCCTACACTGCAGAAGACAGGCTCCACACAAAGAATTATTCATCCCAAACTGTCAATAACGCTGAAGTTGAGAGACCTGTTCTTAGACACCGAATTTTAGTTAACCTTAGAAAGGATGAGGAATCGTGATAATAGCAGTTTTGCTAGTAAACTTTTAGTCATTACCCAGAAACAGAATAATTCAGATTCAGGTTGCCCCGATGTTTTCTCCAGACTGCTCCAGTGCGTTCTGGGAGGTCTGTTTCTTGTTTCTGGATGCATATTACTGGATTTTGGTTTCTCTCAGGCAGTTGCTCAGTGTGCAAGCTTTGAAAGTAAAGCCTTTTATCACTGATTCCTGTGACAGGCTTGACTTTCTTCCAGTGTGTTCTGCAAAATACTGCAGAGCTCTCTCCACTCTGAGTTTATCAAGCCTAGGATCTTTCTAGTGGCTATTTTCTTTCTTTCTTTTTTTTTTTTTTTCTTTTTTTAACTGGAGGATAATTGCTTGATAATATTGTGTTGGTTTCTACCAAACACCAATATGAATTAGCCACAAGTATACATATATCTCCTCCCTCCCAAGCCCCTCTCCTATTTCCCTCCCTGTCCCATCCCTCTAGGTTGCAGGTTGTCACAGAGCACTGGATAGAGCTCCCTGTGTCACATAGCACATTCCCACTTGCTATCTATTTTACATACAGTAATATATATGTTTCCATGTTATTCTCTCAATTCATCCCACCTCTCCTTCCCCCACTGTGTCCACAATTCTGTTCTCGATGTCTGCATCTCCATTGCTGCTCTGCAAATATGTTCAACAGTACCATCTTTCTAGATTCCATATGCCCGTATACATATACATATACATATACATACATATACATATACGTATACATATACATATACAATAATTGTCTTTCTCTGTCACTCTGTATAATAGGCCCTAGGTTCATCTATCTCATTAGGACTGACTCAAATGTGTTCTTCTTTAAAGCTAAGTAATATTCCATTGTATGGAAATTCCTTAAAAAACTAGGAATAGAACTATCACATGACCCAAAAATCCCACTACTGGGCATATACCCTGAGCCAACCACAGTTGAAAGAGGAACAACTACCCCAACTTACGTTGCAGCACTTTTTACAATAGCTAGGACACAGTGGCTATTTTCTGTTTGCTTGTTCTGAGCCATTGGATGGTGGGTAGCTGTAAAATCACTTGAAGAATATTTTCCCAGCGTAGTGTCTGTACTTAAAACCTATCTTGCATTTGGGTAATGCCGTCTTACAAACAGCCTCCAGATGAACAACCTGGGACAACACTGTGAAATCTTGTTGTGTCAGCTTCATTTGGGCCAGCCTTATATGCCATCAGTAATATGATCCTTCCCCCATGACACACCTCTTAATAGAGGTGTTCATAGACAACAAATCAGTATGGCAGACTTGGAAGATTATTTCAATATGGCTTAGGAAAGGTGTGACAGTGTGATCTGAGTCATTATACATCTTTCTACACTTTGCCTACTGGAATGGAAACTCCTTGAGAGTAGGAACTAAAGTTTTTGAAGGTCATGTGCAGACTTAAATATAGTAGAATTCTAGGAGCATTTAATCATAACAGTATTTCCATCAGACAATTATCAGATATTCCCTTCCAATTATTTTTATAACAGTTTGGGGCATTTAGATAAAAAATATATGATGACAACTTGGAGGGGATTCAGAATGAAACAATAAAAATGAGTGAATGGTTAAGGGCAAGAGGGAATCAGTTATGTGCTGGCTAAACAAGAATGGAAGAAAGAAAGGCCAATGAAAGATGAAAAGCTTGTGTGTCAAGCAGCAAATGGCTTAGCTGTTGATAGGTTGTTGAATAGACACCTACCACCTCTGGAGCCATATATTTTGGGATTAACTGAGCTTTCTTTTGCCCTCTCTACAGTTGAATTCCCTTGCCCCAATTCTAATTTAATTGCTCCATAAGGAATCATTCACTGAAGTTGGTAGGAATCAAGGCATTACCCAAGATTTTGTGAGGATACACTTCTTTACTGTTTTTGAAAGACTTGACATCACTCCAAAGCTAATGAAAATAATTTTTTTCTAATAAGAATTTCAGTTCTCTCACTCATCCCCATGGAATCTTGAAGGGATTGTGGGCCATGTGATATAAACATGGAGAATGTGGTCAAGAAGAGAAGAGATACTGTGTCAGTAACTCTCCTGGAGAACAGATAGGTAAGACTTGGAGATATGAATTCTGCCCTATTGGCCAAGGATCTTCATCTCTGTGTTGATTTGAGCACATCCAAAATACTGTGAAATTCTGAGCTCCGTATTGCAAGAGGGGTATTGACATCAAAGAAGAACTCGAGTAAAAAGAATTTGAAGATGCAATAAAGGAAATGTGGATGGTTAGCCAAAGAAAAACTGATGGAACACTTATAACCACCTTGAATGTCTTTGTCAGAAGAACAGTCAGGCAAAATGGAACTTCAACTCTTTCATAGAATAAAGAACAGTGGTCAATGGGCAGGAGTTTCAGCAAGATAAATTTCTGATTAACATAAGGGAAAAATGACCAATAACAGGCAGCATCACAATGGAAAGACAGATTGTAGAGAGTGATGGTCATTTGAAGGATCAAGCTGAAACTGAATGATTATCTGTTGGATTCATAAATGAGATATATGCATAGGTAGAGATGGACTAAAATATCGCTAATCTTTTATTTATAATTGCTTTCCAATGTTATGTTAGTTTCTGCTGTACAACAACCTGAATCAACCATAAGTATACATATATCCCCCCTCTCTTGAGCTTTCCTCCCGCCCCAAACCCCTCTAGGTCGTCACAGAGCACTGAGCTGGGCTCCTTGTGCTAACAGCCATTTCCCACTAGCTATCTATTTTTATACATGGTATATATGTCAGTGCTACTTTCTCAGTTCATCCCATCTCTCCTTAACCCGCTGTATCCACAATTCTATTCTCTACATCTGCATCAATATTCCTGTCTTGCAAATAGGATCATTTGTACCATTTTTCTAGATTCCATAAATACACATTAATATATGATAGTTAATTCTTTTCTAATGATAAGGTCCTTTAATTGCATTGAGCAGGTTTATTTTGCAATTAAACCTAAATAAATGATTGATAGACATTCATTTGTTGCCTACACACATTTATCCATGTTTTGCTCCTACGGAAATGCATTAGGATTAGTTATATATGGGGAGCCATAAGGGAATATAAATCCTCAGTTTTTATTCTAAAATACTTATTAAATCTCACCACCACACCCATATATACAACTTTTATCTCCACTGTCTCTCTCTTAATTCTGCTTTCATCAATTCTCCCCTGGATTCTTGCAAAAGCTTCTGAATTACTGTTTTCTCCATATTCTCTCCCTTTTAACCCATCTTCCCCAGTGCTACCAAACAAATTCAGGGAGATAGTGAAGGACAGAGAAGCCTGGCATGCTGCAGTTCACGGGGTCGCAGAGAGTTGGACGTTGATCAATAGCAACAACAACAGCAAGTGTGACAGAGTTGGCCCAGTGGTCCCCTCCGTTAATTCATGCTGATGGCTTCTATCTGCCCATAGATAGAGGCCAAGCTTCTGAACACAGCGCTGGAGGTCCCTGCTCCAGAACCCTGCCTCTCACACCTGCTTATCTACTGCTGTCCTTCCACTGGAAATGTCTCCTCCAACAGTCATCTGGATCAACTGTAGTCTCTGCAAAGGAAATGCTACCCTACATTTTTAAGACTTTGTAATTAATGTTTCAACAGTTTTGAATGCCCTTCTCCACTCTGTCCACTTTGCCCAGCTTTATTTTGTAGTCATCAAACACATGATCTTTTAAAAAACAAGCTCCCTATATAATTACTCTATTTCATTTCTCCAACCATTTATTCTCAAGACTACCAAACTAAGATGGAAAAGAAAGAAACACAGTTATTTAGTTAAACTGTGTTCCATACAACCTATTTCTTTATAAGTTCTCTTTGATTTCCTGCATTCTTGAGTATAAAGTCTAGCACATTTTTTTATCACTGTGTTTTGAACATTTTATTAAAATGTGCTGTTCTCCATGGCAATTATCAGATTTTTTTCATACTTAAGAACTGTGGTAATATAGTATTCTTTCTTATGAAAAACAATTACCAACTCATAAATATTAATCTTATTTTCCTTTTGCCATGTATTATACTTCCAAGAGCCCTGATCAAATGCAGAGTACGCCTTCTGATGTCAGCCTAGTGAAAATACCTCTGCCTCTAAAATACTAAAAACAGGCTATTTTACACATACAAAATGGACAGCACACAATTTTATTTACATTGTGTCCAGTTACACAGCATTCATCATCCCTGATATGTAATTTGTATAATAGATTTCACTGGTGGTATGTGCGTGCTCAGTTGTGTCTGATTCTTTGCAACCTCATGGACTGTAACCCACCAGACTCCTTTGTTAATGCAATTTTGCAAGCAAGAAGACTGGAGTGGGTTGCCATTTCCTATTCCAGGGAATCTTCCTGACCCAGAGATTGAACCCATGTCTCCTGCATTGACAGGCAGATTCTTTACCACTGTGCCACCTGGAAAAACTTTGGACATTTCAAGTACATTTTAAATACAAACCTTTGTACAGTGCATATTTAAAAATGGATTTGGCATCCTTTATGTAAAACCGCATACAGGTGTCATACTTTTGGTAACCTACAATAAAAGAAATTCCATGAAGATGAATTTAGCCTGATAACTGGCACCCCCAATAGTAGCTAATCATAATCCAAGCTTTAATGCAATACTGTGTAGGAATTGAGCTGGCTCCAGGGAGACTAAGTCTTCAGTCAATATTTGAAAATTAGAGCTGTTGTGTGAAATGAAGCGCTAACCTGGAGAGCTGCCAGATGCTGAAAGCCCGCATGCAGGAGCCATAGCTGAGAAAATAGAATTTCCAAACGAAGCCAACGAGAGGATCCGGAGGAAAGCTTGTCTCGTTATCACGTCATGGAAAGGCTTCGTGTCTGAACGCAATCCTTTTCTTGCTATCTTTCCCTTTCTGTCCATAGATCCTTTAGCCCAGAGTTCCTGTTTCCCTGAGTGAATTTATGATTTACTATGAGCAGCTCTTTGGAGCCAAGGAAGAAAAGAAAGATACGATTAGTTTTTTGACAGTAGTGACTGGGGACTTGGTTTTTCTCTAAGTGCCACATCATTGTACAAGATGCAGAAACAAAACAAACCTAAAGTGTAAAAATCAAGTCTGTTTTAGAATCGGTAGAGACTGAGACTAATGATGTGACCAAAACTAAAGATTCAGAGGAAAATATTGAACACACTTTCCAAAGTAAGCATATGGGTTTTGTGTATGCGTACTTTCTCTCCCCTCCAGTACAAAATCTTCATCTCCTTTTCCTCTTAAGTACCTTTGTACTTAAACACTGAAGTACTGCAGATCATACATCTTCTTGGGGAAGAGATCAGAGATGAGATGCTGATATTGTCTCAATCTCAGTTCAGTAAGGAAGACAGAGCCCGTGCTTGGTAATTCAGTAGTGAAACTGAAGTCATTCAGTTGTGTCTGACTCTTCGCAACCACATGGACTGTACCTCCCAGGCTCCTCCATCCACGGGATTTTCCAGGCAAAATTACTGGAGTGGGTTGCCATTTCCTTCTCCTGGGATTAGAGACAGAAATGCTGGAGGAACCAAAGAGCGAAACAGGGAACTTTAAGGCAACTCAGAGATCAATAGCAGCAAAAAGCAGCTATAACCGCAAAGGCTGAAAGATATGGGGACAAGATCTTAGAGAGTCGCTTTTGCAGTGGAAATTTAAAATGAGACTTCCCTGAAGCATGGACCATGGAAGGAGATGATTTTTGCCAGGAAATGAATACCTGGGGAGACACAGTACCTGTCAGGTGCTAGACAGGGGTTGGGAAGTGGTGAGGTGGGGCAAGAAAGAAGTTTCCCTTCTCCTACCCTCCACTCTCCTTCCAGTGCCTCCCACTGGCCAAACTTGGCTGGAAGCCAAGGGTAAGGAATCCTGGAAAATGTATTTTGGGAGTTCAGTCCTCTAAAATGCAGAGCAGAACTGCAAAGGTGGGGAAACAGAGCTGAGAACAAACACAAATCACTGCCAAAGTTGAAAATCCAATCAGAATAAATTCTTATAAATGGGTCGGATGGCAAGAATTTGATTTATAGCTTTCTTTCCCTAACACTGTCTTTTGATGTCATGCCTTTTTAATCTCACGGAGAGAGCCTAAGACACAGGGTTGGGCAATACAGAGTTAATCTGCCTCTTTGTGACAATCTTCTGGCCACGATGAGTTCCTGAACTCCTGTAAGTCAGTCTACCAGGCAAATTTTGAATAAAATTTGCAATGTGCTATGTGGGATGGAGGTGATGATGAGGATGGAAGGGGGGAGTTCATGGGGGAGTCAGTCAACATACGCTTAAAAATGAAATGTCAAATTATTCAAGAGTTCACAAAATGAAGTGTTCCGTTCTACTGTCTAGAAGGAGGGCTTAAAGAACAAACAAAGAAAAAAAGAAATTCCCAGAAAAGAAGAAAGCAAGACTGCATAGGAAAGACCTCATACAGGAGAAGTTTTCTGAGTTGTGTTAAAGAAGCACATTAAAATAATATAAGAGGAGAAGAAAATGTTATATATTCTAGGTAAACTTTAAAAAGTAAAGGCAGGAATGAAGCTGGTCTTTTCTTGAGTCAACGTGGTAGTCATTCTGATTAGAAAAGAGGATACGAACTTGGGAGCTTGGCAGGTAAAGGTAATTGAATATTTGCATGGAGTTAGAGGATTAGTAGAAAGACTAAAACATCACATAAGCTGGCAACTTTTTTTTTTTATGGTTTTGCTTCCCCCGAACACAAACATCAGTAACCGTGGCTATGATTCAGAGATGGGGAGGCAAGTGGTATTACTATCACATTTTTCCCCACCCTTCTCTCCCACATAGAGAATCATGGATCTAAGGCATCTTCTGCAGTTTCATTTTTTCCCCAAAATATGTGTCATACTGACCTTAAGAAGCTCTAAAATAGATAACCAACTACAACCTACTATATAGCACAGGGAACTCTGTTCAATACTCTGTAATAACCTAACAGGGAAAATAATTTGAAAAAGAATAAATACATGTATATATAAAATTGAATCACTCTGTTGTACACCGAAACTAAAACAACATTGTTAATCAATTATGGCCCAATATAAAATAAAAATTAAGAAAAAGAGATGCTTTGCCGAATTGATGGATGAGTAGATAAAGCAAATAAAGTAAACTAATCACTTTTTCAACTTTATGTTTGAAATTTTTCATAAGAAAATTTGGGCTAAAACAAGCACAGGAGAGAAATACTCTGTTTCCTCCTTGGAAAAATATCAGTTAAGAAATTCTTCTTTTAATCTCCTTATGGCACTTTAAATGTGTTCCTCTTTCCCTTAGCCATTCTTCAACCCTATGGTGAATTCTCCTATCATAATCAACTATATCTGTACATATTTGTGTAGGTCTTGCCTCCATAGTGAACAATTTCTGTAAGAAGAACAGGGGTGACTTTTATTTATATTTACTCTGAGTGGTTAGCAATACTCTCTACTTTTTCTTTAATGTCTTATGAGACTCCAAATTATTAAATTGCTGCTATAGGCAAAGAATTTGTAACTAATCAGATATGTACATTAAAAAAAATTTCCTTATTAATCAATATACTTGATAATTAAAATGACATTTTAGCTCCTGTGGAGTACATTTTTTTCACTACTTTTTATTCCTGTATGTTATTTACTATATAGTAATGGCAGTAGACAGAGTTTGCCTGTTTCTATTAAATATTTCAATTTATCCTGTGAACATGAGTTTCATTTTTAGGATGGAATGTATTCTTTTTACTGTACTACAAGAACAGGTGCAGTAAGTCTGAAATGAAAATGGTATATTTTATGAATAGGTAATATCATCCAAGGGCTTCCCAGGTGGCTCAGTGGTAACGAATTCACCTTGCCAGTGTAGGAGCGGCAAGAGACTTGGGTTTGATCCCTGGGTCAGGAAGATCCGGAGGAGGAAACGGCTAACCCCTCCAGTATTCTTGCCTGAAAAATTCCATGGACAGAGGAGCCGGAAGGGCTACAGTCCATAGGATCGCAAAGAATCACACACGACTGAACAGTTGAGCACAATAGTATCCAAAGACAGATTTATTACCAAACAACATCCAGATTTAAAAGTTATATAAATAAAATACCCAGTTTCTACCAATGCCCTACTATCTAGAATCATGTGGATTTGCCTCTACATCAAATTTGGCAGTTCCATGGACTGATTTAAAATAGATTCCAATCACCTAAGCAAAACATTCAAAGTCAGTTATTCAGCTAGACAGAAAGGAAAGCAAATACTCATTGAGAAGTCTGACCTCACAAACAGCCACCAAACAGAAGTGCACGTTTTCACACTTATAATTTGAATATATTGAAAAAGGTGAGGAAAGTTAGACATCATTTAGCTCCATTCAAATTTCCAGGCTTCTTACAAATGCTCTGAGTTGATCAACAGGAGAGATTGAACTATTTATCTGTGTATCCACAGTGCCTGTTGTATGATAAAAAGGACAAATTTACTCAGTTTGCAAAATAATTTTCCTGAACTCCAAGCTCTGAGATATTACTCTTTTTCTTCCTGCTCAAGCCAATTATGATAGCCAGAATAAAGATCTCCCAAGGCCTATGATTCCCTGGTGGCTCAGTCGTAAAGAATCCACCTGCAATGCAGGAGATGTGGGTTTGGTCCCTGGAACAGGAAGACCTCCTGGAGAAGGAAATGGCAACCTACTCCAGTATTCTTGCCTGGGAAATTCCATGGACAGATGAGCCTGACTGGCTACAGTCAATGGGGGTCACAAAAAGTTGGACGTGACTGAGTGACTAAACAAAAAACAAAGATGTCTACAGCCTAATCTCCAGAAATTGGAAATTTTCTGTCTTACATGGCAAAAGGGACTTTGCAATGTGATTAAGTTAAGGAATTTGAGATGGAGAGGTTATTCTGGATGATCCAGGTGAACTCAATCTATCACAATGGCTTTATAAAAGCAAAAAGTTTAGAGTTAGAGAAGGAGATGTGCTGATGGAAGTAGAGATCAGAGAGAAACACATTTGAAGGTGCAACACTGTTGACCTTGAAAATGGAGGAAGGGTCTCTGAGCCAAGGAATGTGGGAAACCTGTAGAATATGGAGCAGACAGGGAAACAGACTGTACCTTAGTGCCTCTAGGAGGATGCACCCTGCCAACAGCTGACTTTTAGGATCTCTGACTTCTAGAACTGAAGATAAGATGTGTGTCTTAAGTTTGTGGTGGCTTTTACAGCATCAACAGGAAATGAACACATCAACCATCTTGAATGTAAATGACACTTTCTGCATCTGCCTTATCAATCATGGTCACTCTCATTCCACCTCCACCTGCGTTCCTGGCTCTTGTCTTCTCGGCACTGTCTTTACTGGTAACTGATAATGTTGATGTTGCCAAACCAAGTGATCACTTTTTCGCCTTTTCTTACTTGACTTTTGAGAAGCATTTGGCAGGAAACTTCTTCTCACCTGGGTTTTCTATTAATTGGACTCTGGTTTGCAATGAGATTACCTCCCTCCTTTTCCTTCCATTAATAGCAATGAGATACATTAGGCAGATTCTCACATGGCCCCCAGTGATACCCACCTCTTGGTATTAACACCACATGATATACCCTCTCCTTGAGGGTGTGCTGAACCTAGTAACTTGTTTCTGATGAGTAGATATGTCCAAAGTGATGGGATGTTAGTTCTAAAAGTAGTTAAAGAAGACAGTGACTTCCATCTTGCTATAATCTCTTGTTTTCTTGCTCACTTGCTCTCATGAAGCCAGCTGCAATGAGGGCCACTCTATAGAGAGGCGCATTTGGCAAGGAGTTCATGGAGCCCTTTGGTCAATAGTCAGAGATGAAATGAGGTTCACAATGCAACACTGCAGAGGAACTGAATCCTGTTGGCAAGAACAGAAGTGACTTTGCAATTAGATCCTCCCCCACTTGAGCCTTGAATTGAAACCACAGCCCTGAATACACCTGAGTTGTTGCCTTGTGAGAATTAAGACAGGTGCACCCAGCTAAACTGCAATCAGATTCCTAATCCACACAAACGGTGAGATGGTAAATGCTTGCCATTTTAAGTCATCCATTTTGGGGGTGGCTTGTTACCCAGCAGTAGATAACTAATACAGGTAGGTCATAAAGAGGCTATACCTAGACATGAAGAAGGCAAGACTCTTGATTGTGTAACCAGATCTCAGAGTTAAAAGCTAAACTATGAGGCCCTATAACACGAAAAGTGGTGTATCTTAAGAATCTCAGATCAGAGCACAGTTTAGGGATCAGAACGTGACTCAGGGCTTAACTCACCACTAATGCTATGCCCGATGTCCAAATCCCTGAGCAGGAAGAGAGAAGGCCTCCAAGACAATGCAACTCGCAAAAAGAGAAGTTTATTACTGACTCGAGTCAGGGCTCCTGCCACATCCAACGCAGTGGTGCGGCGTCAGACAGCCCCAAGCCCAAGCTGTTAACACAAATTTATAGGGTGAGCTCACGCTGTTGGTAGTTGGTTTAAGCGGATTGCAAAGCAATTTCATTGGTCAAAACTTTCGCGGGCGCGGGACTTTCCCGGGTTTCCGCCCCATTCCTAATTGGCCAACAGCGGTCAGTGTTAAGCGAAAGCTGATCCAGATGGCCTGATAATCTTACCACCCAGAAGTAGGAAGGCCTACTCCTAATCTAAGCTGCCTGCCATGGCATTACTTCTGCTTGCCTCACACTAATTTACTAAGTGTTCTCATTGCCCCCTTCAGTGGCCAAAATCTGTGGACTTTTACCATCATGCTCAGCTGGTAGAGATTCAGTTCTGCTTTTACAGCTCCTGTTTCCAGGCAACCACCTCACCACCTCTTCTTTTTCACAGCTTCTGCTTGCACATGATGTTGGCTGCCTCACAGATCCTGTAGCCTGCCGTCTCTCTGTGTTTGTCAACTCCAACACCTCTTACTAGTCTGCTAGGGTAGCCATATGAAGACTGGTTTAAACAGCAGGTTTATTGTCTCACTGATTTAAAAGCTAGAAGTCTGATATCAAGGTATCCACAGAGTTAGTTCCTTGTGAGGGCTGTGAGACAGGATTCATTCCATGCCTCTCCCCTAACCTTCCGGTGGTTTTCTTGCAATCTTTCATGTTCCTAGCCTTCTAGAAGCATCACCTTGATGTCTGCCTTCATCTTAACGTAGGGTCTGTATCTAAATTTCCCCATCTTTTAAGGCCACCCATCATATGGGATGGGGGCCTCCTCTAGGATGACCTCATCATAACTAATTATATTGACAACGACTCGATTTCCAAGTAAGGTCACATTCTGAGGGAGTTAGAACTTCAATGTATGAATTTGTGGGGAAGCACAAAATTCAACTCATAACAATACTCGTGGCCACCTCTCTTGATATAACCCCTGATTCCTGGAAAAGAGAGTCCTACCAGTCATTCAGTTATTTCTGACCCATTTGAGTAAGGTTCTCACAGCAGAAATCTCTTTCAGAATCTAGGCTGGTCTATAAACTGACTGCCCTTGGGGGGAATATATGTGGCCCAGAACATGCTCTTCTATGTATCTGGTGATGAACCACCTTGGCTGCTTCCTCGGCAGTGAACTGTGAGAGACAGTCACTTCGAAAGGACCTTCAGGATAAACAGTTGGGAAGTCCTAAGTCTCAGTCTCCCATTAAAGTTTCTGAAATTATCATTTCCCAGCTTACTCCCACCCCTCTGGTACTCAATATTAAGTGATTTAAACCTTAGTTCCCTAGGCCTTTGTTCTCAGGTCTAACCTCTTTTTTTCTGAACATTTTTATTTTGCTTACTTTATCCAAATCCATGGCTTCTGTAGACTTCCCAATCTATTCCCACAGACTAGGCCAGTGGGTTGAGGACATTTATTTAACTTCTTGCCTGGCTTCTCTGTCTGGGTGTCACACAGGTACACTCAACAGTCCTGAGCCTGAATTTGCCACCTCACATCCCCAAAAATATGCCTCTCTGGCACTCACCTTATCTTGGTATCCTTAGCCCCTCAAGAAGAATACTGGCAGTGCCTTCTTCTCATCAGACACCCTGACACATTTAGCCAGCTACCAAGGTCTGTGACTGCTGCTCCCTAAATATTTCTCATATTTTTTCCCTCATCACCATTCCCACTGTTGACACTGAAATTCTGGGTATCCTCACTTCCTTTTTGTTGATATTAAATTTCAGTGCAGCTCTTAGAACATTATTTTTTAAAGTACAAAAGTTATCTCATTATTTCCCTGTATAAAATCATTTCATAGTACTTGACAGATTAGGGTTAAATTTGAAGCATTAAAAAATACCCAATTTCTAGGACTCTGCCTGCTTATTGAGCCCTTCATCTCCTGACTACATGCTAGGAATATTCCCTGCAAGACACTAATAAATAGACCATATCAAAAGAATTTTGTGATCAAACGTGATCTAGTCTTGTCCATCCTCAGCACCCCAACCATGAATTTGATTTAGACTTATATTTGCACTTACATTAGCATCTTTTTACATTCCTACCAAATCTTGTAGATCATGTTATCAGAGTCCTTCTACATTGTACTATAATAATCAATTTACTTGATTGTCTATTTATTAGAAAATAAATACCTTGAAGGCAGAATTTATTTTGCTTTATGACCTCAGAGCCTAGTGATGTGCTCAATAATTTATTGTTAAGTGAATGTATAAATATGTTAGATGCTGTAGTGAACACACAGCAGTTTTTCCATTAAAGAATCACATTGAAGCAAACACATTATTTTTAAAATAACTGGAAACAGTGGCTGACTTTATTTTGGGGGGGCTCCAAAATCACTGCAGATGGTGATTGCAGCCATGAAATTAAAAGACGCTTACTCTTTGGAAGGAAAGTTATGACCAACTTAGATAGCATGTTAAAAAGCAGAGACATTACTTTGCCAACAAAGGTCCATCTAGTCAAGGCTATGGTTTTTCCAGTGGTCATGTATGGATGTGAGAGTTGACTATAAAGAAAGCTGAGCGCAGAAGAATTGATGCTTTTGAACTGTGGTGCTGGAGAAAACTCTTGAGAGTCCCTTGAACTGCAAGGAGATCCAACCAGTCCATCCTAAAGGATATCAGTCCTGAGTGTTCATTGGAAGGACTGATGCTGAACCTGAAACTCCAATACTTTTGCCACCTGATGTGAAGAGCTGACTCATTTGAAAAGACTCTGATGTTGGGAAGGATTGAAGGCAGGAGGAGAAGAGGACAACAGAGGATGAGATGGTTGGATGGCATCACCAACTCAATGGACATGAGTTTGGGTAGGCTCTGGGAGTTGGTGATGGACAGGGAGCCCTGGCTTGCTGCAGTCCATGGGGTCGCAAAGGGTTGGACACAACTGAGCAACTGAACTGAACAGATAGTTCTGAGTTAGGTATATGTTACTCACGAATCGTAAGGGTCTGAGATAGGGAGAGATATATCTTGATGGAGCTGAGGTGCTGAAGATGAAATCAAGACACTAGTCAATATGCAAATCTGGTAAGAAATGATGGTTCACAAGTCTATCCCTTTGAAAGAGTCATTCTTTCATCCTCCTACCATATGAGAGTTTGCTTTCATTTTAAAGAAGTAGCTTTTACAATTTCACACAATAATTTTTCCAAGTCTAATCATTTGGTGAGAAAACCCTACAGCTTGAGAAAGACTTGGTGGAAGCTCTTGTTAAGCTTGTTAACAATGGGAAATACTGCTTTGTAAGATAATGAATTGCTCATCACTCAAGAGACTCAGACAGAAGCTGGATGACCCACTTCAGGGGTATATTTTAGAAGGTGTTTCCACACTGGATGGAAGGAGAACTAATACTGCATAATGTCAATTCCAAACATGAATTATACTACTAGATCATTTCTTATCTAACAGTTTTCAATGAAATTCACCTTTTTCAGTTCTCAGTGAGAGAAAACAGCTTGGATATGATTATTTTGCTCTTTAAAACCTATATTTGTCAGGCTTCGTATCACATGATAGAGATTATACCTATAATTTCCTTTTATCTGTATATTAAATTTCTCAAAATTTGTTGACTTTTTTCTTCCACCTTTGACCCTCCTTGCTGATTAAAATTCATTTCAGTTCTTTTTACAGTGTGTTTTTGTAAGTGCATGCACTAGAGAGAGTGAGAGAGACAGAATCCTTCTCATCTCTATGGAGTTGAATAGCAAGAGAGATTTATTTTTATTCCTCCCAAACACTTGGTCAATAGGGTTATATTTGCAGCAGATTAGGAGGGTTAACAAGGGACTTGAATTTTGAAGTGTCATTCATCTTGAAGTAGCAAGCGCCCCATCTCCTATAAATGGAATGTCATGTTATTTTTAGAAGAGGCTTAAAAAAAACAAAAAAGAAGAGGCTTTTGCCAGGAGGATCCAGGACACAGTGAACAATGTTCCATCTGATTAGCAACCTTACTTAAACATGTGAATGGCTGTGGTTCCTTAACATTATTTGCAATAAGTCTGTGGCAAGCCTATTTCCTTAGTGAGGGTACATTATTTAGATCATAAATTTAAAGGAGAGGGCGGAAAAGTCATTTGAATAAGGCAATTTCTTGTTTACTAATAACAGAACACAAAAGCTTGAGATGAGAGTTCTACTAGACTTTGAGTTAGGCAGGGCATCAAGGTGTATTTTCAACCCAAGATCTCTTAAAGAATTATCACTGATACCTGTGTTGCAACATCTCCTAAATCCAGATCTGCTCATCCTGAAGTCAGAGTCCAAAGGCCAGCAATTTAAGCAGATCACCCCTAACACCAATAGACCCAGGATTAAAAAGGAGACAGAATATTATGCAAGAAAAATAAGCATTTGCTATTTTGTTAGACCACTTGACTCAAGAAAACTGTGTTATGGAAAACTCCCCCTAAGCAGTCAGTGATTGGGATGCATATGAGTATGTAGAAGGGGAATCTGTCAGGGAATGTTTGACGGGAGGATGCCTACGTGCTGTCTCTCATGAGTCCTTTGTCCCTCTTCAAGCGGAACAGCACGCTGCTCCCAGGGACTGAGGTCCTTGTGTGAGGCAAGCATGAGTCTCCTTTAGTAAACATTCTCCTTAGGACAAAACTGCTTAGTCTTGCTCCCCTTTCTTGAGATATGGATTGTGCCCTGACCTTGTGACTAACATTACCCCTTGTTCCCTTGGTAACAGTTGCTGTACATTTGGTTTTCTGATCTCTATCATTCCCGAAAGAAGTTTCTTGTACTGTAGCCTATATATACTCATAGAAAAATCATTAAAGCACCTTTGCTCCATCAGAGCTTAGGTCCCCGGGTCTTTTCTGTCTCTCTCTCTCTTTCTCCCTCTCTCTTTCTCTCTTTCACTTTCTTATCGCTGACTCCGTACCACCAGGTTCCGGTCCATTAAAGGACCCCGACAGGAATCCATGAGCAAATAGCCTTGTATGCATATAATTCTCTGTCAGAATGGAAGAAGGTTCTGGAAGGTTTGTCTGCTAGACTATAAAAGCTGTACTTGGGGCTAAAAAAAAAAATGTGCCATTGGGTTTTCATATCTAGATTCTACTTTTCTAAAAAGCTTTTTGTGAAGGGACTGTACAATAAACAGTATAATTTTAATGATGTTTTAAAAACTAGAAAAATTTCAAATCAAATTCCATTTCTTCCTTGGATCCCCACTTTTATTCTCCCAAACTCTCTGATGCTTGGGCTTAAATATAGCTTTAAATTTAGACAGAGGACTAATTCATACAAATCGCTACACTAAGGCATGTACTAGAAGGTTTTTCTTTGAATGGACATTGCTCTCCTCTCCAGAGTGAAGTCCCGTGATATCCTTCAGGAAGAAGAAAAATAACGTATTCTTTATCCTACACAAAGCTTACAGCCAGCTGGGGCTTATTAAATTTAAATGGCAAGCAAAGTGACCTCATGGAGAACAGCCACATATCTAGGTCCAGCAGTTCTATCAGAGGATATAAAAGGAATTAGAGAACCCTGAAGTCCCCCACCACTGGCAAGCCCTCCTAACAGCCAACAGCAAGATTGCTAAAAGGATGCTCAGTGACTGTCTGCATCAGTATCGTCTGGGGTATCACAGATTTCTTAGCCTACCCCAATCACACTGAGTCAGTTTTTCTAGGTGTGAGGGCCAAGAATCTGCGTAGGTAGCAAGTTACTTGGGTAGTCCTTATTCTAAAAAATTTTGGAAAGCGCTACCATGGTGGCCAGTCTTCAACTAGATCCCTCTTCCATAATAGGAATTGAAACACAAATGAATGAGTGGTTGGGTAGGAGTCCAAGTTTCCTAAAACTATTTTCTTGAAATTTAAATGTGTCCGTGTGTGTGTGTGTGTGTGTGTGTGTGTGTGTGTGTGTGCATAGCCATGTCTGATTCTTTGCTCCTGCCAGGCTCCTCTCTCCGTGGAATTTTCCAGGCAAGAATACTGAAGTGGGTTGCCATTTCCTCCTCCAGGGGATCTTCCTGACCCAGGGATCAAACCCGCATCGAAACAGTACTCTGCTTTTAATAGACTCTCCTAACTGGCCTCTGTAGAGGTCACCTGGTGATCTCCCAGTTCCAGCAGCCATCTTCTCACATTGGAAACCACTGGGCTACTATGGACAATTACACCTCCTCAGACCCAACCAGGTACTTAGAATCTAAATTTTTCTTTGTGGCTACATCCTTTTCCACACAGCGATGGACTTTGCTACACGTTTTATGAGCATGATATAGAGTCAGGGTTTAGCCCTTTTGTTCAATGAGTATGCCCTCTGCAATTTAGGACCCCGGCTCTACTGAAATCAGGAAACAACCAGACAGGTTACTCCCAAGAGGAATGTTCATATCTGTTTTCAAATATTAGGCATTAACCTAAGCTTCTTCCCTTGGGAATCATTTCAAAAAGAAAGTGCATTTGAAATCCTTTGAGGTTCCCTTATATCTAATCAACATATCATACAAAAGCAAATTGCATTTCATAGGCTGCGATCACAAGGAACGGGTGGCTAGAACTCATTTAATTAACTCATGAGAGGTGTCTCTTTAAAAAAAAAGAAATGAAGCCAGTTGCTATTGCAGAAATCCCAGAACCCATGATAAATAGTGTTACAAAATATTTCCTGTGCTGCTTTGCTTTGGAATTTCAACCCTCTCCCTTGCTTTCATTCAAGTGATTCAAACACAAAGAAAGGACAATGCAGATCATTAACCTCAGGGGAACACTGGCCTGGGATATGATGTCATCTCTGTCATGAAGATCTCCGATTGAGAAAAGGAACTGGACAGGGCAGCCTGGCACCTCGTGTAGATCATCAGAAATGGTGGTTCTCCTGATGTCCCTCCTCTTGGTCATGCTGGAGGCTTCTGTGACACAAGCAGCAGCTACTGTGGGGTAATTATGTGGTCGTTATACAAAATGGACTAATGCCAGCCCAGCACATTGCCTGAAAGGACTGGTTGTGTTCCTTGTTAAATGTTTTTGTCAAGCTGACCATGCCGTTTATTTATCTCTAACACAACATGCTTATTCTGCCCCACTCTACTGTATTCACCCTGCAAATTTATGAGGCTCTATTAATCTTCTGCCCTGCTGACTATCTATGTTGCAAAGTGTCAGCAGACTTTTGTACCTTGCTAATGTACAAAGGGCTTCCTATGAGTAATATCAGCATTTTGCCTTTTAATTGCACATATAATTTTTAGGTCTTACAGCTAATAAGGGAATTGAGACCACAGTTCATCACTGTCTAGAATGGTACTCCAGGGGTGTGGGGACTGTGGAAGCTGAGGGAAGAATATAGCTGTTCTGATTCCAAGCAAGAGTTTCTCTCATTATAATGGTACCATCCCCACTATACCGTTAAGGATCTGACACTTTTACCATTACCACACCCTACTTTTCTGGGGCCCCAGTACAAATGTATTCTTCTTTGAACATTTTTTGTGTTAGATCTTAGTTCATGAGTTTTTGTTTTTGTTTTTGGAGGGGGCTTCCCTGGTGGTTCAGATGGTAGAGAATCTACCTGCAATGCAGAGACCTGGGTTTGATCCCTAGGTCAGGAAGATCCCCTGGAGAAGGAAATGGCTACCCACTCCAGGATTCTTGCCTAGAGAATTCTATGGACAGAGGAGCCTGACAAGCTACACATTTCATGGGGCTGCAAAGAGTCAAACACGACCGAGTGACTAACACTTTCACACTTTGACACATGAGTATTTTTATCATCCTGCATATCAATTCCCATAGAAATTAGTTGTGTGATATTAAAATTGAGGAAACCAACATGATCGCTTGGGCAAACTCCTGAACTTCTAAGAGTTTCAGATGGGTGCACTTTTGCTAGTCCTTCAGCTCACCTTTTCTTACTGGATTTTTTTTTTAATGCAGACTTAGTTTTAAGTACTTTCAAGGAAAAAAATGTTAAAGTAAATGGGGGATTAGTGTTTGCAATGTGGGCATTTTGCTTTTGCATTAATAGCCTTTCACAAACATTTTTACTATGCCTGAAAAATGTGCATTATTGATGAGTGTACTTCTTACTGTGCTAAAGCCATTAGGAAAGAAATGAAAGGTCTGTGGCAGGAAGTGGGGGCACAAAGAGGGCCTGGGTGGATGGAGTTTTCATTTAGCAGTTAGGGAGCACCCATAGCTGTCTTCCCTAAACTGGACCATTTCACTGCACACATCTTTGGGCACCTGGGAAAGAGAGACTTGTGAAAGTGTAATGAAACAGCATGGAAAGCAAATTGGTGAATGTGTCAGATACAGGAAATCAGATCCTAAAATTAGAGGAAGAGGCAATTTGAGGGGATCAGAGGTTCAGGTTCTTGTCTTGATTGTTTATGATAAGGGACATTTCCCTGGGCTCCAGCTGCTGTAAGTGTGACTCAGAGAGTTGGATTGTGGGTTAGAAGCAGAAAAAAGTCCTCTGCTCGTCCCAGGGGTACCATGTAAGGAACCAAAATATGGAGATTAACAGAGGGCCTCCATGATTTATGGTGAAATCTAAAGCTCTTTTACTAGAATGGAATCCAGAGGAAAAAAACTAACTTAATTGAATGATGACCAGGTGTCATCCACCTCTCATTTAATTCTCTGATTACCTTTGATTATAGATATTCAGATTATAGATGAGAAAGTTGGGATTGAAAAAATTTAGAGAACTTTTCCTAGGTATGGCATTCAAATCTAGACTTTCTGAGTCTATGTATAATCATCTTGTATCATGGAGCCAAAGAGCCCCAAAGAAGAGACTGGTATACAATTTAGGGTTTATCCCTCAAATCATGCTTTAAAACGTGTTGTTCTAGGGACTTCCCTGGCAGTCCAGTGGTTAAGACCTTCCAATGCAGGGTGTGCAGATTCAATCCCTGGTTGGGGAGCAAAGATCCTACATGCATCAAGGTTAAGAAACAGAAACATAAAATGGAAGCACAGTTGTAACAAATTAATAAAAACTCTAAAAATAGTCTACATCAAAAAAAGAACATACTGTTTCTATAGTCACTCTCCATCTTCACTTTTGCCTTGTTATTTATTCATTTAATCATTCATTAAAAAAATATTAATGAAGTATTAACTGTACACCAGATGTCAATATGTGACGTCTCTGTATCATTTATATACAAGATGCTCCTGCTGTGGTTGCTTCCCACATGTACAATGGGGCCCAGGAGGCTGGTGGGCAGGCAGCAGTACCTCCCCCCTGAAAGGTCAGAGCCAAGATGTTAGACTGCCCTGTCTAACAATAGGACCCTCTAACTGGTTTTTGTCTCGATACGTCACATGCTATTTTTCTAAAGCATTTTTGTTAAATAAAGATCAGTGATTGTTTTGCCTAACTTTCAGTAAAACAAACAACAGCAACAAAAAAAACCCCAAAACCATTGCTAACCCTATCCAGCAACTTTATAACTAAGAGAGCCTTGTTATTCAGGTTACTAGAAATTTACATAGATTGTTTTCTTAAATGAAAATCAGTGTGATCCAAAGAATAAGATCTTTGTAGTCAAAAAGTTCCATTGAGGTGACAGTAAAAATGAAGGATATCTTGAGTTTTTTTTTTAAATTAGCTTAAAATCTGTGCTTATCCTAGAATAACTCTTTCAGCTATCAGTTTCATCAAATAATACCATCCATTCATATTGATTAAGAACACACATAACAACAAAGTTCCACAAACTGTTTACTAGCACTGGAAGTAAGACTGAACACTTTTGGAGCACTTCAGCTACTAGAATCCTTCCTGCTTTATGCAGGGAGAATTCTCTTGGGACTATGGCAATAAGTTGGATCTATAGAAGTATCATAGATTCAAAATCATGGACAAAGTGGGTTTCCTGGGAAAGCACCTTTGAGGAAGGAGACATAAATTTGCACTGATTTTGTTATTCCATAATATTTGCTAGAAAACTAATAATATTCAAGTTGTGGATTCTTTCCCCCTGTCACTGAGATCAGTGTCCACCTTAAAATACTTTCAGAAAAGACTGTGATGTTCTAACTGGTGAGTGCACTGACTTATTAAAGGGCTATTCCCAATCTTCAAGTTAAATTAAGATTGTGTGACTGTGTTCCTATATCAGACAAAGCAAGGGCTCTGGTCTATATTCTGATACCATGACCTATTAGCTGTATGATTTAGGCTAAGTTACTTAACCTCTGCCTGCCTCAATTCCCCGTCAAAAAAATGGGGATCAAATTGAATGACCTCAGCCACTTTTCATGAAGATTAAATTATACTATATAAAGAAAATACATAAAGCCATTTTAGGCACCCAGTGCTAAATAATGATTTTAAAACTATTCCAAACTCTCATTTTTTTCAGTTTTGTTGCTATTTCCATGAATGTCTCTTAAGCCCAAGGAACTGAGAAGTCATTTTTCATTTTTCTATTCAGAAAACATTTTTACAAAATAATTGACAGTCCAACAATAAAAATTCCTAATATGTTTTCAGATTTGTCTTTGTGTGTGTGTGTGTGTGTGTGTCTGTGTGCTCAGTCACGTCTGACTCTTTATGGCCCCATGGACCATAAAGGATCACAGCAGCCCACCAGGTTCTCTGCCCAGGGAATTTTCCAGGCAAGAATACTGGCATGGGGTGCCAATTCCTACTCTAAGGGTTCTTCCTGACCCAAGGATCGAACCTATGTCTCTTGTGTCTCATGATTGGCAGGTGGATTCTTTACCACTAGTGCCACTTGGGAAGCCCCCTTTATGTTACATCATAGAGTTAATCGGGTCATACAAGAAGGTGAATGACCCGATTAGTTTTCTTCAATTTAAGTTTGAATTTTGCAATAAGGACTTCATGATCTGAGCCACAGTCATCTCCCGGTCTTATTTTTGCTGACTGTATAGAGCTTCTCCATCTTTGGCTACAAAGAATATAATCAATCTGATTTCAGTATTGACCATCCGGTGATGTCCATGTGTAGAGTCTTTTCTTGTGTTGTTGGAAGAGGGTGTTTGCTATGACCAGTGCCAAAGAATATTCAAATTACTGCACAATTGCTCTCATCTCACACGCTAGCAAAGTAATGCTCAAAATTCTCCAAGCCAGACTTCAAAAGTACATGAACCGTGAACTTCCAGATGTTTAAGCTGGATTTAGAAAAGGCAGAGGAACCAGAGATCAAATTGCCAATATCCATTGGATCATTGAAAAAGCAAGAGAGTTTCAGAAAAACATCTACTTCTGCTTTATTGACTATGCCAAAGCCCTTGAGTGTGTAGATCACAACAAACTGTGGAAAATTCTTCAATAGATGGCAATACCAGACCACCTTACCTGCCTCATGAGAAATCTGTATGCAGGTCAAGAAGCAGCAGTTAGAACTGGACATGGAACTACAAACTGGTTCCAAATCAGGAAAGGAGTACATTAAGGCTGTATAGTATCCTGCTTATTTAACGTATATGCAGAGTACTTCATGTGAAATGCTGAGCTGGATGAAGAACAAGCTGGAATCAAGATTGCCAGGAGAAATATCAATAACCTCAGATATGCAGATGACACCACCTTTATGGCAGAAAGTGAAGAACTAAAGAGTCTTGTGATGAAAGTGAAAGAGGAGAGTTTAAAACCTGGCTTAAAACTCAACATTCAGAAAACTAAGATCATAGCATCTGGTCCCATCACTTCATGGCAAATAGACGGGGGAAACAATGGAAACAGTGACAGACTTTATTTTGGGGGGCTCCAAAATAACTGCAGATTGTGACTGCAGCCATGAAATTAAAAGATGTTTGCTCCTTGGAAGAAAAGCTATGACCAACCTAGAAAGCATATTAAAAAGCAGAGACATTACTTTTCCAACAAAGGCCCATCTAATCAAAGCTATGTTTTTCCCAGTAGTCATGTCTGGATGTGAGAGTTGGACCATAAAGAAATCTGAGTACCGAAGAATTGATGCTTTTGAATTGTGGCGTTGGAGAAGACTTCTGAGAGTCCCTTGGACAGCAAGGAGAGCCAACCAGTCCAGCCTAAAGGAAATAAGTCCTGAATATTCATTGGAAGAACTGATGCTAAAGCTGAAACTCCAATACTTTGGCGAAGAACTAACTCATTGGAAAAGACCTTGATGCTGGAAAAGATTGAAGGCAGGAGAAGGGGACGACAGAGGATTAGATGGTTGGATGGCATCACCAGCTCGATGGACATGAGTTTGAGCAAGCTCTGGGGACTTGGTGATGGACCGGGAAACCTGGAGTGCTGCAGTCCACGGGGTCACAAAGAGTCAGACATGGTTGAGCGACTGAACTGAACTGGTAGAGCTAATCTCACTAATTGCCCAGTAAGTCTATGGGAGAACTGAGAGAGTAACTTTTTAAAATTGTAACTGAGGATATGTACCCTATTGGAAATGATGGAAAGAGACTTGGCTACTGGGGTAGACAGTCTCTAAGATGATCCTCAATGATCACTGCCTTCTGTTACTCAAGTTCTCATGTAATCCCTTCCCCTGAGCATGAGCTGGACTGACTGACTGCCTTCTGCAATAGAAGTGATGGGAACTCATTTCTGAAGTTAGAGGATAGACCGTGGCTTGTCTTGCTCAATTTCTGTCAGTCTCTCAGATCACTTACTCAAGGGGAGGCCAGCTTCTGCATCATGCGGCAGCTTCATGGAAGGTTCACACAGTGAGAGACCAAGGCTTGCTGAGAATTACAGGAGTGAGTTTGGAAGAGGTTCTTCCTGACCAGTCAAACCTTCAGAGGGGACAGCAGACCCTGCTCTGAGCTTGACTGGACATCCTGAGACATTGAAACCGGAAGCAGCCAGCTGATGGCATTTGGATTTGTAAGTTATGGAACAGTGACATAGATGTTTCAGGCTGCTGAGTTTGGGGATAATTTGTTACATAACAATAGATAACTCATGCCAATATTGTTGACTCAAAAGAGCCAGAAATTTCCGGTCCCAGCAGGGAGTTTGGAAGACTATGGCTTGTGAGTTAAATTCATTACACATCCTTCTTTTTTCCCCACTCTTATTGAGATACAATTAGCATTCTTTTCTGTGCAGCCCCCAAGCTAAGAATTTTTTTCCACAGTTTTTTTTTTTTTTTTTTCTTTTTTTTCATCTGAACACAATAGGTTTTAAAGGAAAATCTACCCATTATGATAGGGCACCTAGGATGGGGTGACCATTCTCTGGGAAGCCATAATCATTCCACTCAACAGTGTCCAGGAAGGGCTGAACATTGCAGTTCAGACCGAGGCTAACAGTGTCATTTTCCATATCTGCGTCTTCAAACAGGCTGAATCTCATGTCATGAAACAGCTTTCTCTCTGTTCCCATAGGTAACTCTCATGCTCTTAAATTACGTGTCACAGCACTTTCTCTCTACATCTAGTCCTGCTGCACTTCCAGACCTGAAGGAAATGTCATTATTGTGTTCTGTACATGGAGCGCGATGTTGAAAAAATAGCACTCACTGCGCTGATTAATTCTCCATTTGTGGTTTTACAAATTTAAAAGGTTATAAGAAAAAAGAAAACCAAACAAAAGCTAATATGCCATGGATGCTTATATTTGGAAAGCAAGTCCTAAAATATTAACTATCTGTCCCTTTACAGAAAGTTTTGTGACCCTGGAGATAAACCATTGCACTTCCCACAGCATGATCAGCCCTTCTAAAGTCACCTGGAAAAAAACTGCAGAATGTAGAACAGAGTTGCTCAACACTCCAGATGGTCAACTCTTAAATGAGCTGTCTTCTTTAGTCTATGCCAAATGTTCTGTGTATTCCTCTACACAGGGGTAAAACAATAATTATCAACCATCTCTAATTACATAAAGTTATCCAGATAGAGAATAAAGAAAGAATAAAAACACCTTATATGATGATGCACACATTTAATTTTATTTTTAAGAGTATATTTAAATTAATGTACTTAAAAGTCTAGGATTTGAATAGGTTGTATGTGTCAAAGAACCTGTGTAAATGATGCATATTAATTCTGTGTTCCAGATGCCAGGAATTCCTCAGGATTTAGGGCATGAGGACAGGCAGACTGTCACTCTGTCCATGGTGGTAGTAGAAGCAAAGCAAGTTCTAGACAGGTGCTACTCAAAGTGTGGTTCACGGACCAGGGCTGGTCATTCCTTATCTGTCTATGGTAGGAAAAGAACAAAAATGGGAGAGAAAGCATATACTAAACTAGTACAGCAACTGACTGTTTTGAATATAAGTGCTGAAAAGATTAAATATTCCCTATTTTATATCTTTGGGTTTTTTTTTCCTTTCTAATTTTCCTTTTAATATTTGTTACCATATTTTAGCCAAGTATCTACAAGGGGTTGGGATTTTTAAAACAACAGTCCTTCAACAAAGGGAGTCTGAGAATGCTTTATATGGTCATTAAAAACCTTCAAATTCTGGAATTAAGTCATGGTTTTGATGATAAGATCTATTTCTATCAATACCACAAAAATTTTTGTCAACCATAGCAATGAGCCAGAGCCCACAGACTGAAAGAAATACCTATATACTGACCAAAAATTTGCCATAGGTACTCTGGATGATCATGTACCAGTCCTGCAAACAGTCAGAATGCCTGCCTCTTCTTTCTAAATGCCTCCCCCTCTCAATATTTGGTTTAATAGATAAGCAAGATAAGATAAAGACAAGCAGTTCTATCCTCTATTGCATTAAACAGAAAAGCTCTAAGAAAAGGGATCATAATGAGTGGATGGAGATTTTGAAAATCTGCAGCACTCATTACAAGGATGCCACACCCTTGACAACGTCACTGGGTTCTACTTCTATGGCACTCACAGCTACCAATCAACACATTCTTTCCTGCTGAGCCAAATGCAGCTTTAGGGACCTTCTTACCAGAGCATTCCAGGAAGCCACTGCGAATCAGTCAGGGTCATCCCATGAGTCGAACCTTCTTTGCCATGTCCAGAAAAATGAGAAGAGTGAGGGTATCACAAGCAAGGGTATCCAAGCCTGGTTCCAACAGCCAGCCCACTTGTCTCTACATCTACATGCATGTGTCATCTACAACACATGAGGTTGGACTAAATCAGGGATTCTCACATTGGAATTCAGTATAATCTTTAAAAATTTCTGATGCCCATCATCCAACTATTGGTTGGGTTATTTTTAGGCTTTCCATACCACCTTAGGCATTGGTAATTTTAAAAGCTATTTCAGTGATTTTATTGCACAGGCAGACTTGAAAACCATTGGATGAGAGGATCTCTTTGGCCCTTCCAACTCTAATATCCAAAACTCTATGATCATTTGAAGCAATAATACAGTCAGTCACACAGACTTAGAGTCTACCAGTTAAACTGGATTGGTTAGGACTTGAAGAGCCAATGTAATCCCTTGGGTGGTTTATAACTAGAGAGCATAAAAGGCATAGTGATTTTGAATTATGAGGTAATAATTCTTTCTTAGGCGCATGTGATCATAAGCACTCAAGCGTCACTCTTGTGGTTTTTATGACTCCTTAGGATACCTTGTAGGAATTATTACAGCCCCATAATTCACTGTTGCCTATTATTCCAGGTAGTCATAATTTAAAATAATACTAACTGTTAATAATAATATGCATTGTAATGATCCAACTTCTTTTTTTGAGGAGCTGGATGCCTTTTATAGATCTTAATTCATTAATTTTAATACTTCTGTGAAAAGGGAAAAAGTCCATAATCATCGTCCCATTTCATAGGTGAAAAAACTAAGTCAACTAGTCAACTTGTATCACACAGGTTTAAATTCAATCCAGAATCTATAGATTGTACTCTCATGATGCTAAGCACCGATAGGTTTAAACATCCTCTCTCAAAATTTCCAAAAAGTGCCACCCTGTTTTACTTATTTGTCTATACCTATTGTTTCTCAGATGCTGAAGATACAGAGATGAGTTAATGTTCTAGTATGAGGATGAGAGACACAGTAATAAATACTCACTGTAAAGGTGATAATTGCTTTAATAGAACCATGACTGCACTGAGATGAAGTGGACGGACTTTAACACTTGGAAAGGGGGAGTGCAGGTTTTCCAGAGAAAGTGGCTAGAGCCTGGATTTTGAAGAACACCCTTGAGTTCAGCTGCTGTGAGATGTTGGGGAAGTGTGTTGCAAGCAGAGGCATTTTATTGAAACATGAGGCATGACGCTGATGTCTGCTGTGTGTGAGTGGAGATGGGAGAAGATAAAGCAGGAAAGTTAAGCTAGAAACAAATCTTGAGGTTCTTTAGACATCCTAAGGATTGTGATCTTTTTCCTGCAATTTGTATTCATGGTTTCCATTTATAAATACACATCCTCCTTTTAGTACAAAATGTTTTTTCTGTCAGCTAATGCTTACAGGAAAAGCATTTTTTAATGCTCTCTTTGGGATATATCTTAAAATCAGGGAAAAATAATAGAAGTTTGCCATGAATTTCTTTATTTTTGCAAGCAAGTCTCTCAAGGTATTTCACACATCACTTGCCAACTTCCTGAACTGGGAGATGAAGGAGTCAGTGTAGAATTTTAGAACTGAAAAGATCCTATAGGTCAACTTCAGAAGTTTTCCAACTACCCTCCACTAAAGAAAGCCTCTGCTCTCAATGCCCCAGCCAATAGTACTGTGTAGCTTCTAAACAGTGTGTTTCATGGGATGCTCAGCTGTCAGAGTGCTCCATTAAAAAGAGGAGGTTCATCATTAATGTCAGTTCTGTCGTTATATAGCTTTTAAGCTTTGAGCAAATAGGTACCTTGATTTTTGTTGTCTCTATATGTCAAGTCCAATAGCTTAAGCATGTAAAATTATGTCCATACTTTAAATAACCTAATAATTTTGCTTTCAAAATTAATGATATAGATATAAAAATCAAAGTGAGATCTTTCTCCACTGTGGAACTGGAACTGACTAGTTCCAGTTCCACAGTCACTTGTCTAAAAATATACAGCAAGAAAAGGCAGAATCAGACCTAGAATTTAGGCCTATTCATTCGCCTATCGATTTCCCCCAGGTGTACTACTGCACAACAATAACAATAGTAGATAAATACTCAAATAGGCTTTGGAAAGCCTAATATAGAACCTGACAAGAAATAAAGTGATTCATCCACCTCTCCAGGTATCTATTTCAAGGGTTCCTTTAGTAATAGAATTTATCTTCTGGATGCATAATTGATAACAAAATAAAAATAAAAACAAATCTTTAATCTAAGTCTCTAAGTACAATACATACTTCAGTAGAGCAATCATTTCTGCAAAACTCAGGGGTGTGATTTCACTATGCCACGTTTTTAAATCCCCTTAAAGCTCATCGATGAGGCTTTCAGCTAAGTTCAGCCTGAGAGATGTTGACCTCTGCGTGGGGTGACTAATTCCCTCTTCTGTAAGTAAGGGTCTCCTTCATTTCTAAAAATGATCCTATCAGGGAAAATATTTCATTTCCTTTTAAAGCAAATGACTTAAAACTCCAAATCTAAGAATGATTGCGAGGCAAGACTTGGGCTGATGAAATAGTCATCCAAGAATTTAGATGGGAAAATGGAGGAAAGGACTAGATACAGGGTGACTTGGTTTGCCTTCTTCTGAAGATAGAAGCTTACCTTTGGGGTGCCATGCTTTGTGCTCTGGTCCCCCCAGAGCTCCTTCTTCCTTCCTGGCTCATACACCTGAAGCAGTCATCTCTAGGAGGACTGGGGAACATCGAAGAATGCGACTCCCTGGGAATCCCACCAGGACTGTGCTATTCAGTGTGGTAGCCACTGGATTGAACAACTGAATTGTGGCTAATCTGAATTGAGAGGTGCGGTCAATGCAATCTATGTAAGATATCAAAGTGCTTGCTGTGAAAAAAATATTGTTCAATACTCAATGGCTTTTCTTTTGCCTACATGTTGAAATGATATTTTGGATATACATGTTGAAATGATATGTTGAATATATTGACTTAAGTGATTATTAAAATAAATAAATAAATAAAATAAAATAAAGATAGATGTTTAAACAGTATAGAGTTGCAGATGGTTTACAATTGGTGAAAGCCTGCATGGATAGCAAAAATTTTTTTACAGGCCAGCAAAGGAAACGCAACTCTGTTTAATTCAGTTCAATGAGTATTAAGTAAGTGTCCGCAGTGCACTTGGCAATATTTTAGTCGCTGGGAATGCAAACATGAGAAAAGCACTGTCTCCATCTTCAAGGGATGGAAAAAGTCACACGGCAATGATTCAAAATGAAATGGTTTCTGTTTCATGCTTGACTTACATTGCCAATATTCAGCATGGATCACATCAGATGAACGCAGATATAATATAGGTCTGTTGGACTCAAGTCAACAAGCATGTGTTGGATATTGGGCACTTTGTACAAGGTCAAGGATCATGTGACGAATAAGACATTCTAGCTGCCCTGAGACTGTGATCCAGCTCCTCATAAGAGTGGCAGGACATTTGCAGCAACATAGATGGGCTTGGAAGGCATTATGTTAAGTGGAATAAGTCAGATGGATAAAGACAAATACCGTGTGATATCATTTACATGTGGAATCTAAAAAATACAACAAACCAGTGAATACAACAACAACAACAAAGCAAATTCACAGATACAGAGAACAAACTAATGGGAGAAAGAAGCAAGGAAGGACAAGTTAGGGGTAAGGGATTAAGAGGTACAAACTATTATGTGTAAAATAAGCTACAAAGATATACTGTGCAACACAGGGAGTATAGCTAATATTTTCTAATAACTAAAAATGGAGTATAATCTTTAAAATTGTGAATCACTATATTACACACCTATAACTTTAATATTATAATATCAGCTATACGTCAATAAGAAAGAATGCTTATAGGAATACAGAAATATCTAGTATTCAATAAGGTAACATTAGATATGGCATCCAATCAAGGATTATCAAGCATGCAAAAAGATAGGAAAATATGACATCCTCTAAAAAAAAAATGTGTTAGAAGGAAAAAGAAGGATAGAGTGTGTGACATTCTGTCAAAGGAACAATCATGTATAAGTCCTACTAAGTACATTTTATTAATAAGAAGCATCTATATGTTTCCAGCATTTGAGTTTGTGACCTCAGTTCATCAAAACTGCATGGGCTTGAGTGTAGGGGAGCTGGATACTATGTCCTGTGATCATTTCATCTTCAGAAATAGGCCCAGCATTTCTTTTTTACTTTTTGGGGTGTATTTTATTTGAAGATTTTGCTGTTCAGTTGCTAAGTTATGTCCAACTCTTTCAGGGACTGCAGCATGCCAGGTTTCTCTGTCCTTCACATGTCCAAACTCAAGTCCATTGGGTCGGTGATGTCAGTTTGAAGATAACTGCCACCTAATAATTCAAACTGCTCTCTTCATGGACTTTGTCTCTTAAATTTTAGAAGAGGACAATAGCCCTACAGTAAAACAAAATTATGTGCCAGAGATAAATGCCTAGGTCCTTCATATTTTAACCAAGATTGTTGCCTGTAACCTGTTTTCCTCAAGTGGAAAACAAGTATTGGCAAAACAGCTTTGATATTAGGAAAAGAGGTGATTGCTCATATCACATGAGACCAAAAGGCAACCCAGAGTTAGAGTATCTGACCCCTTCTTCCTCTGTGTCCTTACTCTACCACATCCTGACCTTCTATAGGTCAGTCTCCTGACCTTCTATAGGTCAGCATGTGCCCACTATAGCATTTGAGTTTTGACCATTCTTAGAGACTCCTGAATGCAGGGACATTGTTTTATCATTGCAGATCTAGAAAAGGGCACTGAATCTGGCACATATACGAATCTGAGCAGACGTTTGTTGACCACAAGTCTGGAGAACATCAGCATGTTTGAGGAGGTGGGAAAGACCAATGGATCATGTTGTACGTTTTTTGTTTAACACCAATTTCCAGAATGCCCATATCTCTTGCTATTCTACACAATAAACTACCAGTAATACTGGAGGAAGTAAAGACAGTAGAAGGCAGATAAAAGGCATCATGCAGTTCTTAAAAATGCATAGAAAAAAGATTAGAAGGAATTGTGCCAACATTTAAAATCATTTTTTATATATATGCGGTAAGATTATGGGTGATGGTTTGCCTACTTTTAAATATTTTTTCTGCAGTTCCACTTTTCTAAATTCAGCATGTCTTAGCTTTGTAATAACTTTGTGAGCGGCAAAATTAGCTGTATATGTCCCTTTTTCTTTTGGCCACTGAATAGATTAAAGACAATTTGTAGAAACTATAGTAATTACATAGGTGATTGTTTGGTGGAGTTGGCTTGCAATGGCATGTCAGTAAGTTCAATGAAATGGAAACATGTTGAATATACAGTAAGTTTCTCTGCAAAAAAAGTGTCAATTCACTGTGTTTGTATTTACAATTATTATAGTATCAGTGAAACTAGTAATAAACAATAATTTTATATTTCTTTCCTAGAGTCTAGATTAACCTTTTCCCCTTCTGCAAAGGATTACATTAAAGGAAACTCTAATTTAAATACAAAATGAATCACATTTGCAAGTAAAACCACAAAAACTCCTGGGGCTTGTATTTCTTTAATGTTGGAAATATTTGTTAAAAGTTATATTTCCTGTTGTTTTATATTTAATGAATATGACTTTGCCTCCAGAATCTGTTTTCTTACACACTCTTCAGAAACAGTTCATGGAATATTGTAAGCAAATCTATTTTTAAATGCTTTGAACATATTAATAATAATTAGTGTTTTGTGTATGCTTTTTGTATACCATGTTCAACCTCTGAAATTAACTATGAAACGCTATGTTCCTCAGCATCTAATCAGGCTTTTCTCTCACTAAACTAGTAAGCTAAAATGTAATAAAATCACCAAGGTTTTCAAAATTATTCAAAGGAAATGGTTTTATTTAAAGGGTTTACTGTCTCAGTTTGCAGTCGCACAAACTTAGGAATTATTTTTGTCAGGAGAGTCCCTGAGTGCTACAGAAAAGGCCTTATTAGGAACTGTGGAGGAAACAAAACTTACGTGGAATGGATATTGCTTGCAAGCTTAAGTTCTAATTGAGAAAAACAAGACATGAAAACACATGCATTGAAAGTATGAGAGAAGGTGATAAAGACCACAAGAAAAACACACAGTGCTTTGGAAATAAGAGAAGGGGATAAGAGATTAAGTGTCATGTGAGCTAGAACTGGAGGAGTTGAATGCAGATATGTAGAGATGAGTACAACAAGCATTATCGCTTTGAGCTCTTATCTGCCATATTCAGTTGTAACTATTGGTTTACATGACTATCTCTATTTCACTAGACAACGAACTCTGAAAGCCAGAACCACATCTCAGCCCCTTCACATATCCTCAGTTCCTAAGACAGTGACTGGAACACAGCACTGACATGCATTTGTTGAACATTGACTAGAATGAGAAAAAGTACAGTGGTAAATCCTGGGAGCTTTGGGGATGAGTAAAGGCAGTATGCCAAGGGTGATGAGCTAAGTTTGCTGGACAATAGCAGGATGAAGAGGAGGGAGAGGCCAGCTGAGTAATTTGAGTTGGGGACAGCTCCTAGCAGGTCTGCAGTACCAGGTTTGGATATTATCCTATATGCCCCTGGGGACCTGTGGATATAGGGAAGGACACTGTCAGTGCTGTATGTAAGACTTGGTGGCAGAAAGCAAGGACGTCATTATCAATTGTCATCTTTGTCAATTTGGGCTTTCATAACAAAATACCAGAGAATGGGTGGCTTAAACAACAGATAGTTATTTCTCGTGGTTCCAGAGTTTGAGGAGTTCAAGGATCAGTTTGGTCAGCAAACCTTGGTGTCTGGTGGGGGCTTCTTTATAGAAGACTTTCTTCTTCTTGTCTTTGTATGACAAAAAGGACAAGAGAGTTGGGGGGAGGGGTCGTTCTCTTTTATAAGAGCACTAATCTACTTCATAAGGTCTCTGCCCTCCATCTAATCACCTGCCTAAAGCGTGATGTGTGGTCAGCAGCTTCAATTGCATCTGACTCTTTGTGAGCCCATGGACTGTATAGCCTGCCAGCCTCCTCTGTGCATGAGATTATCCTGGCAAGAATATTGCAGTGGGTTGCCAGTTCCTCCTCCAGGGGATCTTCCTGACTCAAGGATTGAACCTGCATCTCCTGCATTGGCTGAATTCTTTACCACTGAGTCACCTGGGAAGCCCGCACCTCCAAATATCATCACCTTGGTGGTTAGGATTTCAACCTAAGAATTGTTCAGGGACACAAACATTCAGAACATAATATCTGACCAGAGATAATACTGATCCATGATAAAGTAGAGGTAGTATTACAGAAAGCTAAAGCAAAGGTGGGGATGGAAGAGATCTCATGTGTAGAACCAATAGGACATGGCAACTGAGTGAGTGTAGGATTCACAAAAGGAGGTGGAGTGAGTGTAACTGAGGTTTTCTACCACAGTAGCTGAGAAAATGTTCCCACTTTAAAGAAGAAACAGACATGTGTGAGCAGACTGAGGTCTCTATTTTAACTACGTTGGGTTTTAACTCTATATGAACTGATGCCCAGCTTCACAAAGCCAGCGAATAGTTCAACATGAGCTCATATTCAGATCTTCTACCACCAACTGAGTGCTACTCCAGGACATAATGTTCTCCTTATTCTGAAATCCATGAATGATTGGCTTCAGCTTGAGAATCTGCAACTGAAATAAATTACACCTATACTTTGAAATAAGTAATTCATTGATGTGAACTGAATTCTGTCTCCCTAAAACTCACATGTTGCAGCCCTTTTCCCCAGTGTGACTGTATTTAGAGAAAGGGCTTTTAGCAGGTGATGAAGTTCAGTGGGGCTTCCCAGGTGGTGCTTGTGGTAAGGAACCTGCCTACCAATCCAGACAGACATAAGAGATAAGGGTACAATGCCTGGGTTGGGAAGATTCCCTGGAGGAGGGTACAGCAACCCACTCCAGTATTTTTGCTGGGAGAATCCCATGGACAAAGGAGCCTGGCAGGCTTTGGCCCACAGGGTCACAAAGTGTCAGACATGACTCAAACAACTTAACACACACACATGCAAGGGTGAATGAGGTTTTAAAAATGGAGTCCTAATCCAATAGAACTGGTGGTCTTACAAGAAGAGTCTCTCATTTTTATTCCACATACATGCACTGGGGAAAAGTCATGTGAAGACACAATGAGAAGGCTGCCGTCTGCAAATCAGGAAGAGAGCCCTCACCAGAAACTGACCATGCTGGCACCCTGACCTCAAATCTATACCATCCAGAACTATGAGAAAGTAAATTTCTGGTACGTAAGCTAGCCAGTCTATGGCATTTTATTATAGCATCCTTAAATGACTAAGATGTACGTGTTTATAAATCAGGCAATAAAGAGTTCAACAATCTTTGAGATGAATGACCACTCCAACACAAACTCTACTTTTTCTTTTAAATAGAAAGTTTATTTTTCATGTGAGTTTTTGTTTTTAATCCGAATAAACTAAATGCTCTCAACTTTTCCCTAGTCGATAACCTGTATGATCCTTTGGGAAGAGCCTGCATTTTGTCCACCATGGCGACTGGCATAGGGAAGGCACTCAAATATTTCTTTCTGAGTGAATAAATATTATTCTTTTTCCTGCCTGGGTGGTAGAACACCACTAAGTCTTTAACCGAAGCAGAGGTTTGCCTTCCTCAGAAATCCAAATGACACCAACCTAGGGATATATAATGTGTATTTTATTCCCAAATTATATCCATCCTCACTTTCTACATTCAAGAAACAACACTAAATATGCAGTACAGAATGGTTTTATGCCACCCACTAACAAATATGGAATAGTAGCTTCATTTTACAGAATTCTTTTGACCCATTCAGAGGGGAAAAAATTGAGAACATGTAAATTGCCCAAATGGAGAAAATTATTAAGGTATTTAGCAGAGCAAATGAAAATATTTAACTTTTATTTCTCTGTATCGAAGGAGGGAAGCTGTAAATGATATTATATGATGCTAGAAAACAAAGCTAACACTTCTTTAGAGTTTACCAGCACAATTTTACTCTATTTGGTTTTAATTTATAAGAGGATATAGTTGAGCCTGGGCTTCCCTGGTGGCTAAGCAGTAAAGAATCTGCCTGCTATGCAGGAGATGCAGGAGACATGGGTTCAATCCCTGGGTTAGAGAGATCCCCTAGAGGAGGAAATGCCAACTCACTTCAATATTCTTTCCGGGAAAATCCCATGGACAGAGGAACCTCATGAGCGTACAGTCCTTGGGGTTGCAAAGAGTTAGACCCAACTGAATGACTGAACACTCACTCACTCATGACTGACCCTACAATACTGGCATGTTACAATCATTATCCACTGTATGTCACCTAATTACTTCAACCTCATTGTTGCAACCTGGTGGTTAATCTCCATCTTATTGGCTGGACTTCTGCTCATCTCGCCTTTCTCTTCAGACCTGCCCTGATGAACAAAACAAGGCGATTTCAGCTTTCTTCACATCGTTCAGAGGCAATTAGCATGGTCAGAAAACTTCCAAAATCATCTTGAAATGTAAGACAGTGTGTAAAAGTGCATGACAACAGAAATGTACTAAGACTAAAGCGGCTCAAATTTTGAGGCTAATTTTTGCAAGGAAAGATGAGGGAGAAAGCAGTTTACCTCGACTCCTCAAATATCCAACCTGATTGTCACCATAAAGCCTGTCTGTTCTGCCATTTGTGAGTGTTTATCTAGGATCCGTCTCTGGGAGGGGTACTCTTACGGCAGATCGGTGGCACGATTGTGTTGGGAGCTAACAGGCCATTACTGACTCGTTGTCTATTCATTTCAGATTGTTTCTATGGAGGATTTATAGAAACAATACAGAGGTAGCGCCAAGGTGGCTATCAATGCTGTTTACAGACAATTTAGAGGAATAAACCTGCAGTTATGCCCAGGCTGGCTTTCCCTGTGGTCCTGGGGCCTAGTGTTCTAATCCTATTGTGACGTGATTGTTTCCCCATAAACTGCTCCACAGAGGCTTATAATTGGTGTACAGGTTCAAATTAGATTGCTGTGTGTTTAGGAAAGCAGGGGTCATTTCACATCCGCACCTCTCATTAAGAAGCAGGCGACGAAGTTCTCCATTACAGGAAATCTAACCTATATATTTTCTTTTATTATAAAGAAAATACCCAGAGTCTATACTCACAGACACATGCACACACACATTCCCCATCTTGTCTTTCATCACCATGAGGAGGTGGAGGAGGGTAATGTGAAAATGCAAAACACTTCTCTGAGAATAGCAATTAAATATTCACCAGCAATGTATCATGGAACAGCGGCTTCAGGAGCTAAAAAGGGGAGACAGGAGAAAAATGAATGGATGAAAAGTCCAACGATTAATTCCGCTGTCTTCTAAGAATATCGTGAGATGATGGTGACCAAGAAGCCAAGAAGGCCTATTGTCCCTGTGTTTTCAACTCTAGGTATGGGTCATCTCAAGTAAGGTCTCAGGAGAAAATACCTTCTTCATAAATTTCTGAGCATCTTTTAAAAATCAGCAAAGAAGTCTTCAAACCACTGACAGAAAAATAAATTTATTAAAGGATAATGATACACATAAGGCTTCCCTGATAGCTCAGTAGGTAATGAATCTGCCTGCAGTGCAGGAAACCCTGGTTCAATTCCTAGGTTGGGAAGATCTGGAGAAGGGACAGGCTACCCACTCCAGTATTCTTGGGCTTTCCTTGTGGCTCAGCTGGTAAAGAATCCGCCCACAATACGGGAGACCTGGGTTCGATCCCTGGGTTGGGAAGATCCCCGGAGAAGGGAAAGGCTACCCACTCCAGTATTCTGGCATGGAGAATTCCATGGACTGCATAGTCCATGGTATTTCAAAGAGTCGGACATGACTGAGTTACTTTCACTTTCACTTTCAATCTGCACATGGAGCAAGTTTGCTGTCTGGATAGTTGAAACCTGGGGCAAGGTTGCTGTCTGGATAGTTTAAATCTGGGCTGCCCACAACAGTCTAGTAAAAAGAAAAATAAACATTTCTGATGCTGTAAGTGAATAAATACTTCTGAGTTCTTTGCTTCAGCCTTTCTATGACCCACGAAGGGAAGAAAAATATATATTTAAAGGAGCCCAATAGAAGGAGAAAATTATGTAAGCCACAAAGTATGTAATGTTAGAAAATGAAGAAGCAAAACGGCAAAAAAAAAAAAAATTATGATTATGAACGGAGAAGGAATGTCAAAGACAGCAGGAGAATTGATAAGCAAAAAACCCCCCACAATTTAGGTCCATTAAAAAGTAAGAGGGACTCCCCTGGTGGTCCAGTGGTTAAGAATCTGCCTTGCAATGCAGGGGACGTGGGTTCGATCCTTGGTCAGTGTACTAAGATCCTACATGCCATGGAGCGACCACCCACTGCAGCCACTACTGAGCCTGTGAGCTCTGGAGCCCATGCACCACAACTACTGAAGCCCGTGTGCCATAAGGAAAGGTCCCACATGATGCAGCGAAGGTCCCATGTGCCACAACTAAAACCCAGGGCAGCCAAATCAACAAATAAAATTTGTAAAAAAAAAAAAAAAAAAAAAGAGTAAGAGAAGGAAGTAAGGGGAAAGATAATGAGAATGAAAGTGGAGGGGGAGCATGGAGAAAGAGAGACTTTCCACTTCAAAAAAGGAAATCGGTTTGCTTTCAGATGTGTGAAAGCTGTGGAGGAATGTGGACTTGAGCCTGATACTAAGGAAGAAGTGCTCACACACACACACACAAACTTTAGAACTTCTCTGGCATCCAAACCACAGCTCCTGGCTCTCATTAGCCATGGAAACCAATCTCAGAGACCAGCACAGGGTCCCCTGTGAGGCATTATACCTGATTTTAAAATCCACTAGCTCCCTTTCAATCATAGAACTAGAGAAAAGGAATGTCCTCATTGGTGTCTCAGATCTTTCTGGTTCAAAAATCTGTATTATTTTTCACTCTTGTACTATGTAACTTTCCCCTACACTATTCTGCTATTTTTAAAGAGATCTTAGGGTCAAATTGTCTTTCCTTGGCTCTGCTGTTACTGCTGCTGCTAAGTCACTTCAGTCATGTCCAACTCTGTGCGACCCCATAGATGGCAGCCCACCAGGCTCTGCCGTCCCTGGGATTCTCCAGGCAAGAACACTGGAGTGGGTTGCCATTTCCTTCTCCAATGTGTGAAAGTGAAAAGTGAAAGTGAAGTTGCTCAGTTGTGTCTGACACTTCTCAACCCCATGGACTGCAGCCCACCAGGCTCCTCTGCCCATGGGATTTTCCAGGTAAGAGTACTGGAGTGGGGTGCCATTGCCTTCTCCGTCCTTGGCTCTAGGTGTGTAAAATTTGAAGATTTTTTTTTTTCCTTTCCCCATATAACCTTATTTTAAAAGGTTTGAATTGAATTCTTAAAAGGACTGAATTGTGTACTGATAAAAGATACATTGGAATCCTAACCCCTGGTACCTTAGCATGAAACTTTATTTGGAGATAGATTCTTAGAAAATGGGTAAATCTGGACACAGAGTAAGATGTACAGAAAGAGACGATGATGTAGAGACCCAGGGAGAAGATGGCCATCTACTCCCTAAGAAGAAAGGCTTCAAACAAGTCCTTCTCTCAAACCCCTCAAAAGGAATCAATCTGGCCAACACCTTGATTTTGAACTTCCAGCCTCCAGAACAGCGAGAGGATAAATTTCTGTTGTTCTAAGCAACCCGGTTTGTTATAGCAACACCAGCAAACGAATATAGTCCCATAGCCAGGGAGCCTGACACTCAACTGGTAGATACTTCAGCATCCCTCTCCCAACCTTCCAAAATTCCTCAGCTGTGCCTTCGGGAGATGCCTTAGGATGACCTTCAGGGCTGTTCTAGAAGCCTTTTGCTCTGCATAGCAGCCTGTGAATTCTCTGCTCCTTCTCGGCTTGTGTATATCAAGCAGGCATAATTCCCACTGGTGAAAGCTTGCCATCTTTGGGATCTATAATGTAAAGCCTACTGGAATACGAAAACTTCCTAGAGGTTCAGAAGTACAACCTAACACCAGCATCCAGGGACACATTATAAGATCTTGCCCTCAAAGGCTGCAGCCACCAACCAAAAAGCTATCTTCATCTTTCTAAATTCCATGTATATGCCTTAGTATACTGTATTGGTCTTTATCTTTCTACATATATGGAATTTAGAAAGATGATAACTATAACCCTAAATGCAAAACAGAAAAAGAGACACAGATGTACAGAACAGAATTTTGGACTCTGTGGGAGAAGGCGAGGGTGGGATGTTTCGAGAGAACAGCATCGAAACATGTATATTATCTAAGGTGAAACAATCACCAGCCCAGGCTGGATTCATGAGACAAGTGCTCGGGCCTGGTACACTGGGAAGACCCAGAGGAATCGGGTGGAGAGGGAGGTGGGAGCGGGGATCGGGATGGGAAATACATGTAAATCCATGGCTGATTCATGTCAATGTATGACAAAAACCACTACAATATTGTAAAGTAATTAGCCTCCAACTAATAAAAATAAATGGGAAAAAAAAGCTATCTTCATACAATTTCTTTTCCCGTCATTTCAGTAAGTCTTCTAGTGACAGTGTATTCTTTCTAAAACACACCAACACACTAGGTGACCTTGTCTGACATGAAGCAGGACACAGTAGCTGGTGTATTCCTGATGGGGCCGATCTACGTTCCTCATATGCTATTGCTATAGGCTCTGAATCTCTGGAAAGCATTCTCGCCTATCCTACCCAAGCACCAGCTGCTTCCTTGCTAGTATTTTTCCACTATAATTTCAGAGACAGGCCTAAAAGACATGCTTCTTTGCTTGACAGTGATCTTATGGCAGTTGCCAACAAGGAGACTGTACCCTAGAGGTCCAAAGATGATGATCATAAAACATGTCCTTCCCATCCTTTGTTCCTAAGAAAAAAGTGGAAAAAGGCATAAATAAGATGTGACCTTGAGACTATTAACCTCATCATCTGACAACTTGAGGGGAGGGTGTTCTAGAAAATCTCTAGATCCCTCCTCTGATAATTCTATCACTGGTACTTTGAGGGGTTCCTCTTCCCCAGTTCCTTCCTCCATGTTTCACTGGTTTGGTTGTTGTTCAGTGGCTCAGTCATGTTCAGCTCTTTGAAACCCCATGGACTGCAGCATGCCAGACTTCCCTGTCCTTCACTATTTCCCAGAATTTGCTCAAACTCATGTCCATTGAGTCAGTGATGCCATGATTGGCTTGGAATCATCCCCAAGTAAGACTTGACTTGTCCTGCCTGACTTCTTCCACAGTTTTCTCCAAGGTGAAGCCTCAAGAGTAAGTGCTTAAAGAGCCCCCTCTGAGTCTCTTTTATAGGCAAAAGAGAATGAACATTCTATACCCCGTCTGAAACCCTAGCACATCAGTGGTTTGAGCGGATTCCTTTCACCACCAGAAAGCTCTGTTACGTAATGTAACTATTAGGCCAGGCAGAACTTCATCTGATGATAAATGACAGGTCACAGCAAGTTCACTGCCAAGAACAGAAATTGCACATCAGTTCTAGCAAGAGCACACACATAGGAAAGGACACAGGAGCCATCGATAACCTAGTCTGAGCCCGATAATTGTTAGTAGGTAACAGTTATCAGCACCCTCTCTTTCTGCTGATTTACTGAAGGACAACTAATAACTATGAGGGGTCAAATTTACAAACCCAATGGCACTCCTTTCCCGGATACATAATGCAGTTTCTAATGAGCTAATAAATGCTGTGTGTGTGTGTGTGTGTGTGTGTGTGTGTGTGTGTGTGTGTGTGTGTATGCATGTGTGGTTGCAGATGTGTGCTTAATCCAAGAAAATCAACCTTCCTAGGTGGCAGGGGCATTTCCAACCACCAGAATTTCTTTCCTTTCTACTAAATCGCATCCCTACCATAGCTTTCTTTGAAACCTTGTGAGACAGCAGAAAAGAGTTAAAGAATTCCCCTTCTGGCTGCACTTTGAATCTTCTTAAAACCTAATTCAAAGTATTGTCCTTCTTTTGTAGACACAAGTCTATAAATTCATTCTCCGGATAGAAGTTTTGAAACAAAACATGGGGACTTCTGAGACATGAAGGGCTCCTTAGTAATTAAGATAAAATAAGGATTCCCACATCAGTGTGGTGAAACAGATCTGTGCAACAGCTCGATACTTCACTGGGCTAAAGCCCATCTGGGCCATCGAGTTGAAAACTGCTGTATTATTATTCTTTGATGTCTATAGCTTAGTAGCACAAAGCTGGTCTCTGAGCACTTACTGTCTATAAAGAAACTCCAAATGTTTGGCCTTTGGGCTGTAAATATTGTGTCACCATTGATTTTTAACATATAAAGTGTATTTTCCTGAATGTCAAGTATTTTCAAAGTTCAGGGCCTCCCAAGAGCACAAAGTAGAAGGAATTAAAGACAGTTTAAGAGCTAAAGCTACAAACGAGTGGGAAAGAAAGGCAGAGGAAGGGAGAAATAAAAGGGAGATATGAATGAGACCAGTATTCCAAGAACCATGTTCTCTCTCATGGGTGAGTTTCAAATGTTACATGAAAATTTATCTCATTGTCAGTGAAGGCATGTTAATATCAGCATTATCAGGTCCATTCCTTTATAAGCACGACTGTGCAAATGCTACCAAAAGCACGAGAGTGAAATCTCTGTAAGAACTTTATCTCCTTCTTTTCAATCTCTTTACTCTTCATAGTAAAGAAATGCAAACAGTATTTGTTCAATGAAGAAATTCTACCAAATCGTCTATTTCCTGGAAAGTGAACTTATATTTCAAATACCGTTAGAACTTCAGTTCAAATTATTAATAGAAAATAAAACTATTAAAATAATTCTGAGCAGTTATGAGCACATTGAAAGTCTGTCAAGTACACACTACTATATTTTAAATGGATAACCAACAAGGACCTCCTGTATAGCACAGGGAACACTGCTCAATGTTATGTGGCAGCCTGGATGGGAGGGGAGTTTGGGGGTTAGAAGGGATACATGTGTGTGAATGACTGAGTCCCTTTGGTGTCCACCTGAAACTATCATGTTAACACTGTTAATCAGCTAGACTCCAATATAAATTAACAAGTTTAATAAAAAATAAATAAGAGAGAGGAAATGTTAAAACAATAAAAGTCTGTCAAATTTCACTTTTTTTTTTTTTTTGGCATGATGTTGAAAACAGTCTGATTTAAAGCAAATAGAGTGATATTTTCCAGGTTTTTGTTTAAGTGAAGGGAAATGTCCTGAGCTGAATTTCAGACCCATAGCAGATCACTTTGCTCTTTCTTTATCAGCCTCCTGAGCCAAGTAATAATAGGACCATCAAGTTCAGACTCTGACCTCCTAGATGCAAGCTGAGAAGACCCTTGGGATTCAGAGGAGCTGGGGGAGATATTCTCTTTCTTCAGTCAATCAGACAGATGCAACCAAAGTTAGGACAAATCTCTTTATACAAAGCCTTCCCGATTTGCAATTTCCATGTGCAAAGCTGAAAGGAATAAAGGTTTGTCACCTATCTTAAAAAGAAGTAGTAATAAGTATCACTGGACAAATTTTCAGATCCCTCATTGCTTTATAAAACTTGATATAATATACATCAATATATAATGCAAGTAATGGCTCAATTTCAAAAGAGCTTAAATACAGACTTGTAGGTTAAAAGCCCAAAGAAATAAAATTGCAAAACTATAGCATTGCCGGAACAGTCCAGAAGAGAATCTAAGGAAATAGACTTTTAGCAAGCAAATGTGTCAACTCACTGATATTAACGGAGTACATGCTAAAACTGTTCTCAACAACTTTATTCAATTTACTCATCTTTTTGTTATAAAGCTGCGATGGCTTCCTTGGGAATTCTAAGGTGACTGTTTGTGATTCTGATAATCCATTTCTCTCATGGCCCCCACTGACCCCATCTTCTATCTCCTGTAACTGCTCCGGACCATCACTAATTAACTGGGAAAATGCCTTGATATCTGTCTATTGTCTAGCAAGAAATATTTGTGCTACTTGAGCATGTTCTATCTATACTTAATACACCAATCATGCATGTTCTCTAAGGATGTTTTTACAACTGCTCATAAGTTGACTACTTTAAATTCCATATAAAATGTCAAGAAATTCATTCTGACTATGTTCAGCACAAATCAGCCAGTATTAATTGAGCTCCCCTCTTGCGCTCGGCTAAATGCCTAGGCAAGTCACAAAAGGAAAAGCGAAACGAAATTAGACTTTGCCAAGGAAAAGGGAACCTCAGTCCCATCTCTAGCGCAAAATCACTGCATAGCCTTTGACCCATCATCTCTTCTCTCTGTTTTTAAAATTAAAATGACTATCCTCGATGAACTCTAAGGTCTCTCCAGTATTTCAAATAATCTCTGTGCTTTTCTGAGCCTTTGAGTCTGTGTGTCTTTTATATACTCTAAGTGTGTAAGGTGGTGTATGAGGTAGGGACTGAAAGAAATGAAGGCTAAAGTCGAGGGATTAAAGTTGTATATGTCTGTTGTTTGCAAACAAAAAAAATCTGAGGTCAAACAAAGGACACTGTTTATGTTTATGGGACTATAAGTATAATACTTGTAAGAAAGTGGGCCTATTTGCTTTTACATCTATTTTATTCAATAAACTATTTGAATAAGTAGTTTAAAATTCTGATGACAAAAGATTAAATCCAAAATTATGTTAAAATATTGATAATGCAAGGGCCATTTTTTAAAAATTAAGACATTCTAGGTATTTATTCTTAGTTGCAATAAGAAATTTTTTTCTCCTTAATTGAGGATAAAACAAAATCATAAACCAAAATTCTATCTGAAGTACATCTGTAAAGGATGATAGACCAATTGAACAATTCCCAGAAAATTTTAATTGGAGTTACTCTGAGCATGCTAGCTTCCAACTATTGCTCAAAATCATTAAATGTTATAGAAGGCAGTGTTAATTGTGAAAATAATCACAGGCCGAGGTTAGCAATGAAATCATAATGAAGTGATATCATGTTGTTATAATTTTATTCCCTCATTAGTTATTCCTCCAAAGCAATCATCACTAAAATCTACACATACTCCAGGCTGGGCGTCTTAAAATTCAATTCTCTTTGAGGAATCTGTAGTTATTCAGATCAACAGTTTTGAGACATAGCATATTGCCTTTTTCATTCCACTTCTTTTGATCACATTTGATTATCTGATAATATACTCAGTTCTCAGTTTGGGAGTAACATAGTCCTCTCACTTCATTACACGAGATAAAGTAAACACATTTTGTTTACCTATACCATCTTAATTCCATGGCTATATTAAAAGCTAATATTCATTGAAGTTTTCACTCAATCCCTAACTTTGTGCCAAGCATTGTTCGGGGAACCATAGCTATATCCCTAACCAAACCAAAACAAAACAAAAATGTCTTGCCTTCTGGCAACTTACATTCTGGAGTTGAGAAGGCAGATAATAAACATAATAAACACACAAAAAGATGACAAGTGCTATTCAGAAAGTGGCAGTACGTCTGTTGGTCTCTTTTCCCTTATATAATGGTTCAGTTGAGGTCATGAATAATACATCTTGTTTCCACAAAGCATTCAGATACTGACATAATTAGACTAATTTCTGAGGTCTTCCTATAGTTCATGCATCAAACGCAGGCCCTTCAGGCAGCTGTGCTTGGGTCTATAGGCATGGGATGTTAAAGAGAGGAGCGCAGTCATGCTAACACTGCCCTCACTCCCTTACGGATGGAGGGTGACAGTGATTGCCTGGGGCATTCTAATTACAAAGTATTTAGTAGTCAGGATCTAGCACACCCCTGTCAGAAACTTGAGAGGAGGAAGGCTGCATCAGGATTTTTATCCTACACAGGAACCCAGCTGGAAGCCAAGTTCTAAAAGATGCTGGTGGCGGCATTAAAACCACAAGCCTTCGGAGTTCAGGTGGGAGCCCAGGAATTCTCCCCTTACAAGGGCAGGTACAAACACCTCAGTCACAGTCTCTCATTCCACAAGAACCAGCCGCGGTCTCTGAGGCCAAGACTGTGCTTCTGCCGCTACTTGGAATTACACACGTGATTTTACAAAGCCCAAAGACTACACTTCCTACCTGGACGTATATCTGAAGGGTTTCCAAACAAGGCATGTGAGTGGTTCCCAGAAAAGATACCATTTGATTGAGGCTAATACACCGGGCATCCCTGGTGACTCAGACAGTAAAGAATCTGCCGGCAGGACAGAACATCCAGATTCAATCCCTGGGTCAGGAAAATCCCCTGGAGAAGTGTTAGCTACCCACTCCAGTATTCTTGGGCTTCCCTGGTGGCTCAGATGGTAACGAATCCGCCTGCAGTGCAAGAGACCTGGATTCGACCCCTGGGTTGGGAAGATCCCTTGGAGGAGGGCATGGCAATCAACTCCAGTATTCTTGCCTGGAGAATCCCATGGACCGAAGAGATTGGTGGGGTACAGTCCATGGGGTTGCAGAGAGTCGGACACGACTGAGTGACTAAGAGTGCGCCCACACACACACACAGAGGCATACCTATACACCACTACCAAATTACCGCCTATAGATGGTGTTGAAAGTTAAGTAGCGGGCAGATGTTTAAACGGCTCCACAAATTTAGAAGTGAACACATTAAGTCATAAGTCTTAGAGTGCAATTTCAAATTTTATAGACTTGGAGGAACTTATTATTGAAGCGAAAAATTAGTAAACATTTTTCTGAGAAGATAAAAAAATTAAACCAACTGTCTGCTGTTGCTTTTTTTTTTGCCAATCAATTGATCTGCTCACTTCCTTTTTCTCACTATTGTCTTATATAAAAGTCTTAGAAAACAGAAAGAAATCCATAAAATGAGGCTGCTTCCCAGACAGTCAGAAGTAAACTTAGGGGGATAAAAGCCAAATCTACTTGCTTATTGTATATACCTGCTGTGACAATCTGATAATAATAGGAGACATAAATAATTAACTGCTACCTCAATGCCACTTTGTAGGTGGAAATCAGGAATCTCATTTTGCCCATAATTGAGTTAATGAAGCAGAGCCATACAAAACCTAAAATTCATTTTATTTCCCTACAACTTAGGGAATGCGAATACCCAAATGGCTCCCACTGAAATCTTACTTTATTCACTGAACTTAAACCCATTGTCTTTATAAACCTTGTTTGTCATGGGCTCTGCTTAGTTGCTCAATCGTGTCTGACTCTGCGACCCCATGGACTGAAGCCCGCCAGGCTCCTCTCTCCATGGGGATTCTCTGGGCAAAAATACTGAAGTGGGTTGCCCTGCCCTCCTCCAGGGGATCTTCCCAAACCAGGAATCAAACCCAGGTCTCCCACATTGCAGGCAGATTCTTTACCAACTGAGCCATCAGGGAAGCCCTTGTTTGTCATAGTCACCTAGAAAATATTACTTTGGAACTAATTCGGATTAAAAAGCGAGGGACCAAGGAGGACCTGAAATATTCTCAAGCCTGAGTCTCTACCTGCAGCAAAGGCTCCTCAAGCACCCTAGACGAGTTTGCACTTATCCCAGGTTAAAGATGTTCACTGAAGGAGATTCTAAACTTCCCTCTCTAGGAAACTCAACTCAGCATTAAACAGTTTCTTGATGTGGAAAATACACATTTCATTGTACTCAATACCTGTTGCTGTACATTTCAATAAGTTTCCTCTGTCTGCCTTTCCCAAAGACAGCATGGGAGCTACTGTCACATTCCTATGTACATCAATTCCTATGTAAAACCTACTATCAGGCTGTGGCCAGGCCCCTCTTTTCTTTCCCATCACAAATGTTCTAGCTCCCTTATGGCTGCCAGGGGGGAAAAGATGGGAGGAAGAGGGAGTTTGGGATTGACTGTACATACTGTTATATTTTAAATGGAAAATCAACAAGGATACATATGTGCTAAGTCTTCTCAGTTGTGACCAACTCTTTGCAACCCCATGGATTGTGGCCCACAAGGCTCCTCTGTCCATGGGACTTTTCAGGCAAGAATATTGGAGTGGGTTGCCATTTCCTCCTCCAAGGGATCTTCCTCACCTAGGGATGAAACCCACATCTCTTAGGTCTCCTGTTTGGCAGATGAGTTCTTGACCACTAGCACCACCTCTCTCTCTCTCTCTCTCTCTCTATATATATATATATATATATATATATAAACACACACACATGTATATATATATGTATGTATATATATGTAAAACAAAGAATCTTATGGATAGCAAGGAGATCAAACCAGTCAATCCTAAAGGAAATCAACCCTGAATATTCATGGGAAGGACTGATGCTGAAGCTGAAGCTCCAATACTTCGGCCACCTGATGGGAAGAGCTGACTCATTGGAAAAGACCCTGATGCTGGGAAAGACTGAGGGCAAGAGAAGAAGGAGGTGACAGAGGATGAGATGGTTGGACGGCATCGTCATCCCAATGAACATGAGTTTGAGCAAACTCCGGGAGATAATGAAGGACAAGGAAGACTGGTGTGCTGCAGTCCATGAGGCTGCAAGGAATCAGACACGACTGAGCGACTGAATAACAAATAACAAATATATGTATATGTGTTTGGTGGTGGTGGTGGTTTAGTTACTAAGTCATGTCTGACTCTTTGCAACGCTATGAACCATCACCCACCAGATTCCTCTGTCCATGGAATTCTCCAGGCAAGAATACTGGAGTTGGTTACCACTTCCTTCTCCAGGGGATCTTCCTGACCCAGGGATCAAACTCAGGTCTCCTGCACTGGAGGCAGATTCTTTACCGCCTGAGCCACCAGGGAAACCCATATATATATATATATATATATATATATATATATATATATATATACATACAATCTATCTATATATATATATACATGTATGTGTGTGTGTGTGCGTGTGTGTGTGTGTGTGTGTGTGTGTGTGTGTACAGCACAGGGAGCACTGTTCACTGTTATGTGACAGCCTGAATGAGAGGGGAATTTGGGGAAGAATGGATACATGTATAGCTGAGTCCCTTTTTTGCCCACCTGAAACAATCACAACATTGTTAATTGGCTATATTCCAAATAAAATAAGCCATTAAAAAAATTACCAACACTGCCCTCAAATATTCTAGTTCTATTAACCTTGCAGCCCTATTTTCTAGTCCTAAAAATCCTTACCAGTCATAAACCACTCTAAACTCAGAGCAGTAGTGCCTCTATCCCTTCAAGCTTGTTTCACCAGAAATCTTGCTCTAATTTCCCAGATGTTAAGAATTAGAATGTTTACAATTTAGTTCAGAAGCAGATAACTCCCAATGAAAAGGGATCCCTTTTGGTAATTTTTGGATTTTTCTGCACATGACCTATAAAACCATCTCCAGCACCATGGACAGTGCTTTAGATTGGCTGGACTCATTAAAGAGAAGGTTAAATCTCACATTTTTGTCAGGGAACATACTGGCTTCAGATTTTAGTGTGAGAATCACTAGGGAAGCTCATTAAGGGTTCAGATTCACTTCACTATGGCATCCCCCATCCCTCAAACTCTGAAATAGGAGATCTTAGCCATAACCCAGAAATCTGCTTTTTACCAAGCCGCTCTCCATAGCTCTCCATAGCATCCAATCCCCTTCTGATTCCAGCACATCCACTGGAAATTACACTTGAGAAAGTGTAATTATCTGCCCATTATCTTTTTTGTCTAGACTGACCAGAAGCAGGAATCAATCTGAATCCATAAAGTATAGACAAGGAAACTTCCATGGATAAACTGAGGAAATCTGGGTGAAAACAAGTCAGCATAGCCTCCTCACTTTCTTTGCATTTCTTTGTGTACTAATTCATTCATTCATTCATGTATTCACTGTTTCAATTAAGAGTTTTAGGGGTCAACGAGCCAGAGTTCCAGGGTGGACATGGGTTTTGACCCACATTGTGTGAGGACCTTTGATAACAAATGAGTGGTACAATAGTAAATACCACTGTATGGGAATTCTCAAGGTGAGGACAGAGTGTTAGAAAGTGCTGGAAGGGGCTAGTTTATGCCACGGCCTTGCACAAATGAGTGACCTCCAGGTTACAATACTGCACAAATATGAAATATGGATACTGAATTTGCAGTAAGAAAAGGTCAGCCTGGGAGAAAGTCACAGAACCAGCAGAGGAAAAGAGCCCACTCTGCTGGTGACTGGGCTTCCCTGGTGCTCAAATGGTAAAGAATCCACCTGCCAATGTAAGAGACGCAGGTTCCATCCCTGGGTCAAGAAGATCCCCTGGAAGAGGAAATGGTCTGGATAATGCAATATTCTTGCCTGGATAATCCCATGGACAGAGAAGCCTGGGGGTTGCCGCAGTCCATGGGGTCACAAAGAGTCAGACACGGTCGAACAATTGAGCATGCAGGTGTGCTGTTGGTAGCTGGAATCACTCCCAGAGGGGCAAGGTTCATGCACATGGGCACTCAGCCAGGTGACTTCCGCTCTGTATGCCTACGAGTCAGGCGGTACCTTCTCATCTTTGGGCTAGAGCAGTTTGTCCAGCCAGGTGCATAGCTACAGGTCTCACTTTCCCCCCCTGAATCAACATGATCTATGCTAGACTTTGGTTAAAAAGCAAAAGCTAAGTAGAATGGTTGAAGGATTGTTTTTTAGATTTGGGGGATCTTATCAGTCATAAGCTGAAGTCCAGATTTTCTATTTAAATCAAGTACATTATATATAAAAAATTCTTTTTATGTGTTAGAATTGAAAGAATGTGGCTTCCCATTAGAGTAAAAACAATATATGTTTTACACGACATCATATTGTATTGTAACTTTGATTTAAAAAAACAAAACAAAAAATCCATCAAAAAACAAGGAACTTCCCTGGTGGTCCAGTGGTTAGGATTCTGTGCTTCCACTGCAGGGGGTGTGGGTTTGATCCCTGGTCAGGAACTAAGATCCCTCAAGTCTGCCTGGTGTGGCCAAAAGCCAATAAGCAAATAAAATAAAATGAAAAAAAACACCAAAGAGTTTATAGAGATTGCCTATTATTTAACTTGTGCATCTTTGTAAAAGAAGTAGGATTAAGCCCATTTTGTTGCTGAGAAAAATGAAAATGTAAGGTAATTAAAATAAATTACAACTAATCTGGGTGGTGGAGTAAACTTAAATGCTACAAAGTATAGACACTGAACTTTCTTCGGTGGACAGTGGACTTGGTAAACCAGACAGCTATCAGAGAGGTCACATGACATAAAAATAATACATGCAGTAAATAAAAGTGCTATATAAAATCTAGTATATAATTGCCTCCAATGATAATCTCTTCCTTATAGGTTGAGATAGAAGTTAGGGCCCAAACAGAAAATCCCATTTGGAAGAAAGAGGAGCAGCTTCTGGGCAGGCAGTCAGCAGCATCCATTAAAGATGACCAAAAATAATCTAATTTTTAGTCCTAATGCAAAAACGTGCCCAGAGAAGAATTTTTAATAACACGAATTTTGTTATTTATTGTACCTGACTAGAATGTTTAATTACTAAAAATAACCATTTCTTCATCATTTCTGTTGTATTATCATTTACTTCCACTTTCAATGGTCCTTTTTCCTCATTAAATTTTGAACCCTTTGTTGTGTCCTCTGCTTCAACAGAGGACCTCCCCATGGCACCCAGTCCATTACTTTACATTCAGCAGGGACCAAACCATTTGACTGGATGCTAAATTCCAGCCAACTGGCTGCCGTACTCCTTGGCCTTTTGGCAAAGAGCAAGCACAGCATTAGTTTAGTCGTTGTGACATCTTCTATCCAGGGAATTGTCTCTCTCCTGTCAGGAGGACAAACTCTACAGACTCATTACTAAGCATGTGGTTTTTAATTAATAATGCTTATTGTTAACACAGAGCAATTTTTATCTAATATTGGATATTATTAGACTGAAAAAAATATTAGTTCAGAAATCATCTGAAGACACATTTGTTTTTATTGTATAGAAGAAACAAGTCTACCTTTGACAGTTAAAACACATTCAGAGTCATGAAATTAAGGTTTCCTCTGCTGCTCTGAGCGAATTTTAAAAAATCCTCCCATGATCTAAAACAATCTTATCCTGAAGTATTGAAAAAACCAAAGAAGCTTGTTGTTAAATAAGATAAATAAGCAAATAACCCAGGTCACCACTGACAATGTTATTTTATAATAACTGTAGTTTCAGAACTCTAAATAAGTGTAATGCAAGTTTGCAATTACACCTTTTTTTTCCCCTGATGGATAGAGTTATAGGAGAGTGACATTTGCTCAATTGTCTGCTATTGACCTAAAGTTCTTAGACTGATTCAGAGAACAAAGGCCCATGCATATTTTTTGCTGATTCAAATGAAATTTCCATTAAAATTAAGAATTTGTGTATGATCCAATGAGAGAAGTAGTTTTTATTCTCCACCTGGTTTGTCTTTTTTATTATTAATTGTTAAGAATCTCATGAAGTAGCCTGAATCCATCATGCAACTCAATTCTTAAAAAATAAAAATGAATAAGGTAGAAACTGTAATGTCATCTGTGTTAGAATGTATCTTTTGCAAAATCGTAATGCAAAGAATAAGTAAGAATCAATAAGCCCCTAAAGTATCCCTGCACTGCGCTGGGCTTAGTCGCTCAGTCATGTCTGACTCTTGCAACCCCATGGATTGTAGCCTGCCAGGCTCCTCTCTGCATGGGATTCTCCAGGCAAGAATACTGGAGTGGGTTGCCATTCCCTTCTCCAGGGGATCTTCCCGACCCAGGGATCAAAACCAGGTCTCCTGCATTGCAGGTGGATTCTTTACCAGCTGAGCTACCAGGGAAGCCCTAAGTATTCCTAGAGGATGTTTTCAAATTTCCAGATCATTTTCTAAGTACTATTCCACAGTGTTTAGAATAAATATTTAGTAGCTGTGCCCTTAAAAGTATATTTTAAAAGTTTAATTTTTTAATCATGCCATACTTTTCTAGTTACTATAAAGGCATCCACATTTCAATGGGTTAAAGAATAGCCTCTGTGGTCTATATTAATCCTCCGATAGGTGCAGAGTTAGTGCAAATAATTGCAACTGGAAAGTAAATCCCAATTTAACAGATATTGAAAACTTGGCAAATGCAAATTTTTAATCAGACTTGAAGAACTATTTTTAACACTGATGAAACTAACAGTCATTCTAAGAGCATTTACTTGCTTTACATGAATTATTTCATTTATTTTCTTATATCAACCCTGCAAGTATCATAGTTACAACCTCTTTATAGATGAGCAGATAGGCTCAGAGAGGCTCTGCTGCTCACTTGTAATTTTCCCGGTTCTTTGTATTCCACGTGGTCTGGTGTTCTGAACTAAAGGATGACCCAATCCAAGAGCAGTTATTATGTGATGGGTAAGAACTTCTGAAGTAGAGGCAAGCACAATACTCCACAGTTCAATAATGTTGAAACTGAGACAGGGAGGAGGAGAGCAACTGGACAGCATATGGGCTTTAGCTCATATTACTTGACATGGGCTGAATAACCTGAGATTCAGTGGGATTCTGCAGCAACTCCCCTGGCAAGGAGCCTCTTTTCCTGATCTGGCATAGCATAGTTGCTGCTTTCCATAAGGAGAACAGGGTTTCTTCCTGGTATTTGATGGAAATAAAAATTTGAAGCATGGGCTGCAAATCATCACATGCATGAAAGATTAAAATGCAAAATATAATTATGAGGATGAAACTCGTGAGAATACTAGGAAAATAATAATATTGAGGTATGAAATAACTTTCAAACTCTAAGGTAAACTGTTACCTTAGAAATAGAACTGTAAAGAAAGAAAGCAATAACTTTACTAATGTAAGAATTTAAAGGGGGAGAGGGAGTTAAAAGAAAAGAAATATAAACTAAGTTTAAAAGAAATAAGTGAGCAGGGAAACATATTAAGCAACAAGTATGTCAGACAAATGGTTAATATCCTTAATACAGAAAGAGCTCTTGTAAACCATCAGAAAAAAAAGCCCAATCCCCAAATACACACAAAGAGCAAAAGACATAAATAGGCTAAAAAAAAAGTCAGTGCAAATTGTCAAAAAAATATACTTTTTGGAATGCTTACTCCACTAATACTAGTCAAATAAATGCAAAATCTAATTAGAATATTTTATTGTCTCTATCAATTTTATAATAAAGAAATAATAAAAGAAATTTTAAAAGCTCATTCTCGCTTTTTCACTTGGAGATAGAATTAAACTCTGTTTTTATAAAGTAGTTAAAGCTTCAGCAAGCATAATGTTGAGTCAGAAACTTTACAGTAAAGCAGTTTGGAAATAAAATACATGTTTTGTTATAAATAAAGTACCCACATCTAAAATTATCCCATGAGACTTCTCCAAAGTGATGTCTTCGGTTATCAGCTATTTCAGCTATTTCAAGCTCTTAGAAAATCTCATTGATCTTCTGTATGAATGTCTTTTAACAGACATCTTTCTTAAAACATATGGTGCCTTTGGAACAACCAAAGTGAACACTGGCTGGAAACTTCATATTCCGTCTGATACTTGTTATCGTCCAGGGTGCCCGAGGTCTGGGTATACTCAAAGGTGTGGCATTCGTTTGTGGTTTTGACTTAACATCATTTTTCTCCTCTTCAATCTGAATATTTACAAACATATTTAACACATCTCTATGCAAAAACTGAATCTACTACAAAACCAAGTATAAACACATTGTGTTTTATTTAATTCATGAAGACCCATAGGAAAAAGTGTCATAGCAAAGACCTCAATTTACATACTGGCTCCACCACTCACAAGCTTTGTGATCTGGGTTAAGGTATCTAAAGTTTGTCTTTTTAATGTGCAAATTGGAATTACAGTTCTTTCTTGTAAAGGTTGAAAAAAGCTTACATTGTGTCTGGCACATGCTAAGCACTCATGAAAGAGTAGCCGTTATTAGTGAAGCAGGTGGAATATGAAAATTATTATTTATATGACTGCAGTGGATTGAATCATGAACCCTATAAGAAAGGACCATGTCCTAATTCCTGAAAACTGTGAATGTGAGTTTATTGGGAAGTAGAGTCTTTTCAGAGTCTTTGTAGATGTAATCAAGTTAGGATGAGGTTATACTGGAATATGTATAATCTCATCCTAACTTGATTATATCTGGAATGGGGCTTCCCTGGAGGCTCAGACAATAAGAAATCTGCCTGCAATGCGGGAGACCTAGATTTGATCCCTGGGTCGGGAAGATCCCCTGGAAAAGGGAATGGCAACCCACTCCAGTATTCTTGCCTGGAGAATCCCATGAACAGAGGAGCCTGGTGGGCTACAGTCCATGGGGGTCGGAAAACGTTGAACATGACTGAGCAGGTAACCTTTCCATTTTCACTGTATTGGAATAGGGTGGACCCTGAATCCAATGCCTGGTGTTCACGTAAGTGCAGGAGAGGACGTAAAGACACAGACACACACAGAGAAGGTCGTGTGAAGGCGCATGTAGAGACTGCAGTGATGCAGCTGTGAGGCAACAAATGCCAAGGATTCATAGAAGCTACTAGAAGCTAGCAGGTAGTAGTAGAAGCTACAAGGAAGAATTCCTGGTTAGAGCTGTCAGAAGGAACATAGCTCTGCTGACACTTTGATTTTGGACATCTAACCTCCAACCTGTGCAAGAATACATTCCTACTGTATTAATCACTTTGTTATGGCAGCGCCAAGAAACCAATACAATAACTTAGCTCACATTCTCACTCAAGCTTCTGTAATAGCTCTTAGGAATACGGAACATGATATCAATTAATGGATTAGCCCCCTTAGAAATTCCCTTTGAAGATTATCCAGTACACTGACATGGATGGACTGGTACACTGGGATGAGGCTAGTGGCAATAAATTTTTTTTTAAGAAATCAAAAGAACTTTTACCCTTGACATCAAAATAATTCAAATAGCTTTTAAAGATTTGGGTATTGAATTTATGCACTCAATGAGCTCTACTGTACACCTTTGTGTATGTAACTGTATACACTATTACCACTTCATGAACATCACAGAAAGAATGATCAGTTCTGACAAAGGCCATATTCTAAGAAGTGATCCTCTTTTTAAAATGAAGACAATTGAAAGAGAAAAAATTATAACTAAGGAAAATCAGCCCCATAAATGATGAATGATGCTGACTGACTGAAGGATATTAGCAAAAGGAAAGGAAATAGGAAATCTACAACACAGATATCACTTTAATTGACCTCAAAGGTTTTGTTTTTTATTTAATAGAGCAAAAATGGAATATTCCATCCTTTTACTCATGCAATTAAGTTTATGCAGCTCCATCTTATTCTGGCACGGTTTTTACTCCTCTACTAAAAGCCAAAATGGAAGCACTTCAAATATTTTAGAATGGATTTTGGCAACTGGTTTCTTGGTTTTTTAAAAAAAATCCTTTAAGGATAAATCTCCCCAAAGAAGATAATCTTTGAGCCCCAGACCAATTAAGTGTTCTGCTGAGTTTACGTAGCAACAGTTTTGGACTTTAGGAAAATGTTAATACCAGCACTAAAATTTATCCTGTTAATTGCTCTAATAATCAATAAGTAATTTTCATTCTAAACTAGGTTCTTTATGTGACTTAAATAAACCAACTGAAGATCATTTACATCTGCATAACAATTCCTAATAATGTCACATCATTAAATTCCACCCAGGTTCTCAATAATGTTGGTTAGTGACCAATAAAAGGACTTATTACCTTGGTCAGGTCCTCAGGGCTTAGAGTGAACCAATGGGTGAAGGATTTTCTCATTGCACCGTGATTCGGAGTGAACCTTTCTTCTCCTGGGATGTTTACCATGATTTAGTTGCAGGATGGCTGCGATTTAGTTGCGGGATGGCTTTTTTCCCCTCCTCTCTCTTCCTCTCTCTCACATCTTCTTGCTCTTTCTCCCTCTCTTCCTTCCTTCTATATTTGCTTTTAAACAGAATTGTTTTCATCCTAATACAGGCAAAAGATTTATAAAGGGAAGAATTTTCCGCAACCTACTTCTCCTTGCATGTGATTAATAGAATGAGCAAATATTTTAAGAAAATCTCTGCACATTGAATTTATACTTTAAGAAAAATAAAGAGAGTAGATATTTGGGTATTTTCTATGCTTATGTATTAATATTGATTTCCCATTTGGACATTATTTTTAAGACAAATATTTTGTGCTTATGTTTCTAGGTTAGTTATTTAATTTGACCAAACTAATGGTCTCTAGCTTTTTTATGCTGTTCTATATATAGCTGCAATGCTGTAGAATAAACCATGTATCAGTAAAAAGTGTTTTTAAGACTAAAATGTGTATAACTAAAATAGTGAAAATCATTACTATTTTCAAATACATTTTAACAATGCTTTTGTGATATTAACACACTTGCTACTGATATTGAAATTTTCATGTTAATTAAATAACCCCTAACCACTGGGTACATTTCAGATATGTACACTTTGTAATTACCTCCATTATTGAAATAGCTGGCTTGATTCATCCTTGCCACAGTAACATAGTAGCTTCTGTTATTTTTGTCTTCAGAAAAACATAGGTCCCAGAGAGGGAATATAAAACTATTACAGTAAATTAAATATTAAAGCTAACTTATTTTTGCATAAGAGTGCTGTCAAATAATGGTGATAACTATTGCTAAAACAGAAACTATTTTTTGGCTACTTTTTTTTGGGGGGAGGGAGCACAAATTAAAATCCAATTTTCAGTTCTTTTGGTAAATTGCATGTATTTAGTGTGTATAGTTTTACTGATGCTAGTAGCTTAAAGGGGAGCTATTATAGTCTTAGTTTAGCGATTAAGAAATACAACGTTTGTTGAAGGGCTAGGCCTTTTAGTCTAGGATGGATTAGCACTTGATCCTTCCCTAAGCATTTTTATACAGGAGTGCATTATCCTTGGAGCCACCCCGGGCTCCATGCCTCATTAGCTTGGGTGTTAGATAAATCAAAGGCAGCCTCAGAGACAAAGATAAGCAAACTGCAGGCCAGCAAGATGATGATGTATGGATCCAGGAGGCTAATAGGAAAGTATTGACAGGAAAATGGTGTGCTTATCCTGCAATCACTGCATATTGCAATGAGAGCTCCCCAAAGCAGATGGGATACACTTCAGGGAATGGGCTGCTACAAGACTGTTAGGCAGAAATGGATCCTTGTGCTTTAAATTCTAACAAGAACTTAGTTTCTTTCTAGCAGCAATTCAAAGGCATTAGAACGTGTTAAGGCACAGGACACAGCAAACTCTAAAAAAAAGAGAATTCCATTTCAGAAGAGCGGGTGTTGGGATTATTTTCATTTTATAAGATTTTTTCTTACCAGTTATCCTTAACGCAGCAAAGAATAAACACTTGCTTATGTTTTCCACGATTTTTTCTGCTATGCGTGTGCATGTTCAGTTGCTCAGTCATGTCTGACTCTTTTCCATCCTATGGACTATAACCCATCAGGCTCCTCTGTCCATGGGATTTTCCAGGCAAGAATACTGGAGTCTGTTGCTGTTTCCTCCTCTAGGGACTCTTCCTGGCCCAGGGATTGAACCCACGTCTCCTAAGTCTCCTGTATTGCAGGTGGATTCTTTATCACTGAACCATCAAGGAAGCCTATATCTGCTGTATCTGTCTTTAATAGACTATGAAGCTTACTTTTTGATATTTATTCAGGATTCAAATGCACACTATCTGAGCAAATCTTAACATGGAGAAATTATGTATATATATTTGATGAGTTCTGTAGCTAATTAACATTTCCAGGCTCTCTATAGCTGATATCTTTAAGTTAGACTTTTAAGATTATGCACAAAGTTTTATACTCAGGGTTTTCTACTTCTGGGATCCCCTTTTTGAAATTCATGCATGTTGTATATTTTGAATTCAGCCATTTGTAAAATTTAAGAATTTAGTGCAAAAAATACTAATATGATGATGACTGAATCCAAGAGACTCATGCATTCACAAAAGCAATTCATGAACACTCATCTGACCTGAGCCTGTCCGGGTATTGCTGTGGGTTGAAGATTAACTAAGACTGACTTTCCAAATCTTGATGTACACATTCAGTCTCCTTCTTTCCTGACTCAAAACAGAACTCCCTGATTTACTCTAAATGATGGAACACTTAACAGCTCTGAAATAAGAGCAGCTGAGTTCTTTGCTAAGACTCTTCCCTTTTTCAGGACCATGGAAACCAAATGTATGTATCCAGATGATGACCAATCATTAAGAGAGTCCTGTAACCCCACAAAAATCTAGGTTATTTTTGCATGGACTATACATTAATTCATTGAACCACAGTTCTGACAGAAACAGTCTGTTCTGTACTCAGGTCACTACATTACAATGATGGGTGAGGATTCAATTGCTCTCAGGAAGTGAGGCAGAACTACCCAGGTAGGCTGAGAAAAGAAATCACAGGAAAGTCCTGCAAACTAGGGTCCTTAACTTATGGTAACTGATGTGTTAATTTAGAATTTATTAAAATGCCCTCTGGCATTATCTAAAAACCTCAGATTTTCCCATATTTAAGGCACTACATGCCATACACCATATAGCATACACTGTTCTTATTGGCGTAGGTAGCATATCTTAATTCATGATAGAAACTTTCATTGAAATTTTTGAATCCTTTGTTCAAAGACAGGTAGAAGCAAGTGAAGATTTTGTAGTCTAATTGCATTTAAGGAGAATGAGCAAAGAATCAATGAAATTCCATTACCAAATCCAAATTTTACAGATGAAAAAAAATTGAGGCTCCTTCTAGTCCCCCAAATAAAGTGAAGTCGCTCAGTCGTGTCCGACTCTTGGTGACCTCGTGGACTGTAGCCCACCAGGTTCCTCCGTCCATGGGACTCTCCAGGCAAGAATATTGGAGTGGGTTGCCATTTTCCTTCTCCAGGGGATCTTCCTGACCCAGAGATCGAACCTGGGTCTCCCACATTGGAGGCAGACGCTTTAACCTCTGAGCCACCAGGGAAGCCCCTCCCAAATAAAACCACTTGCTAAAGGTCAAACAATTGGCAATTGGCAGAGCAGACTGTCTGACAACTGTTAGTAGTTAGATGTCCTTAACACGCTGCATCTCTAATCAGTATAGAATTTGGGGGTGCAGAGGTGGAGATTACTACAGTTACTGAAAACAGAAAAAGAAGTTAACAGGGAGAACTGAATTACCCCCTGGCTTTCCCAGGTCACTAGATATCTCAAACACAATCTAATAATCTCAAAGAAAAGGGAATGCAGGCAACTGTCTGGTCCAAGTGATGGGTTGGTCAGAAGCTCACTGCCCCTGTCCCTCAAGCTGGATACCCTCAGAGCTCTTGGTGTGAAGGTGAGAAACTTTGCCTCTCCTATTTTTCCCAACGTGAACTAGTGCTCGACTTATGATACCCCTTACTACTTAATTCCATCTTCTCGCTCCTTTTCCTCCAAGAATTTCTGACTTGCTCCCTTTTAAAAAATAAACATTAGAACTATTATTTTGCCTGGTGGGAAGACTACAAAAATCTTTCTAAATAAAAATAATTATAAATAAATCACCTTATCTTGTAATTCAGTGCAATACAATTGCTGTAAAAGTACTAAAGAAAATGTCAATTGGTTCGACTTCCTCTAAATCATCATTCCTGAAAGCTGTGACTATCTTAAGCTCAGAGTAATAGGTCACATGTTTTCTATGTGTGTTCTTAACGTTTTGCTGTTCTGGGCTAGAAGTATTCTTTCCTTCTCTTTCCTGTGGAACTTCAAGGGAGAAAACTGTCTATTGGATCATCAGAACTCACTGCAGACAACTGGTCAGGTTCTTCTTCTTGCTTTTTAATGGAGATCTCTTTGATAAATCAATTCAATAGTAATTTTAAGAATGATATCTAAAGGCATTGCACAGAAGGATTTTAAAATCATAGCTAATGATGCCATCTGTTATACCTCTGAAGTTACCCAAATGTCATTTTTAAAATTATAATCAGAAAGGAATGAAGAGTTCACATCAAGCCAGCCGTACTGTTTCTCAGAAAGAAGTCACTTGCCCAGTGACATCAGCTCCTTTGGAGGCTGCAAGAAAATCAGACATCCAAATAAATTCAGCTTCACCAAGGAACACTGGAAGGAATGAAAACAGGAGACCCCAGACGGGCTGTCTCATCAGGCCTCACACCTCCAGTTGCCAGTGATGGAAACTGCTGTTTATTTCACTCTCTGAAGCCCAGTGCTGCAAACTGGCAGAGGTACCTTCTTCATGACGTTCTGCCTTTGTTCTAGAGTCGGAGCTGCTTTTTCTGCACCTCCCTGTAGCCTGAGGACCAGAGTGATTAATGCCCACGCTCCCTGCCCCTGGCCCGAGGCTACTCCCTGGCAGGTCCAGGGCATCATCGCGATCCCTGTGCCTTTAACTGCCTCCCCTGCAGCCCCCCGCCCCGCTGCCAGCAGCTGGGCCCCCCGTAGCCGGCCTGCCTGCTTCCTGCACTCCGGACCGAGCTGGGTGCGTTCATTACTCATCGGTGACAACAGCCCATCGAGTAAGATGTAGAACTCAATTCCAGCAGAAAGCCCTGTAATGTCGGAGTCAGGAGGTTATCGCTGAGGGACCTGCACCTTGCTCCTCACCTCTCTTATCGAGAGCTTTACAGCCTCTGCTGGGGCCAGCATCTTGTACAGCTGAGGGCGGCAGATTTGGCCTCAGATTAGCATACATCTTCCTAAGTGGTACTACATTTAATTAAAAAGTAAACCTTGGTTAATTTTTTTTTTCTTCATTACTGTAGTATAGGAAAAAGAAAGGGAGTTGCAAGATGTACCTTCTAAAATGTGAATTGACCCTAGAGAGGAAAAGAAAGCCCATCTGAACACCGGGACCCTGCTATTTCTATCCCTCTCTCCTGCTGGAGAGGCAAATGACTCATTAGTGCTGCAGAATCCTCTCCCTGCAACCCAGCAAACTTGTCCCAAACCAAAGGACACCAGGCAGCGCCTGATCATTGTCAAACCCCGTCTCCCTCTGCGGTGGTCTTTCAGATTGTTGATGGACAGCATGTTTGAACTACTGTCCAAAGTTTTAAAATGTGACTCAAAACTGAATAGAGTGCTTGCCACCTCTGGGAAATTCTCATTTTATGAAAATTAGAAAACTCCCTGATGGGTCAAGTGGTAAAGAATCTGACTGGGACGCAGGAGACCCGGTTTGATCCCTGGGTAGGGAAGATCCCCTGGAAAAGGGAAGGCCAACCCACTCCAGTATTCTTGCCTGGAGAATTCTATGAACAGAAGAGCCTGGCAGTCTACATGTAGTCCATGGGGTCACAAAGAGTCTGACACGACCGAGTGACTTAACACTTTACTTTCACTTTCAGAAAACTTAAAAGCCCTTGTGCAAAAGAGGTGAGATCAGGCTAGAAAGGGATGTCCCTGGAATATGTCTTTTTATCATTTAATCATCTTCCAGAACCACTGGCATCATATTATGGAGGAAAGCACAATGTTAGACTCACTTCAATTTCATTACATTAAACAGATATTCATCAAATTGTAATAATTAACCAGATATGAGAAAAGATTCATTATACTCGATAAGAAAATTCAGGTCATGACCACAATATCACTGAAAACCAATCATGCAATTAAATACTGTAAACTGTTTAAAGCACTTCTCCACTGATTTCAGAAGGTTTACTCATAGAAAGGTCATACTGCAAAACCAAATCTAAAATATTGGGAGGATGGGGGGGGGTGGGAAATGACTTAGGAGATTTTCATTTGGAATGCTTAAGATAAAGTGAAATCAAACAAAAGAATATAAACTAAGGATGTTATTTCACGTGAGGATAATGATAATTATGTTTAACATTTCTAAACATTTTTTCATGATATCATCAGCCTGAAATTTTACCAGAGCTTTTCACCTTAATTTTTTATCAAGTTGCATTTCTTCTACACAACACAGTCTTCCACAGCTTTGCCATTTTCTAGTCTTCACTTCATACTGCTTCACAGTTTTCCAACTTCTACTACCGTCTCCACCTATGTCAAGGCTGGGCCACTTTCATTCAGAAATAGCTTGAAATATAATGGAAGTCACTGACCATCCCTCCTCACAGGGCTCTACTACAAGAGCATTTCAGAAAACATACAGACACTTGCTCAGAATGCAAACCATTGCCTAAATGAGCATTCCCACAATTCCACAGAACTCAATTCCTTAATTTGTTTATAGTCGTTACTTTTTTTTTAAATGGAGTTGCTATTTCAGTAAAATATTTGGGTATCTGAGTTTAAAAATCTCGAAGTCTTCTCAGAATCTGTAAAATATCATTATGCATTGCAATAGTTCAAGACGTGAAAGCATAATTTACTTTTTAAATATACTGGACTGTGGGATCCTTTTCAGGTAGCATCTGTGAGGGACAGCTTCCCATAGAAACACCTGGAGACCCCTGGGCCTTCACTTTTTCTGAATGGCACAGGAGGGGATTTGCTTCTATCATAACATCTCACTGAGGGTCATGATGTAGGCAGAATAACACAATGTACTGCAAATGAATAAAAATGAAAAAAATTAGTACAGTTCTTGGGCCCTCAAAGTTGTTATTTGTTTTTTATTACTATAAAGTCACCTTCTTGGGGCTTCCCTGGCAGTCCAGTGGTTCGGATTCCATGCTTCCACTGCTGGGGGTGCAGGTTCAATCCCTGGTTGCAGAACTAAGATCCCACATGTCTTGCAATGCAGCCAGAAATAAATAAATGAAACAATTCTTTATATATATCTATATTAGATACAGATACACGTCACCTTCTCTCCGATGCCTTTTTGCAATAGCCCCAGGCAGTGTTACCTCCCACAGGCTTTCTCAGTGCTCAGTTCATATCTCTATGAGACAGTTATTAATTGGTTTATCATATTCACTGTACATAAGTGTCTTCCCACTTGCTTCTTAGAAGAGGGCTCAGCCGTTCTTCAATCTCTACTTCCTAGCACCATACTGGGCACCTACCTGACTGCTATTACCAGATGTTTGCTAAGGGAATGAATTAGCCAGAGACTAAAATTTTATTTGTCTTTGCATACTAAAATACACAGGGTCTTTGCTGGTGGCTCAGAGGTAAAGAATCCGCCTGCAATGCAGGAGACACAAGTTCAATCCCTCGATCAGGAAGATCCCCTGGAGGAGGGCATGGCAACTCACTCCAGTATCATTGCCTAGAGAATCCCGTGGACACAGGAGCCTGGCAGGTTACAGTCCACAGGTTCACAAAGAGTTGGACACGACTGAAGTAACTTGAGCCCACAAGCGTACAGTAAAATACAGAATGCGTCTAAATATATCACAGGATCAAGACCCATTCTCTACAACCTCAGAGAAATCAAGGGCAATTCAATCATGTTATAACAAAGAGAATTTCCACAGCTACACCAACCAGGTATGAAGGTTAATCTGGGCCAGACACTGTGCTAGATGGTTTTACCTATATTATCCTTCCTATCTTCATAACAACCCTCAGGTAGATGTTGTTATCTCCACTAGATAAAGGAGATAACCGAGGCTGGAGGCACTCAGTTCTGTGCCCAGAGTCCTTCAGGGGTATACCATGGAGCAGGAGTTTCAATCAAGCTGGCTTGAGTTCAAACTCATGTTAGCCGCTCTGCTTTACTGACAAGGAAACTAAATACTTAGGAGGGCACAGGCCTCTGTGACTCTTTCCTCCTTGTTCAGATGGGTCTTTACTAGCTGAAAACAAATAAAGTAAAATGACACATTTCCTTGATCTTACGTATCATCCTGCAAGAGACAGTGGAACATGGTGGAAAGTCCCCAGATCTTAGTAGCAGTTGCCTTGTTTTGTAAGACAAATTCGTTTCTCCAAGTCTGTTTCCTTGTCATGCATGGACTCTGTGTGTGTCTGCACGCAGTTGCTCAGTCTTGTCCCACTCTTTGCAACCTCATGGACTGTAGGCCACCAGGCTCCTCTGTCCATGAGCTTCTCCAGGCAAGAATACTGCAGCGGGTTCCCATTCCAGGGAACCTTCCCAACCCAAGGATTGAACCCTAGTCTCCTGCATCTCCTGCATTATAAGCGGATTCTTAACCAATGAACCACCAGGGAAGCCTGCATGGATATTACAGTGTTTAATTGTTTTATCAGCATAATGTGAAAAATCAAATGCGATACCTAGCAGACTCTCAAAAGATGATATGATTATGATGCATTTTTCTCCTTCCATACATTGAAGGCAAGGCGGAAGCTGCTGCTTTCGGATTTCTACTCCCACTCAAGCTCTGATCCCTTCAACATCTTCTGACACGTCTACCTTAATTTATTCTATCAAATTCAATTCTATCACTGACCTTCTAGTTGTCAAATCCAATGCTCTTTTCTCAATTCTTGTTTCCCATGCTTTCTGTAATATTTACAACTCTTTTCAGATGGATGTTCTCACTCAAGAAGTCATCCCTATTTGTTTTACAAAATTTAAAATTTATAAGGAAAATATAAACAAGAAACTAAATCATCTGTGTGGTCATTATTTAAAAAAATAAAGCCATTAATATTTTGGTATATTTTTCAATTTTTCTAATTATACATATAATATATATTTTTTAATTTGGGATAATACTATATAAAAAGGTTGAATCCATGTATATTTACTTAGCGCCATAAAGTACATACAAACTCACATGTTTAAATTTTATTTTAAACCAAGAATTTTAACATCCAAGGCATGTACGTTAGTTTATTTGACTTCTGATTTTTTTTAAGAATATAAGTATTGTGATAAAGACACCTATGAATCTTACTATTTTGCCATGGAATATAGTTCTTAAAGAAATATTAAGTAGGGGCTAGGGGTATATGAGACATCTCTGTACCTTCTTCTCAATTTTACTGTCAACCTAAGGCTGAAATCAATCAATAAGCAAAACATCTTTTAAAATACATCCCTTCACACTGAGAAGGAGGAGAGGGCCAAGCAGGGGAGAGCTCCATAGCTTTGAAGCTTGGAATGTCTACGTAAGGTGTCTTCCTAGAGCAAGGTCTCAGGGTGAATATATTTCAGAAAAGTCCCAGGAAGGGGACCAGGAAAAGCATCACTGTAAAAAGCATTGTTCCAGAGTATAGGTCCTACTGTGGACCAGGAGTCCGGCTCTAGCTCTATGACTCTATAGACAACTCCCAGAGGATGCTGTGTTGCTAAATGTCACCTGCCAATCAGCCAGATGAGTGAGAAAATAACTATGGGGAGGGAAAGGATCATGACATTGGTGACACCTTGAATCTTTGCACAAATCATTTACCTCCCCCTTGAAGATACTTCTCTGCTCTTTCCTGGAACACTCATAAGCCCCAGGGGATAGCTAGGACATCTAGATGGTCAGCAGAGAGCCGAATTCTAGGGTATGTCCATGGAGACCAAAGAGGGCACCCTAGAGCTTCAGAGAGTAGTGGTACCCTATTACACGGAGAACTTACCATGGCCTTCGTGACACTCTCAGCAAGGGATGGGAGTATTGCTGAAGGCCCAAGCTGTCAGGCAGAGAAATTCATGTGAGGATCATAAGACAGCCGGCGCTTCCTTGTTGAGTCTGTATCCAGGTTAATGACATTACTCACGTCTGTTAATAGTTCATCTTTTCACACTCTGAGGAGGGACTTACCTTCCTCTCCCATCTCAGAATCAGAATCAGAATACTTGTGGGCTGGTATTCAGGGAGCTAAATAAGGATGAACATCTCTATACGGGTGTTTTAACTTAATTCTACATCAGAAGTGAGACAGCCTAAAATGTGGACAACGCTGATAATTTACATCCTCATCTAAGAGTAAACACCAGAGGCCAAAGTTCTAAAAGTTGCTACAACTTATAATGGCATTAGAGACCCAGTCAGGAAGTTTGCAAATTAAATAGATCTGAGCAAAATCAGGAGATTGATTCTTGAGCTCTGATAAAAATGTTACTCTATTAAAAGAAACATAATTTACTATTCCACTGGAGTTGTTAAGCTGCTAGGAGGTAACCACTGGAGGCCATCTGGTCCACACCATGAAGAAAATGTATCTCAGGGATGTAGAAAGAGATCAACCTAAGAATAGGATGTGTGCCCCCTGGATCCAGCTGTGCCTGAAGTCAGAACTATTCCTAGATTTCTCAGTTAAGAGAATTAATAAATCTCCTTTGAGGAGTTATATCACTAAATTAGGTTAAATGAAGTTAATTAAATTATTTCTTTACATTAATAAAGAAGTATAAAGATTACTTAAAAGGGATATACATAAAAATTATTTAGTTTCTATATTCTTCCCAAAATGTCTACAGAATTCCAACAGATGAAAAGTAGAACTTGTTTAAAGAGAGATTACAGTATTTTCTTGTTTTTGTTTCTTCTCTAATTGGAAGTCAGTATAGCAGAATAGGGGCTTCCCTACTCTGGGGGCCCAGTGGTAAAGAATCTGCCTACAATGCAGGAGCCACAGGAGACCTGGGTTCAATCTCTGGGTCGAGAAGATCCCCTGGAGGGGGGCACAGCAACCCACTCCAGTATTCCTGCCTGGAGAATCCCATGGACAGAGGAGCCTGACAGGCCACAGTCCATAACGTTGCAAAGAATCGGACATGAGTGAAGCGACTTAGCACTGCACCACACAGTGTAGCAGAGTAGACATGGGAAACTTCTCAGTTCGTCTCAAATGGGTTGAAGTCTTGGTGGCACCAGCTGGGTGACCACACTGTACATATTATGGAAGTTCTCTGTGCTTCAGATACCTCATGGATAAAGTAGAGGAAAGTACCTGCCACGTGAGGTTATTGTAATAATTTAAAGAGTTAATGCCGGTAACACATTAGCAGCTGGCACACTAGAGCACTGTATTAATCTTACTTACCATTATTATTAAGGATTAACAGGGTAGAGTGCAATCAGGTTGTGGAATTTTTATTCTGCATATGAGTATTTCAGGGCTGACAACAGAATAAGCCTGGGAGTGGTCATCATTATGCATGTACGCTAAGTTGTATCCAACTCTTTGCAACTCCATGGACTGTGGCCCTCCAGGCTCCTCTGTCCATGGGATTTTCCGGGCAAGAATACTGGATTGCATTGCCATTTCCTCCTCCAGCAGATTTTCCTGACCCAGGAATCAAACTTGCATCACTTGCATTGGCAGGTGGTTCTTTACCACTGAGTTGCCTGGGAAGTCAGTGATCACTATGCCAGGCTCTTAATCATGTAATTGTTAAATGATACTAACATTGGTCTCCAGACACACTGGGTAGGCCATTCATGTAAACAGGATGAATAATATAAAAATAAGTCATTTGAGTTACACTCAATTTCCAGTTACCTTGGTATGCCATTTGCAAATATGTACATACTCATTGGTCAAGACAAGTCAGATATAAATATAGTAATTTAGGTCTTAATCATGTCCTATCAAACATTCATGATCCTTATTAATAGAGTTATACCTTTAAACTTTATGGGTCTCTTATCCTCTCCACTATGTGAACCATTTTTCAAAATACCAACTAATAAATAAGTGAAAATATCATTCACTCTAGTCTTCTAATCTTAATATTGCGCTATAAATTTGGTTTGTCTTTGCAGTTTTTTCCTCAGCCACATTTACTTAAGCTTTTGATGAATATGGAAAAAAAAAATCTCTATCAGAATCATGATCTTAAACTTCAAATCCATGTGTCCGTGTTAAGTCGCTTCAGTCGTGTCCGACTCTTTGTGACCCTATGGACTGTAACCAGCCAGGCTCCTTCTGTCCATGGGGATTCTCCAGGCAAGAATGCTGTAGTGGGTTGCCATTCCCTTCTCCAGGGGATTTTTCTGATCCAGGAGTCAAACCCGCATCTCTTACATCTCCTGCATTGTCAGGAAGGTTTTTCACCACTAGCGCCACCTGGTAAGGCCAAACTTCACAAATTACTTCTATAAAATTAGTTGACTATATCTAAAATAAAAGCAAACTCTAAATAATGTTGGGGAAAAATCTTCAGTATTTGTCAAAGTTTTGAGAACTGGTTTTCTTCATCTAGTTTAGTTTGGATAACTTAAAAACTACAAAATGGAAATAATTCTATAAATTTATTATATTGATAATTGGTGATCCATTTTAATGTCATGTTAGGTAGAACTAAAATAGAAAATGGTTTTCAGAGACCTTACAGTATCTATCATAAATATAGACACAAAAATCCTCAAGAAAATGCAGTCAAATCAAATTCAAAAATATATGAAAAAATTATTTACCATGATCAGTTAGAACTTATTCCAGTCATATAAAGCTAGTTTAACCCTCAAAAATCAATTAATTTAATCTACCCCATAAACAGGTTAAATAAGAAAAAAGCATATAATCATATCAAGGGATGTAGAAAAAGCATTTAACAAAACCTAATGCCCCCATTCATGCTAAAAGAAAAAAAACACTCAGCAAACTGTAAGCAAAGGAAGACTCCCCCAACTTGACAAAGAATATTTACAGAAAACTTACAGGTAATATCATACTAAATGGTAGAAAATAAAATGCTTTCCTTCTAAGATCAGGAACAAGCAAAGCTATCCCCATGCATCACTGCTTTTTAACATTATACTGGAAGTTCTAGTAAATGCTCTTAACGAATGAACTTTTTCCTTAGAACAATAAGAAAAGAAATGAGATGTATATGTTGGAAAGGAAGAAATAAAACCACTTTTGTTCACAGATAGCTTGATTATCCATGTAGAAAATCCCCAAAACTTTAAAAGAGCAACAAACTCCTGAAACTAATAAACCCTTATAATGGGATTGCAAGATACAAGGCTAACATACAAATTCAATTGTCTAGCAGCAGTGAACAATGCAATTTTGAAATTAAAAATGCAACACTATTTAAATCAGCACAAAACAAATGAAACAACTGGTTATAAACTAACAAAGTATCTGTAAGATCTATATAAAGAAAACTATAAAATTCTGATGAACAAAATCAAAGAAGTTCAAGATAAATGGAAATATAGTCTATGTTCATAGATGGGAAAACAGTATTGCTAAGATGTCAGTTCTTCTCAACTTGACCTATATATTCAATGCAATCAAAATCAAATTCCCAGAATGTTATGTTGTAGATATTCACAAACTGATATTTCACAAACTCTTCAGGTGAGAGAGCCAGAGAGAAAATAGAGCATTAAAACAGAAGAACAAAGTCAGAGATTGACACTGCCCACAATAATACTATAGTAACTAACACAGGGTGATACTGGTGAGGGCTTCCCAAGGTGCTGTACCATATACATAAGGTGAAGAATCCGCCTGCCAGTGCAGGAGACGCAAGAGACAGGGCTTTGATTACTGAGTGGGGAAGCTCCTCTGGAGACGGAAATGGCAACCCACTCCAGGACTCTTGCCTGGAAAATCCCATGGACAGAGGAGTCTGGCGGGCTACAGTCAGTAAGGGTTACAAAGAATCCAACATCACTGAGAAACTGCGTACACCCAAACTGGTGAGAGGATAGACAAATCAGTGAAACAGAAAAGAGAACGAAGAAATAGATTCACACAGATTCACTCAGACACTGATCTTTAATTAAAGAGGAAAGCAAATCAAAGGAGAAGTGGTGGTATTTTCAACAATTGATGCTGTAACAACTGAACATCCAAATGCAAAAAAAAAAAAACAAAACACCAAAACCCGACCTTATACCTTTCACAAAAATTAACTCAAAATTGATCACAGACCTAAATGTAAGATGCAAAATAACAAAACTTCTAGAAGATAGTATAGGAAAAAATCTAGTTGACCTTGAATTTGGTAAGAAGTTTTTAGATACAATGCCAGAACAACCCATGAAAGAGAAGTATTACTGTTAGACTTCATTAAAATTAAAAACTCCTGCTGTGCAAAAGACGCTGTTAAGAGAATGAAAGAAAAAGCCATAGACTGGGAAGCAATGCTTGCAAAAAAACCTATCTAATAAAAAGCTTGTATCCAAAACACAGATTTCTAAAGAAAGCAACCCAGTGTAAAAGTGGGTACAAGATCTGAATAGACATTTCCCCAAAGGGAATACATAGATAACAGATAAGCATATGAAAAGATGATCAGCATCATTCCATCATTACAATGGGGCAAATTAAAACAATGAGATACCTCTACATACTTATTAGAATGACTAAAATCCAAAACAGGAACAAAATCAAATGCTGGAGAAAACATGGAGCTTGAAGAGCTCTTAATCACTGCTGGTGGGAATATAAACTGAAACAGTCACTTTGAAAAACAGTTTGGAATTATTTTTTTTAACAAAGCTAAACACAGTCTTACCTATGATTCAGCAATTGCACGTCTAGTTATTAACCGAAGTGAGATGAAACCTTTCTCCACACAAAATCTGCACAATAAGTTTTAACAGCATCTTTAATTACAGCTGTAAAAATTGGAAGCAAACAATATGTTCTTCAAGAGATAAATGGATAAACAATTGTGGTACATCTCTACAATGGAATAATATTCTGAAAAAGAAAAAAGAAATACGGTATCAAGCCAAAAAAAAGAGGGAAACAATGCATATTTCTAAGTGAAAGAAACCAACCAGAAAAGGCTGCATACTGTATGATTCCTATTATATGACAAGGGAAAAACTATGAGGACAGTAAAAAGACCTGCTGCCAGGAGGTGAGGGGAGGCAAGGAGGAGAAAGGGATGCATGCACAGGTGGAGCTCAGGGGATTTTTAGGGCCCTGAAGCAATGCTATCTGATACTGTAATGGTGGTTACATAATAGTATGCATTTGGCAAAACTCATAGAAAGATACTAAACTAAGAGTAACTCTAATGTAAACTATGAACTTTAGTTAATATTGTTGTGCCTGTATCAGCTCATCAATTGTAACAAATGTACCATACCAATGCATGTGTGTGTGCTCAGTCACTAGATCACGTCCCACTCTTTGTGACCCCATGGACCATAGCCTGCCAGACTCCTCTGTCCATGGGATTTCCCAGGCAAGAATACTGGAATGGGTTGGCATTTCCTCTTTCAGGGGAACTTCCCAACCCAGGGATCGAACATGCATCTCCTACATCTCCTGAATTAGCAGGCAGATACTTTACTGCTGAGCCACCTGGGAAGCCCATCCATACCAAAGCAAGATGTTAATAGGAGAAAAAGTGAGGGTAGGGAGGGGAGGGTGCAGAGCATGTATAGCAACTCTCTGTACTTTCTGTTTGATTTTCCTATAAGTCTAAATCTTCTAGAAAAATAAAGTTTATTAACAAAAACATCTATTTAACTCCTAAAAATCTTTCATCACATTTCAATTAAACAAATGAATAAAGCAGAAAGTCTACTGATTGAATTTATTTTATAAAATTATAAAATTGGTTGCTAGTCCACAGAGAGAACATCAAGCAAAATCCAATGCTAATTGGGCAGATTAACCCCTCTGCCTGCTCCCTCACACACGCACACACACACACACACACACACACACACACACACACACACAGAGTCCATATGGTCAAACTAAGGCTCAGGGAAGTCAATTTGGAAAAGCAGATTCCACAAAAGGAGATTAGAGATTCTTTTAGTAACCTATTATAGTAAAATGCAAAGTAAAAAGTCATTGTGTTTTTTATTAATATGTTTACTAGACAATTGACTTCCCTAATGCAACTGAGCCTATATTCTTTATAAATCACTTGCAGTTGCCTTTAAATTTTAGCTATACTGTTCAATCCAAAAACTAATGAAAACAAATGGGGCCAGCTTTAAAGGGAAGCAGAGATTCTGGGAATGTGGGGCTGGAAGAACACTATTGATTGATGTGCTATTGGTCAGAGGGCCCTACTCAGCAGTCATCAATGGTTAAATGTCAGCCTTGAGGGCATATTGAGTGGTGGTCCTCAAGGGGTCAGACCTGCACCTGGTGCTATTTAACGTGACTCTAGATGTGCTGCTTAAGCCGGTGGCTTAGATTGTGTTGCTTAAGCAGGTCCAAATTTTAGCAAAGATAATTCATGATCTATCTGACAGATCATGGAGAAATAGATAGATGTGAAAACAGTGTGGAAGTGCAAGGGAATTTATTTGAGAAAACAAATACCCTGTATGTACCTTAGAATAGCCCTGTATTGAAATTTCCATTCAGCTCTTGCCTTCATTATTCCAGCTGCTGGACTGTCCCTAAGTGAGCCTGAGCAGGGTTTCAACTTCCTTCAGTGAAACTACCTGCGACACTCCTCCCTGAATTGGACCCCAGTGAAGAGGCTGGAATGGTCTGGGCCTGTGAAAGATCTTGACATGTAAATTGGCAAAATTCTTAGCTTTCATATTACTGTTAGCTGTCAGTACTGGAGTCTTAGTTGCTCAGTCATGTCTGACTCTTTGCAACCCCATGGACTGTAGCCCATGAAACTCCTCTGTCTGTGGGATTCTCCAGGCAAGAATACTGGAGTGGATAGCCTATCCCTTATCCAGGGAATCTTCCCGACCCACAGATTAAACCCAAGTCTCCAGAATTGCAGGCAGATTCCTTACCGTCTGAGCCACTAAGGAAGCCCAGCACAGAGAGATCAGGACTAGAAGCTGCAAGTATCTCAAGCAGATCAGCTGGGATAAAAATTTTCATCACTTTCACAAGTATTTTGATGATAAAAAGCAAACATCTTATAGATTATAATACATTAATTAACTTCATAAATATATACTTATTGCTTAAAAATATAAATCATCTACAATTATAAGTTTATTTTTTGTTTTACTATACTTAGTAGTGACATAATAATAAGTAGCATAGGAATTCTGAAAATAAGAAAAAGTAATCATTATGAATTAAAATGACCAAAGAAGGCTCCACTTTGGACCTGCACTTTAGAAGAAAGGGAGTATTCATATAAAACAAGAGAGGGGAATTTTCTATAAAAAAAAATAACAAAACAGATATGCTAAACAGGACTTCTCAAGCTTCGCATTCTTGCTGGGTGATTCTTTGTTGTAGTAGCTGGGATGTGCATCATAGAATGTTTAACAGCATCAGTGCTTCTGCTCAAGAAATGCAGTAATGTTCCCCTCAGTTTTTGTAACCAAAGATGTCTTGCAAATGCTTCTGGGCAAATTTTTCCCCCTACTGAGAACCACTGCTATAAAAAAAGAAGAAGCATTAGATATCCAAAAGCTCACTTTCTAAATGAAGAAGTTAAACTACAGCAAGTTCAAGTAACTTGTTCAGGTAGATTCAGGACTAGAATCTGGGTCTTCTGGCCCCTAGTCCCAGTTCTTTCATAACTTCATTCTGCTACTCGGAATTCTGGGCTTCCCTGGTGGCTCAGTAGTAAAGAGTCAGCCTGCCAATGCAGGAGATGCTAGTTCAGTCCCTGGGTCAGGAAGATGTCCTAGAGGAGGGCATGGCAACCCAACCCAGTATTCTTGCCTGGGAAATCCCCTGGATAGAGGAGGTGGCAGGCTGTAGTCCATGGGGTCACAAAGAGTCAAACACAGCTGTGCATGCATGCATGAGTTCTGGAGACCTGGACAGACTTCAGGAGAGCACGCTTGGATAGTCTATTTCCAACAACACATGGGTCATCTCTGAATATCCTGTGGGTGCTTGCTGTGTCCCCAGAACCCTTCAGAAGCTGGAAAATGATGTTCTGAAGCTCTTTGGACAGAGATTCCTTACTGCTTGAAGGGTAAGGACAGGATTATGGGAAGGAAAATAGGAAGTTTGTATAGGCAGTGAGTTCCCAAAGTGGAAGGTAAATTTAATTCACTGCTGTCATTTCAGGAAATCCACAGTAGATCAATGAATGATGCAGGGAGAAGCAGGCATGAGCATCTCACAAATAAGGTAATAAAAGCCTCAATTTGTTATGTCATCAAAAACATAACAAACAGAATTTTCATAAGCTAATCTGATCCAAGTCTCCAAAAAGGTTGAGTGATCACTGAAAGCCCAGAGATAAAAGTAAAAATTGATAAACTGAATTCTGTAAAAAATTTTAAGAGATTTGTGCTTCATAAGACACCATTCAGAAAGTAAAAAGACAAGAAAGAAGAAAGAAGGAAAAAAATAACCCACAGAATGGGAAGTGAAAGTGAAGTCGCTCAGTCATGTCCGACTCTTTGCTACCGCTTGGACTGTAGCCCACCAGGATCCTCAATCCATGGGATTCTCCAGGCAAGAGTACTGCAGTGGGTTGCCATTTCCTTCTCCAGGGGATCTTCCTGACCCAGGGATTGAACCCAGGTCTCCCACATTGCAAGCAGACGCTTTAACCTCTGAGCCACAAGAATGGGGAAAGATGTTGCAAATCATACATCTAATAAAGAACTTGTATCGGGTTATGTATAAAACACTTCTATGTGCCCAGTCGATCACTTATTTCCGACTCCTTTGCAACCCCATGGACTGGAGTCTGCCAGGCTCCTCTGTCCACTGAATTCTTCAGGCAAATATACGGGAGTGCGTTGTCATTTCCTCCTCCAGAGAATCTTCCCAACCCAGGGATCAAACTTGCCTCTCTGGCATCTCCTACATTGACAGGTGGATTCTTTACCACTGAGTCACCTGGGAAGCCTCATAAAACACTGATAACTCAAAAAGAAAAGGATAAATAATCTAAAAATAAGCAAAGTATTTGAATAGACATTTATCCGTAGAAAATGTACAAATGGTTAATGATACCATATAAAGATGTTCAACATCATTATTCATTAGGGAAATGCAACTCAAAACCATAATAATGATATCTCACCCACTCAAATGACTAAATCAAAAAGGGAGACAATAACAAGTGTTGATTAGGATGCAGAGAAGCTTGGGCCTCATATGTTCCTAGAGGCTATGTAAGCTGAAGCTGAAGCTCTGATATTTTTTACCACACGATACAAAGAGTTGACTCATTAGAAAAGACCCTGATGCTGGGAAAGACGGAAGGCAGAAGGAGAAGGAGATGACAGGGGACGAGATGGTTGGATGGCATCACTGACTCAATGGACACAAGTTTGAGCAAGCCCCAGGAGATGGTGAAGGACAGAGAAGCCTGGTGTGCTGCAGTCCATGGGGTTGCAAAGAGATGGACATGACTGAGTGACTGAACAACCTTGACAATGTAAACTGGAGCAGCCATTTCAGAAAACATGTTGGCACTTTCTTAAAAGGCTAAACACAAATATATGAGGCCACCCAGCAATTCTACCTCTAGGAATCTACCAAAAATATACGAAATCGTATCCACACAAAAACTTGTACACTAATGTTCACAGCAGTATTATTCACATGAGCCAAAAAGTGGAAGTAACTCAAATGTCCATCAGCTGGTGAATGGATAAGCAGAATGAAGTTCATACATAGAATGGAAAACTTCTGACAATAAAAAAGAAGTACTGACACATGTTACAATGTGGATGAACTTCAAAACCGTGCTAAGCAAAGGACCAGATGAGAAAAAACACATATTGTATAACCCATCTATATAAAATGTCCAAATTCGGAAATGTAAAAAGAGTAGATTAGTAACTAATTCAATGTTCTCAGTACTAGGCAATGATTGCCTAGAACTGAGACTGGAAATGGGGAATGGCTGTAATTAGATACAAGATTTCTCTGGACTTTCCAGGAGGTCCAGCAGTTAAGGCTCCACCTTTCCAATGCAGGGAGAATGAGTCTGGGAACTAAGATTCCACATACTGGGTGGTGCAGTCAGAAAAACAAAGAAAAAAAGAAAAAATAAGATTTATTTTTAGGTTAATAGAAATACTCTAAAATTATGTTGTGGTGATTGTGGTACAACTCTGTAAACAAAAATTCATTGAACTGGACCCTTGAAATGGTGAGTTTATAGTATACAAATTATGTCTGAATAAAACTGTTTAAAACGTTTACGATGAATGAGGCAGCAAGTCACAACTGGAAGAAAAGAATTGCAGCATATGTCTCATACGGTGTACACCCCATACCCTCAAAAGCGGGTAAAATCTGAATTTTTGAATTTAAAAAGAATAATGAGTAAAAGAAGTAGCATGCCGTTCCCAAGCGAACATTCCTCTGTGTGTATAATTAATATGACCAACAGATATTAGGTGGGTTCATAGTATTTAAATCTCATGACAGGTAGAAAGCTAAAGGTTTTGATAAGCATCCTTTATTACGGTAAATATAATTACAGAACAATTTATATTCCATATCAGTTAGTTTATAATAGCAATATCCCCCAGAGGAACAACAACAAAAAAGAGTGGCTGAAGCTCAAATAGCAGAACATTGAGCCAAAAGACTGCATAAGGGGAAAAAAAAGGATGATTTCAAAGCGGCTAGAGAAGGTCGGCAAACAGAAGTGATATCACGGCAATTTCTTTGCAAATGTAGAGTATAAAAGATAAGGGGAACCTAATACGCTGCTGTGGGTAGATAATGGAAGACAGAAAGAAGGTCATCAATTTGTTCAACCTCATGTGAGCCTTGATTGTTGGTGACGCATTCAAGGGCTTCTTACCTAGGGCTATAACTTCTCTTTCCAGTTTTCAACATCCTCTAGAAGTATCAACCTCCGTGTGCTCCGTGTGCCTCCGTGTGCTCTGGAAACTGCCTGCTTCACTTTTTTCCCCCCATGTATCCTGTACTTTCACACCTCAGCTCATCACCACTGTCCTTCCCCAATCCTTACCTACTGAGACCGTACTTCATTTTCAAAGTCGAGTTTAAAAGTTCCCTTCTACCAGGAAGCTTTCTTTAGGTCCTCTTTTTGGAAATAAGTTTCTTTTCTATATTCCCACAGCACTTTGTATATTTCCCCCATCTTTTATGTTACAGCTCTCTGAACAACAATCCTATCTTCCTTCAACACTGTAATTTCCTTCAGGTAAGCAGCCGTGCCTGCTCTCTTTATATTCCTAGCTAGATATGTATGCCCGGAAAAGGCTGAAGTCTCAACACGGTCTGAATGAAATTTCCAAAGTAAGGCGTGAAGAAGATTTTTCTTGGAAACAACTAATGAAATACACCAAATCCTTACCCCATATGAGTTCATTTCTAATAACAGTATCCAAATATATCAAATTACCAAATTAGAAGTGTTAAAAGGTTAACTTTCTCTACATATTTATTATAATTAGCAAGAGGCAACGGTGCCTAAAGGCTTCCCTGGTGGCTCAGTGGTAAAGAATCTGCCTACAATGCAGGAGACACAGGTTTGATCTCTGGGTTGGGAAGATCCCCTGGGGAAGGGAATGGCAACCCACTCCAGTATGTCTGCCTGGAAAATCCCATGGACAGAGGAGCTTGGTGGGCAATAATTCATGGGGTTGCAAAAGAGTTGGACATGATTTAGTGACTAAACAACAACAACAATAGTGCCCCAATAAAGTAAAAGATGAGATTTTAAACATAGTAATAGCAAAACCCATAAGTATCTCTTTTAAAGTTATTATAGAAATCTGTTTAAATTCTAATATTAAGAAGGTTTTAACTATGTAACAAAATAAATAAATGGGGGGGGTTTAGAAGTATGGAGGACAGAAAACAATATAAAACAATATAATTATTCCATGTAGTGTTAATTTCTTTAGCAGCACTTAGCAGTACAGATAGAAGAAAGTTTTATAATAACAGAAAGGAAACAAAATATGAGACCTTACTCATTGTAATAAGAAAGATTCTTCAGGGGTACACATTTACTTATTCAATCAGTCACTTAAGCAAGCAAGCAAATAAAATATACTTAGTGTACTATATGCCAGAAACTGATGCAGGGGTTGAGGAAGCAAAAAAAGAAAAAAAAAACCTATCCATAAAAAAGGCAGATATATTAAAATGTGAGTCAGTTAAAACGTAGGTATATTTTACATTCTAGTGGGTACAGTAGAAATGCAAATGAGTTCCTATAGTCAATTCTACCCTTGCAGTTAGAGAATGGTTCAGATCATACTTTGTAGAGGAGGGAACTCTTGAGTTGAGTCTGGAAAATTTTGAAGGTGAAGTAGGTTGTCATGGTAAGTGTATGAGAAAGAGAAAAAGGTAAAGGGTTTCTTCTAGAAAAATTTCAGAGCAAAAGTACAAAATTGGGGAACAATCAGTATATTCTGGTAACTACCAATATCTGAATTCAGGGTACAAAGGGAAATGCAGAAAGAAGGTAGCTGGAGAGTTTTGCTAAACTAAATTGCTTGTACTTTGTGCAATGGACCCATTGAAGAGTTTTAAACTGGCCATAACACAGTTATATTTGCATTTCAGAGGAAGCACTTTCATGAGAAGGAGGAAGATGAATTAAAGGGAAACAAGACTAGAAGAAGGGATATAATTAGGAGTCTTACAGTTCTCTAGTCTAGAGATGAAGGAGGCATGGCATGCAGAGTGAGGGTGAAGGGAGGTGACAAATTAGAGATATACTTAGGAAGCTGATCCAACAGGACATTGTGATTAATGGCAAGTGGAGAAGAGATGATGAGGAGGGAGGGTTTGGGTTATGCAACTGGGGTAGGTCATTTTGTGTTGTAGGAAAAATGGAAGAAGCAGTAGTTAATGGAAAGATGATGAATTTTATTTCAGACATCTTGGGTTCAAAGAAAATGTGAGACATCTAAATGTCAATTTCCACTAGGCAGTTGAATTAATGTGTCTGAAGACAAGAGAGACTTAGGGCTTGAATTAGATATTTAAGACTCAATTCCTTATATTTGTTCATTTTGTCCGTGGTAGAGGGTGAGATTTTTAAGGCCAGTGTATAGAGTCTGAAGAGAACTGAGATTTGGAAGGAACTTCATGAAATACTAAGCCTCAGATAGCATTTAACCACAAAGGAGAAGAGACTATTACTTCGAAGGAAAGGCTTCTACAAGGCTATGCCTGCTGTGATATTTTACTCACCCTGGCCTCTGCCAGAGTTTTACCCCTCACTAATCTAAGTCAAGTAGAACACTTCCTAACCCTTCTTTATCAACATTTTAACAAGAGCTGCCATGAAAAATTCTCTTCCTGGGAGTCTTTAGGAGCAGATTATAAAAGTTTTATTTCTCCTTAAGATAAGAAAACTTCTTTGAAAAATGCCCTGGCACAAGAGAAAAAAAAGTGCAAACTCTTTTACTTCCATCAGAAAAATTAAAAGAATACTCATGCCTCCCCCCATCACAATTCTTAAAATATTGTACCCTGCTTAATTTAGCTAAGTTATTAAACAACATTAGTGAAGAGTCTACTTTTTTCAATTAACATACTGATATATGGGTATGTGCCACTACAGAGTTAAGCAGGTAAGAAACCCTAGAAACTGGTAATCCATCCCATTTAAGCCCTAGAATCACATTATTGATAATTAAGAGTTTAGAGCTGGTTAAAGTATGGAAAATTCCCAGCCCATCACTCCTATTCAACATAATACTGAAAGATCTAGCCAGAGTAATTAGGCAAGAAAAAGAAATAAGGTACCCATTTCAGAAAGAATGAAGGAAAATTGTCTGCTTGTAGATAATATTATCTTACATGCAGAAAGCCCTAAAGATTTCACCAAAAACTCCTAGAACTAATAGATGAATTTAGTAAAGTTGAAGGATACAGAATTAACATACAGAAATCAGGTTCATTTCTATATCCAACAACAAATTTTCTGAAAAAGAAATAAAACAATCTATTTACAATAGCATCAAAAACAATAAAAAAAAAAAACCTTCAGAATGAATTTAACCAAGTAGGTGAAAGATCTGAACACTGAAAATTATAAGACATTGACAAAAGAAACTGAATAAAGCAAAATAAGTGGAAAGATATCCATATTCCTAGATTGGAAGAATTGTTGTTGTTATAATGTCCATACTATTCAAAGCCATCTATAGATTTCATGAAATCCATATAAAAATTTCAATGGCATTTTTTATAGAAAAAGTAAAAATAACTCTAAAATTCATATGAAACTACCAAAGACCCCAAACACCCAAAAAGCCCTAAGAAAAAAGAACAGAGTTGAAGGCATCACACATCCTAATCTCAAACTATACTACAAAACTATAGTAATCAAACATAAAATTGACATAAAAACAGACATAGACCATTGGAACATAATCATGCATATACCCAGACATATATAGTCAATTAATATGTGAGAAGGGATTCAATATTTGTCAATATTTGATAAGAATATCCAATGGGAAAAGAATAATCTCTTCAACAAATGATGTTCGGAAAATGATATTTACATGCAAGAGAGTGAAACTGGATATCTTAAACCACTTAGAAAAATGAACTCAAAATGGATTAAATAATCAAATTTATGACCTGAACCTGTAAAATACTAGAAGGAAATATACAGAAAAATTTCCTTGGCATTGTTCTGGGCAATAATTGTTGGATATAACATGAAAATCACAAGCAATAAAACAAAAAATAACCAAGTAGGACTACACTGAGCTAAAAAGCTTCTGCATAGCAAAGGAGACCACCAACAAAATGAAAGGCAGCCTATAAAATGGCAAAAAAATTTTTCAAACAACATATCTGATAAGCTATTAATATCCAAAATACACAAGGAATTCATATAACCCAATAGCAAAAAACAAATAATCTAGTTAAAAACTGGACAGAGGGCCTGAATAGACTTTTCTTTCAAAGAAGACATACAAATCGTCAACAGGTATATTAAAAGATGCTTCCCATCACTAATCATGGAAATACAAATAAAAATCACCATGAGATATCATGTTCCATCTGTTGGAATAACTATCATCAAAAAGATAAAAGATAGCAATTATTGGCAAGGATGTAGAGAAAAAGAAACCCTTGCACACCATTGGTGGAAATGTAAATTAATACAGTCACTATGAAAAACAATATGAAGGAACTTCAAAAATTTAAAATAGAATTACCATATCATCCAGCAATCTCACTTCTAAACATATATCTGAAAGAAATGAAATCACTATCCTGAAGGAATATGAGTACGCCATGTTCATTGCTGCATTACTCACAATTGCCAATTACTCACAATTGCCAATCGCCATGGAAACCACCTAAATGTCAACAGATGAATAAAGAAAGAAAAGTTGGTGTGTATGTGTGTGTGTGTCTGTGTGTGAAATGGAATTTTATTCAGCCATAAGAAAAAAGGAACTCTTGTCATTTGTAACAACATGGATGGACCTTAAGGGCATTATGCTAAACAAAATAAGTCAGGCGGAGAAAGACCAATAACTATATATTTTCACTCTTTGGGAATTTTAAAAGGGCAATTCATAGAAACAGAGAGTATAACGATGATTGCCAGGGCTGGTGGGTGGGGAAAAAAGAGAGGCAATGGTCAAAGATCATTGACGTGAGAACTAAATGAGATAAATTTAGCACAATATCTGCCACATAATAAAACATTATTAAATATTAACCACTATTTACCAATAATAGCTACTAAGTAGCTTATTTTATAATAATATATTATAAGATATAATAATATACTATGAAAGTGAAAGTGAAGTCGTTCAGTTGTGTTCGACTCTTTGCAACCCCAAGGACTGTAGTTTACCAGGCTTCTCTGCCCATGGGATTTTCCCAGGCAAGAGTACTGGAGTAGGTTGCCATTTCCTTCTCCATGGGATCTTCCTGACCCTGGGATTGAACCCAGGTTGCCCTCAGTGCAGGCAGACGCTTTACCCTCTGAGCCACCAGGGAAGCCATAATGAGCTAAGACAAGTTCTAGGGATCTAATGTACAGGATGTGACTACAGTTAACAACACTTTATTACACATTTGCAGGGTTGCTAAGAGAATAGGTCAAATAATCTCATTACAAAAAAATGTGAGAGATGGGTTAACTAACATCACTGGGGTAGTCATTTCATGATATATGTGCATCAAGTCATTGTGTTGTATACCTGACCCTTAAACAATAAGTCATGTATATCTCAGTAAATCTGGGAGGGGGGAAGGAGACTGCATGGATCATTCCTTCTGAACTACCATACCATTGGAGTACAGTAAAACATAAAGAATGCCACAATCAAGTCATCAAATCAGTGGGAAAAAAGGGAACCCTCTCACACTGTTGGTGGAAATGCAAACTAGTACAGCCACTATGGAGAACAGTGTGGAGATTTCTTAAAAAACTGGAAATAGAACTGCCATACGACCCAGCAATCCCACTGCTGGGCATACAGACCAAGAAAACCAGAATTGAAAGGGACACATGTACCCCAGTGTTCAACACAGCACTGTTTACAATAGCTAGGACATGGAAGCAACCTAGATGTCCATCGGCAGATGAATAGATAAGAAAGCTGCGGTATATATACACAATGGAATGTTACTCAGCTATTAAAAGGGATGCGTTTCAAATGCATCCTTTCTAATCAGTTCTAATGAGGTGGATGAAACGGGAGCCTATCATACAGAGTGAAGTAAGTCAGAAAGAAAAACACCAATACAGTATATTAACCCATATATATGGAATTTAGAAAGATGCTAACGATGACCCTACATGTGAGACAGCAAAAGAGACACAGATGTAAAGAACAGACTTTTGGACTCTGTAGGAGAAGGTGAGGGTGGGATGATTTGAGAGAACAGCATTGAAACATGTATATTATCATATGTGAAATAGATCACCAGTCCAGGTTCAATGCATGAGACAGGGCATTCAGGGCTGGTGCACTGGGACGACCTGAGGGATGGGATGCGGAAAGAAGTGGGACGGTGGTTCAGGATAGGGGACACACGTACACCCATGGCTGATTCATGTCAATGTATAGAAAAAACCATTACAATATTGTAAAGTAATTAGCTTCCAATTAAAATAAATTAGTTAACTTTTAAAAATCAGTGGGGGAAATAGAAATTTAAAGTTTATCTGCAAGATTGAATAAACCAGATCAAGATCTGAGGTCAAAGCAAAGAGAATCCAAGATAGATGCATACATAGGGTTTGGTATACTATTCTTTCCACTTTTGTTTGCTTAGAATTTTCTTAAAGAAAATGTTAAAGATAGAGAGAAATCCAGGTCAAAAACATAAGAGATGAAGATCAACTTGCCTAATCAATCTGGCCAACGAAAGAGAGGCAAAACAATTGACAGAGGCAGAATCGAGAGATAAGAATGTCAATTCTGGAGACGAGCTCCTGGGTTTGAACACTAGCTGCACATGATCTTCGAAGGTTTACTTGACCTCTCTGCACCTCAGTTTTCTTATCTGCAGAATGGTAATAATAATTCCCAGTGCTGTGAACTGAGAATTAAATGAGGCGAATTTAGCACAGTATCTGGCACATAATAAAACATTATGGAACTTAGCTATTATTGTATTACACAATATTATCTATTAATAATAGTTAACAAATAGCTGAATTTATAATAATCACATAGTATAATTAAAGTAATAACATTTATTAATTATACTGAATATTATAGTCCAACAGACTGAAATAAGTTGAAACAAGAAAGGAAGATTATAGAGGAGAGTGTGATCAAGAATGTATGTCTGTATCATGTTTCATCTGTCCATCAATCTACTATTAATTTACTTCATCTTTATTATTTACTATTTGGACACAACTTTGATATCTTTTACTCCCATCTGACCTTAGATCTCAGATTAACCCCACTAGGTCTAATCCAGCTACTTCCTCTCAGGATCTAGCTAAATTTAGCTAATGTCTTAATGACAAGCCCTAGTGTCTGTCCTGCACCTCCACCCTTCGTTAAAAGGCAGCTGGGCACATTTTGATCAACAGGGAATCCCTAGGACCCCAAAGCCACAGTGGAGATGCTGGCAGGGTTGGGTGAGACCATCTCAAATAATTATATCTCTTAGAAGCCAGACACCAGGTCTCTGTAATTCAGTTTCATTCCCAGAGCTTAGCACAGTGTCTACATCCAGTAGATGCTTAACAAGTTAATTGAAAAAAGGAATAAATGAATGAATGAATGAATTTGCACTGAGACTCTACAGTAAAGGAGTAGGAATCTGGCTTCCTCGACACTTTCATCCTGAATGGATTTGAAATTCCAAGTGTGATTTTATTGCAGGGAAAATCCATTGGTGGACTAGTGACTGCACAGGTGGGAGGACGGTGTGGAGGAGGGTGGGCCTTACCTGAAAGGTCCCCTCTGGAGATCCTGGAGGGCTGCTGTCACTGCTCTGGGTGGCCAAGTAGTGTGACCAGGGTTTGACCAACATTTCAGCTTCTGTTCCCCCCCGACTTTTGTGCCACAAACTTCCTCAAGCCTGCATCAGGAGGTTGTTCTTGTTCACGTGCTAAGTCAGGTCTGACTCTTCGCAACCCCACGAACTGCAGCACGCCAGGCTTCCCTGTCCTTCACTATCTCCTGGAGTTTGCTCAAAGTCAAGTCCATTGAGTCACTGATGCTATCTAACCATCTCATCCTCTGCCATCCCCTTTTCCTCCCCCTCCTCCTGCCTTCAATCTTTCCCAGCATCGGAGTCTTTTCCAAGGAGTCTGGTCTTCGCATCAGGTGGCCAAAGTATTGGAGCTTCAGCTTCAGCATCAGTCCTTCCAATGAATATTCAATCTCCTTTAGGATGGACTGATTGGATTTCCTTGCAGTCCAAGGGACTCTCAAGAGTCTCCTCCAGCACCTCAATTTGAAAGCATCAATTCTTCAGCACTAAGCTTTTTTCCTGGTTCAACTCTCATATCCATACATGGGGGACAGTTTTTCTATTCCATTTTAGTACTGACTCTCTGTAATGAACTATTTTTAAAGCAACAAATTCCACTTACTTTAAACCAGTGACATAATAATATATAATTTTTATTTTAATTCCTGACTTTTTACAGTCCTACCTTAATTCTCACAATTTTATGTTTTAGAGATTCACTGAATTTTCTTCTTATTTGCTAGTGCTTTCTAAACTTTTTGTCTTTCTCTTGTTTTGGTTGGGAGGTGGGGGTGGTTATCATTTATTTTTTGTTCTCAAATGATTCCTTGGTCTGTAAAGGTTTTGGTACAGATATGTGTCGGGTACTATAAGAAATTGCATTTTAAATGATCTGATTTTAGTCCATAATTCAACACCCATGTCATAGATAGTATTATCCCCATTCTACAGATGAGAAAAATAGACTAGGAAAACTAAGTGGTTTGTCCAAAAATATATAACTAACAGAGTCAGGAATTTTAGCCCACTTTCTGCTAAAAACACAGGCAGGTTCCTTTAAAATATCTGACATCACTGCAAGCTAGAAATAGACTTGGAAGAAAAAAATCCATCCTTCATATGAGATAACTCCTCGCTTATAGAGATACATTTAGAAAAAGAAACCAAAATGTTCTTTTTGGTTTTATGGTTCTTCAAAGCAGGAACTAGGGGCTCAGAAGAGACAAAGAAAGGAATATTCAAAAGCCCCAAGCCAGAGCTGCTTGAAATTAGGAATCCCATGCCAGAATTTGAATCTTCAGTTCGGTTAGCAGTGACAGCTTTTATTTGAACCTGGTTGCTCTGTGCATTTTAGCATCTTTTTTTTTTTTTTTTTTTTTTCCTGAGAGCTCTCTGTCTCTCCTGATTCACAGTGGTTCATTTTTCCTCATTTGCAACAGAGACAGAGAAGTAGCTATCAGAGAAATGGGAGAACTGCAACACGGAGCCTGCAGGTCCAACAAGAGAGCAGTGAGGACCAGTACAGAAGATGCTACAAACAGGAAGTGTGTCCCAAGCTTTCTGAAGGTCCAGGGAGCCAGGAGCCTGCAGCCAGGCATTTGTGTCTTAAATTCTGATTGTCAAAGACTATTGTCAATGGTATGACAATCTATAGAAAACCAAACATGCATCCTCTTTGAACTTTTCCCTCAATTTTCTATATTTTTTACTTTATAATAAAGTCATGTAATCCATAGTCTAACTGTGAACCCTGATAACCAAGACACATTTATTGTATTACATCTTCAGCTCTTACTTATTCACAGTATAAATGATCTTCATCTAATGACCATTTAGTACCAAAGCCAGACTGAAACTTTCTCAACTATGATCATCACTGGTCAACTATGGTCAGTCTTCTTAGCTGCCGACTAACTAGAAATTGTATCGTTGAGGCCATTTTTTACAAAGGACACGGATTTGGCCCCTCAAAACAGGCAGATAAAAAGCAGATGGATTTTTATCTATTCATTCAAAGTGGGAAGGAGGGGCCAAGTGATTTGTGTGTTTTGCGTGTCTCTATTGGAAGACAATAAACTGATTGAGAGGGGGTTTTTTTAGGAAAAGAAAAGCAGAGTCCAAACTAATTCAGCAACCATCCCTCTGTATGCCAGCTGACCTCGATGGAGATTTAGTGCTAGATTTAAAAGGCTTTGTTTACAGACAATTAAAAACCACATAAATTTCAATTGTCAAAGAAGAAATGGTTTCCAAAGCCTCTGGCAGCCCAGCCGCCCCTCCCCAGCCCAGCCTGTGCAGGAAAGACCCAGAGGCAAATACAAAGCCACTAAACCAAATGCCTGTGGAGTGTGCCAGGGAGACAGCCCCTGCTGCTTCTGCTGCTTGCTACTGCTGGGGAAAAAACACAGTCTTACACAGCTTCTAATGTAGGTTCTTTGAGGGACCATCAAACAGTGAGAACGAACCTGACCACCAAGGAGGAAGCGCCTGCACAAAAGTCTCCACCAAGGATGGAATTACTGCAATTAGGCCTTTAGGCAATCAATATGTTTAAATCTTTTGTGTGCACCCTATTTTTCCCATCAAAGGAATTCATTTAAAGATTAAAAAGTGACACTGATACAGACGATTGGAGGATTTAAAGCCTGAAATATTCATTCCCATTTTTTTTTTCTTTTCTGTGTATTGTACTTGTTCTTATCGGCTGTCGGGCAAACGGACACGAGCTTCAGAAAAGAGCAGCTTGGGAGGAAAACAAACAAACAACCCAACACTCTTGCATGTTTGCATCAATATTTGGTGCCGATGCTGATAAATAAGTAATGATGTGTAGGTGTTGATAACATTTATACACGTCTCTGATTGGTTCTGACACAGGTGCTCCGTGGAGGATGAGGTTTACAAGCCGAAAACGGTCAGGAGAAAGCCATGGTTTCGGGCTGTCCCTCACAGATGTGGGGATTCGCACCTGTGTTTGAAGTTGCTCTTTCATTTTGTTTCTCTGCAGAAAAGCCAGACATGATGTTCAAACTGGGAGCACCTGTGTTTGGGGCCAACTTGGACGATTTTGTGGCCTGAAAGTGGTCTCTGAGATTCGTTACTTAAATATAACATGAAACTTTTTTTTTCTTGGGGTTTTGTAAGTGGGGATTAAAACTGTGAAAACACATATTAATGTCACTGTAGGACCAAGCACATGGGAATGGTATAGCTTGTTTATGTTCCTCAAGGACTTGGGTGATAAAACACAAATGCTATTAAAGATTGGATGAGAGCTGAAATCCTGCCCATTGATTGAAATCTTCGTTTAAATCATAAGGCAATTTTTTTAATGTTAGTGATGACATTTAGGTACCAGGGTCAACTACTAATTTAATCCATTCTTATTCTATTCTAAGTTAAAGGCAGAAATTGAACAGCATCTCTAACTAAATTAAAATTTGGAAGATTTTCTTCTCTTATAAACTGACAACAATATTGATAGATTCTTCACTCTCTGCTTAATTGGGTTAAGAACATTAAAAATTCTCCAGTTTAAAATAATAAGTCTTTTGCAACCGTAACTAATCTCTCATTCCCTAAGGTTTGGCCAGTGACAACTGGAGGCAAATCAAGAAGAATTTATCACTTAGAATCATGGCCACAAGTCTCATTAAAAACATTGCAGGGAGGACAATTAAATGGCATGTTCAAATTCTTTGTATTTGGCATTGGTAAACCTGAAGGCTAAGATTTTGTAAATCTACGGTTTGTTTAATTTTTTTAGTCAAATTTGTGATATATAAATTGTATTTTTAAATAGATTGTTTTTAATTTTTATCAAAGAACAAATGCAGAGGGTAATGATACATTTAGCTATTTTCAGAGAAATAACATACAGCTCTCTGACCAAAATCCCATTGATGAATTATGCTGGCAACATGAAATGAATTTGAAGAAACAGATTTATTATTTAGAGTTTAGAGTTAAGAGCAGAGGGTGTCAATCAAGTAATAACGTGTTAAATAAATATTAGAGAATTAGTAGAATAAAGAGGTTATGCACAGATACAAATGTGACATTAGTAACAATTTCCAATCGATAACAACTCCCCACAAATATTTTTGTAAATTAACACTTTTTTATTTTTGATCAATTAGCTCAGCCTTTGATTTGAATTCTCCAGTCTCCGGCGTCAAGGAGATGCCTTTTCTTTTCTTTAAACAAAGGATTATTCTTCCTCAAAAGGGGTTTGTCTAGTTCTTTTATTGTTTTATATCACACAAGGGAAAAATGCTTTTGAGGCATCACTACTCAATTTAGCAGGGACGAGAGTTTACTGCTATATAATCATTAGTCAATGCAGTAGCTGAAATCTTAAACAAAAGAAAACAAACTACAAACGGGCAAGCATCCCCTAAAGGCACATCAGAACACCAGAGAGGGGTCGCGTGGATTTCAAACAAGGTTGCCCAAGCATGTGCTAAATATTGCTGCTCTTGACTTCAAACTGCACACCAAGGAATACAGTTTCACCTTCTATTCCGAAACAATACTGAGAAGCAGGTGGGAAAGGAGATAAAGTGTTTAGCCAATGCACTTTACTCTGAATTCGTGGCTACTTTGTGAAAATTATATTTCAAACCTAATGAAAATCTCTCGGTATAAAGGGTCTGATCATAGAGCCTTAGAAAACAATGCTTCAGTTGCTGGGGTCTTTCTGTCTTAGCCAGGCTTTGTTACTTCATGCCAACTACCACAGTATACAGTTACAGGTCTAAAATATAGCTGCAAGCTGCTAGAAATCTTGGGAAGGCATTTAAGCAAGGTTTCTCACTTTCAAACAGATGATCATTTTCATATCTGGTTCTTAATGATGAGGGTAAGTACTAAAATGTGTCTATCATAAACTCCTAAAGCAGGCTAATAAGAAAACACTGCTCTATGAAAACACACACACAAAAAAGCATGACCAAGAAAGAATACAAAGTAAGTTGTAATGCTGTTTTTAAAGAAAGGCAAAATGTATATAGAATACATTTCACAGTACAGGATCCATGTTTGGGGGCAAAAACCTGTGTGTGTTGCAACAAAAGTACCTCTGAGAACAAATGTTTTCATCTAAAATATTTCTTTAAATCATTATTCCACTCCCTTGTTTGTGTATATGTGTGTATGTGTGGTTTTTCTTTTGAATTATTACAGTCATTTTGTAATTTCACTGTTATTCAAACTTGCTGATTAAAATAAAACTAAAGTTAACTTTATAATTAAAAGTCAGACTAAATTGGTTTCTAATCAGCTTTTAACAGACTCTGTCAGGGCAGAGTATATTAATCAACAACAATAAGTGTTTTTGCTATATATATCCCCAAATACTGTTAGTCAGTTCAGTTCAGTTCAGTCGCTCAGTCGTGTCCGACTTTTTGCGACCCCATGAATCGCAGCACGCCAGGCCTCCCTGTCCATCACCAAATACTATACACACTTCCTAATTCTGGAATTGTTTCCCTGCTGGAAACAATTCTTACTTTTCAAAATTAGCTACAAGTAACTACAAGTCAGTGAGATATCTTACAGCTAATATGATATAAAATTCTAGATGACATTGATTTTTGTGGGTTTTGGTGCTATCTGACAATAACTTAATTGGCCAGAGAATAGAAGGAACTCAGTATCATTTAACTACACTCTGAAAACACCCGATCTAAAATTATTGACAAGATAAAATATCACTGCATATAATACTGAAAATTCAGAGATTTGATTTCCACTGTGACATATCTTGTCATCTTGTCTGGACTTAAGATTTTCTTCCTATTTTCACTTTCATAAAAATTATATTGAGTATCCTAGAATATCACCAAAGGCTTATTTCCTTCTAGTTATATCACATTGGAAACCAGACTGGAAACACTGCATGAAGCTCATGGCTAAGAGTGGGATTAAACAAATTGAGATGTGGGAAAATAATTTTACTTAATTTATACTTTTGTTCCCCCCAAATTAAAAGTTAACTGATTAAATTTATAAGTTTATGAAAGAATTGCCCATGTCAGGTTTTATCAAGACCTGTGTCACCTCCGTTAAACAGATATTTCTTGAAAGGAAGCGCTCAGATTCTCATCTCATCCCCAACCATGTCCCCTCTTTTCCTGCCCTTCATGTCTTGCTGGGCTCAATAAAAGTTTCTCAAATGAATGAGTGAATCAATCAGAAGATTAACAAATGTCCTGCCCTAGAAGAGATGGAAACCAAGAAACATAGATAAAATAATTGAAACTTCCAAAGACTCAGTTAGATTGGGGGAGAAGTGTTTTATAGTCTATATTTTCCTGAAATAAATGATACATGGAGGTTTTCACACTTTAGAAAACATTCTGATATAAAATTATCCCACCAAATTTATTTTGAATAGAATCTCATAGAGTTTCATAAGTACAGATATTAGCTGAAAATGGTAACTATTATAGCAAACTAGAAAATAAAAATAATTATCAGAATCATGGCTTGCCAATTGTGTTTGGTTTTTCTTAGAGATCTTGGTATGACATTGTGTCTAAACATGCCCAGAATGTTGCTTGAAAAGTGGTCAAATATCACCTGGTACTTACCTACACCAGATAAATATTTCAATTCCCTTCCTGCCCCAATTTAGCCTTTGAATTCACAGAAAGAATTTTCACCTAAGTGATGTGGATGGCCAAAACTCTGTTTTACCTGTGTATACCGTGGTGATAAAAATGCTTCATGTTCTCATAAAAGAGTTTCCGTATATTTGATTCTATCTGAAAGCTACTCTTCATCACCAAATTCAAATAGAACTTTTACAGATAAAATTAGAAATCAACTTTTTGGTCGACAGTATTTTTCTTGTGTATGCCAAATGTCTTAGTTTTCAAAGTGTCCTTAGAAGACCATAAAAGTATTATTACAATGCTTGCAAATCTGGTTCTTTTTTTTATAAGTTAATGATGTGGGATGAGAGATATTTCATCTTTTATACAGTTATTTGACAGTGATGAATTTAATTCATTCTATCACATTGAATGATACATTTATATTCAGTATGTAGTTTAAAATTTCATAAATGATTAAAGTCCCTGTCGTTTTAATTATAATATGCAGAGAGCAGCCAGAACTTATTTGCAAAGAATAATGTACAAGTCAATAAATTTGGTGAGTACTCTTGACAACATATAAATAATGACTTTAGAAGTATAACTACCTGTATTTGAAAACTAAATAACGAAGGTCTGTGTTTGAGTTTTTATAAACTAGCTGATCTAGCTTTCTACAAAAGCTCTTTAGGGTTTTAATGTGCAGTATTAAATTGAAAACACAATAGTGCAATGACATTACATTAGCAGTGAACCAATTTCAACCTAGAATTCAGCTTGAAATAAATCAACCCTGCGCATGTCCCTACCCTGGACCTTGGTAACTAAGGATTTGGGGCATCCAGACTTTCTTTAGAATCCTTAAAGCCAAGAATTGTCACCAAAAGAATCCAATCTTCTCATCCAATGGGATGGCCCAGCTCTCAGGACCACATTGACTCCATTACCATGACTCATCCAGTGTGTGTGTGTGTGTGTGTGTGTGTGTGTGGGTGTGGGTGTGCGCTCAGTTGCTCAGTTGTGTCCAACTCTGTGCATCTCCATAAACTGTAGCTCACCAGTCTCCTCTGTCCATAGAATTTTCCAGGCAAGAATACTAGAGCAGGTTGCCATTTCCTACTCCAGGGGATCTTCCTGACCCAGGAGTTGAACCTGCATCTCGTGTCTCCTGAACTGGCAGGTGGGTTCTTTAGCACTAGCGCCACCTGAAAAGTTAGACACTTCCACTTACAGTTGGAGTTATTTCCATAAAGAAAAGTGCCTACTTCACTCCATTTACTCATTCACTTAGCCAATATTTACTTGCCAGACAGCCCTCTATCTTGGGACGTTACAACAATGAACATGACAGAAAAGGTCTGGCCAGAACCAGATTAGCATATATGGAGTAAGGAAGGAAAGAAACATGATGATCAGAGTATTACAGGTGCTATTGGATTATACAGAATTATAAGGTAGGACCTGGACACAACTGAGCAACTGAACTGAACTGAACTGAACTGAAGGTAGGACAGCATCTCTCTTGGACCTTATATTGCACTTATTTTTGTGCATTCCTCTCTACCTCTTCTTCAGCACAAGAAATTAAAAGTACACTGACAAATCAGACAGCCCTTGCTTCAAGCCTTCTGTAGGTTCAGGAATAATTGTGATAGCTTAATTATTTTATGCCACCTGGTGATTCCAATGGGTAGAATGCCATCCTCTCTTTGGGAGCTGTCTGAAACCATTCTGTACAAAAGCTCTCTTAGAGACTCAACCATTCATTTTACCCCCACAGTCTTAGCACAGGGAAAGTTGATCTTGGCCAAAAGACCTAGTGGCTCAATGTTGTTGCTAAGATTATGAGCCTAGTAACATCTTATGAAGAGACCAGAAGTAAGGTTGAAACTCATTCCCGATATAATAGCATGTCATGACAAGCACAGTCATCACTCAAAGTCTATGTTAATAACAAAAGACAGAAAAGAAGTTGAAATGCAAATATCATATCACATTTGCTTAACTTCAAACATCTGTGGCTGAGTTCTGACTCCATACCAAGCAACACTTTTCAAGGTCATGGCTGCTCAGTGTATGAGAAGTTTTCTCTGTACTACAACTGGGGGTTTGCATTAGTCATTTTATTACAGCTGGTTCTTTGGTTACGTGTGTTTCTCAGAAGAGAAGAAAGGAAGAAAAGGGGGTAAAGGAATAAGAAGAAAAAGAGAGAGAAGGGAAGGAAGGGAAGAAGGAAGGAGGGAAGGAGGAAGGGAGAGAAGAAACCTCTCACAAATATGGACTCCAAACTTCCAACATGTGAATTTTACACAGAGAGAAATTATTAACATGCTAGAGAGAAGAGGAACACATAGAGAGAGGGAAGTCTTGTTTGTGATGTTCCAACTAAGAACACCTATACCCATTTGAATCCAACTATTTTTCACCTCTTCTGTCCTACCATGGCTCATCCCAACACTTCCACTCCCAGCACCACCACTGAAATTCAGTGGTGTATTTCAGTCCCTTGTGCCTAGTTTAGAACTGAAATGCAAAAATGAAACCCTTAACCTCTGACCGAAATAGTGAGTCAGGCTCCCTTAGCCGAGGATCTGGTAGAAACAATGACAGACCTTTAACTAGAGTACTACTGGGGTAACAACCTAATGAACTGCCACCTAGAATCTCTCAGGGTTAATAAGCCACCTGTCTTGAAAGGATCTGTCATATTGGTCTTTGAAGCCTACCCCAATACTTAAACTCTTGATGAAGTTCTTACTGTGCCAAAGGAACTTACTAACAAAGCCACTGAGTCAATTTAACCCAGAGAAACTGGACCCAGCAGACTAGGCTATCAGAGTTTTGTGTTGAGATAATTACAGCACTAAAGAGAGCATATGGGCTGTCAAAGCTGGCACATGGCCTCCGCCAGCTGTTACCTGGGTGCTTTCGAAAACCTACCGAACAGCATTTTGGACACAGAACAGCTCTCTGTAAGTTTTCCAAGGCTTCTACTGGGAGTTCTTCATAATAAATTTATTTCCTGTATAAGGAGAATTGCACCCAGTAAGACAACTGGAACAAGCATGTTACATTTTTTCTGGTGGATAGCATGTCACTGGATAAAAGGAGAAAAAAACTAAAAGGGGCACGAACAGGCACGAAGCCTGAAAAGCCGGGAAGAAGCAAAAACATGAACGAGAACAGGTCCTCCTGTCTTCAAAATGAAAAAAAAGGTCCATTGAACACATTGAGATTTTCCTGAAAAAACAATTGATACATAAGGTAATGCCTTTAAAACCTCTATCACAATGTCTGGCACACAATGAAGGATAGCTGCTATCTGTATTATTATTATTATACCATTAATCCTTACCTAGCAGATGCATTCAGGATTCCCAAGCTGCCATAAAGTAGACCGTTCTTCTAGCATTGCTGCTAGAACTATTTTACCTTAGGAAAAGGTTTTTCCAAGAACAGCCATCAGGATGTCAGCCGATGAATGCCTCCCAAAGACCACAACTTGCATTTGCGTGTAGCACGTTTTCTTCTAAAGGATTCCAAAACTTGACAATAGGATTTGTGACTGACACTACTGAAAAATTCAGCCACCTCCGAAAGCACCACACAGCTTCAAACCACATGTGATGAAAAATCTGAAGCTGAACCCAGGGAAAACAAAGGGCTAAAATAAGGTTTTTCACAACAGAATTGTCATACAGAAAGGCTAATTTCAATAAATATAACTCCCATATAAGACATTAATTATTGAGCTTTAACCCCAATAATAATGTTATCACACTTGTAACTTACAATAAATGTTCTTTTTCAAAAATCTTTTTTTTTTTTTTCCCTTCGAGAATGTTAGGAAGACTAATTTGGGGAAACTGCAGACTCGCATTACTGAAAAGTCGCTGAAACATTGATTTAATGTTAATATCCAAGCAGACAGTAAGCCCAAATTTTTACTTTTCAATCCAAACTTTGTCATCTCTTTGAAAACAGAAATAGAATGAACATAACGGTCACAGCTTTCTTCCACCTGTTTGGGAAGGTAAGCCAGCTTCACTATAAGGAATGAATTTAAAGTCAAGTTTACTACAAAACAGACCTTTTCTTTTGAATCAGACCCTCCCTGACATCTCAATTTAGTGAATTTGCTTTGAGAAAATACAAGACAGTTAAAGACGAGTTACCCCGCAGTCTCACGCCCCATCTCCGGTGTCATATTTCCTGAGGGACAGCAGATTTGGGTTTTCAGACAAAGAAAGGCATGTTTCCATGGAATGGGTGAACATCCAACTTGGAAAAATACAGTCATCAGATTTAAATTTTTAAAATGTGTGCCTTCAAAATGCTTAGGACATTTAGAAAATCTACTGCCTGACATGACAGTAAGTGCATCACTGCATTCTATTTTGCAAGCTTTAGCAAATAAAAAAAAAAATCCCCCAGAAGAATCTTAATTCTTATCTATGGAAAACATTAAACTGCTAAGCACTAACAACTGGAATTAGTCCTTAAATCTCTAATGAGAATAATAAAACATGAGTGCAGTTTGTGCTGTAACTTGATAAGGCCTGAATTTACTTGCTGTTAGGAAAAGTCACTGATCCAGCACTATGGCTTTTACTCCCTAAGGTACAGGAAACTATATCTGTCCTCTCGGAACCTCCTCTGTGGTAAGCACTTCTTATCTGTGCTATCAAAGGACTGAGATAGCGGGGTAGTATCTAGTAACAGCAGTTTTATGAGATGATCCATTACTGATTTCAGTCAATCTCCAGCAGGTAGTCATCCTTAACCCATTCAGAGCAGACCTGACCCCCACCACGGAGAACTTCAAACTCTCCCCAGATACAGAAACTCGCCAGCAAGACACGAACACCAAAACATTGCGTCCTCTAAACCAAGTATCTTTTAAAACACCTCACCACTCTGAAAGACTGCGGAATGGAGGCTCCTGACCAAAATCTGAAACCCAGTTTTAGTTATCATGATCAATTCTGTGTTTGCTCTGTAGATATTCATAGCAGGAGCTTAATGAGCCTATTAGCAATTTGCTAAGACCCAACAACTTGCTGTGAGGAACTTGAAGATGCAATAACTTCCTCTTTCTACACATAGGGGATTTTGTTAAAGACGCATTTGCTGGGAAACAAGCCCCCACTGTTGGTAGGCACAATTCAGCATAAATGTGAGGAATGTTTAAGAGCAGATTAAGCCTTGTATTTCAGTAATTGTTATCAAGGTTATCAGATGGGCATATGGTTTAGAGGTTCTAAATGAGAAATGTTCTTGAATAGCTTAACAGCTGGATAAATAAATGCTAAAGATAGATTTCGGTCTTACTTGTTTCGTCAAATATTTTTCCCTACACCTGTAGTTATAAAATAATAGATTGCAGTGTATGAAGTGCCCTCAAATATCACCAATTTACCTCACTAGTTTTACAGAGAGAAAAAGGAGGCTCTGAGACATTCAATAACTTATCCAAGGTCACAACTCGATATTGACAGAATTGAAATCTCCTTACACTTGCTAATGCTTTTTCTTGTATACTTGCTACTTTTAAACAGAAGTCTTTGTGAATATACATAACTCCACATACATATGAGATTTTAGCACTTTCTGGGGTTCACAACTAATTCAAGCTATGAACAAAAACAGTAGTCATGAATTAAATATTTAAGATTAGTTATGTTGACTTTTGGTTGATGTTTTATTTCCATATCAATTAGATTTGAATACATTCACCTTTTCACTCAGTATCAGGACTGTAAAGTGTCAATGTCAGATACATATAGAAAAACAAAATCCAGTAACAACTCGGCCCAGTTTTGACAGCATCCCTACCCCCCTGCACCATATAATGTTGCCGTCAAAAAATGGGGTAAATATTCAAACTTCTCCAATTGTTATTCAACTGTTATTCAGTTGTTCATTTTCAGACTCTGTGAACTCAAAGTAAGTGATGATATACTAGGCTGTCATTTCATTTTACAGCAATAGAAATTAATGAAACGTGTAAGCCACAATGCTTCTCACAATTGCCTTGTCAAACAGAAGCCTGCTTTTCGATATTCTGAGACCAGCATTGAAACATGTCTCATTAATGCAACTTTTTTAAAGTTTATTAAAGGTTCCTCTAATTCATTGCATCTGGCCCACTACAGCACTAATAACTGATTTTTTTGTATTTCATTGTTTAGAAATGTACTGATACTTAGATGTCAATGAACTGAAAAGAAAAATGCTCTTTACCAACTTTTCTGCTAGTTCCTTCTCCTCCACCTTCTCTTCCGCCTCAGCTTCTGCTATTTGTGTCTCTTTCAGCTTCCAGACTCCTTCACCTGATGGTGTCCAATTGCTGAAGTGCAGACGACCACCTAGAAAACCACAATAATGGGCTTTCCCTAGAGAGAGCCACATGGGATTTCTGTTCCTTCCTTTCATGTCGAAATGGCATGCAGGATATTTTATGATTCATTTTTCTCTTTTTGATAAGATATGAAAGAAATATCAAAAGAAATTCAGAGATATTTCCATTTTCTCCGAATGAGATGAAGTACAAGGAGCTTCTATTTAAGAAACATGCTTTTATTTTTCCCCTGGCATTCTGGGTCCACAAAAAAAAAAGAAAATTATTTTTACTGCTATTTTTGTTTGATGTCTGAAAACAAGATACGGTACCTTCTGCATTTTTACCCTTTCAAATTTAATCAGCTATTTTGGTAGATCTAATTAACATGAGAACTAATAACAGCAGACTAGCGATTGCAATTTCAGTAAACACCAATACCTATTTGCTTACCAAATAAATAAAACTCAAAAATGCAGCAGGAAGCATACAAAGACTAAAATCTTTTATGTGCCCCCAAATTAAAAGATACAACGCTCATGAATCATATAATACCCCACAATAACATTTTAATATCTTAGATATTTAGTTAACGTGAAGCAAACATTTCTTCATGTAACATAGGTAATTATCTAAATATTGTATGCAGAGACTGCAGGTTTGTGGAAACAGTCAAATAGCCTTTTCCCTTTGTGCTCCTTCACCCCATTTTCTAGCAAATCTTCCAACGTCAGGGTTGTTCCTAAGATTTAAGAGATGGACATTTTTATATTTTGTGTGCCATAATCAAATCACTTTGTCACTTATCGCTTCGACATGCTTGGCTTTTTCAATGATTTTATTGCATTCAGATTCCTGGATGTTTTAGCCATCTTATCAGACCTTGACTTTAAAGGAAACCAGGATCAATGAATTTAGTATCACACATACCATATTTATTCAGTGGCCTAAAGCTATCATTCTTCTCTCCTGTCTTATCTTTGCAAGACTTAATTCTCTCACACAAGAAGAGGTGTCCCGTACTGATATTTTTAAACCAAAATCACATCCAACTGTATGATTTTTCCTATCACTCTGGATGTGACTGCAAGTACATGCTGACGTGACCTTGTTAGGAAATGACCTATGGGCACATTTCAGAAAAGTTTGCTGTCAAACTACCTTTGGCCAATTTTACCGGGGGAAAAAAAAAGTTCAGTCGGGGGCCATGAGGACAATTTCAAGACATTTATATCAGACACCAACTCAATATTCCTCAGCATTTTACATTACAATCCCAGGAATTCAGAGGGCCTTTCAAAAGGCAACACTCAGAAATCTTTAAATAAATCTAAATAGAATACACATTTTGGTTGTCTTTCTCAATTCAGTTATAATAGCACAGAGGAGAGGGCAGGGATTCCAGCGCATTGAGGATATCTGTACAGCAAATATAAATTTTAAATAGATTTACTTTTGCTTCCTGTTTATACTACTTGTGGAAATTTGATTTGAATAAAAAATGTATTCCCCTCTTAGGTTTGAACCATTTCCCCCACCCTAAACAAGTATTATTCGTACATTCACACAGAAAGGAAGATAAGTAATAATACAGTGCAGGCGCCAAGTAAAATCTAGCCCAGTACAGACAGCGTAATAATGATGTCATTAAGACTCCTGGCTGAATGGGATTCAGACAGAACTGTTGTATAGCTGCAGACATAAATCTGAAAGAACTTTTTGGCTACATTCTCAGACTTACCTTGAGAGATATTTAGGAGCTCCAACAAAATGAGTTGAGAGAAATGCACTCAAAAGAAGGTGAGCAGCTGCAGACAGATGTAGGCCCTGTCGCTGTAGCCTTCTGAGATACAGGAGGAAACAGTTTGTTTAATGGATAAAGACAGAGGAAACAGTCTGAAGGAGAAGAAAACAGAAAACAAATAAAGCTTAATTCCAGCACAAATAAATGAGAGAAAGGCAATTGTGGGGCTGCTTGAAGCCTTTTTGCCTAGCTGAATGAAAGCAATCCCTAAGACTGAATGGGTAATGAGATCCTGGCTCCTGAGATTTTAGCTTTCTTAATCATGTTCATAATTAATTCAAGAACATTGATAATTTCATTACATTCTTTTTGTCTTATCAATAAATGATGTGCCTGCACTTTTGGTCCTGTGTACAGCGAGCGGAGAGATGCTTTGGGTAATACTGCAGTAGGAATAGTGGATATATATGATCCAAAAAGGTGAAGTGGTAATTATTATCCTTGACCAGCCTTCTATTATCAGAACACGATGACAAGCAGCCACAAATAATTAATAAGCTTTTTATGCAGAAATGCAAAGCCTTTGAAGAAAAATATGCTGCAAGTAGAATTCCTTACCGAAGATTATGTACATAGCACAACATGCTTCTCCCGAGAAACAGTTTGAAATGGTACTCGTTAAAAAGCCTGCCTCACAAACACCAGAAGAAAATCAATAACTTGGTTTTAAAATATGATTTTTAAAAAACTTTTCTTTGTCTTAATGTTTTATTAAAAAAAAAAAATTCTGTGTCCTTCCAGTCATCTTCCTGAAGTCCTTTCCAGGATCGACCTACAAAGATGTTAAACTGAACTACCCACTCTCAGAAAAACCTTTTTCAAACCAAACAGAAAGACTCTGTCATTAACTGTCAGTCATCATCAAAGGGACCCTTTTTTCCTCTACGGTTTTCTATTCACCCCCATGTAAATTTTCACAAAGCCATCACTCATTAGTTTCACAATCCGTGTTCAAGGCTTGGGAGGGAATGTTTAATGCCACTTAATCGCACAAAACAGAAAGGCAGTTTTGTCTCCCAAACAGTTTTAGACAATTAAGGCCAAATTAAAAACTGGTCAGTTAGGGAGAGCATTCTCCAATTGTTAACAAGAATAATATCTCAGCTTTAAATATATAGTGTGCTGCTGCAAATAAACCATGCTCAATGTGCACAAGCGTGATGTATTGGCTAACATTATTTTTAAGCAGACCAATATGGCTGGATAAAATTTCAGCAGTGGAAACCAGTCCATAAAAATGTCTCTGAACTGATTATGCTATTAAAGATAAAAACAATTCAAAGGATGCTAAAATATATACATGTTGGCACTTCAATTTGATTGCTAAACAAAACAGTCTTTGAGAAGACACTGCAGAATCACTTAGTAAAGCAAGCTGTTGCCTGTGACATTGATATATGGGACAGAGATGATGTATATACTGGGTGGCTTTATCAGTAAATCACTGACTCTATTTACTTCCCCAAGGAAAAAGACCTATCCCTGAAAGAGAACTCTTTGTTAGAACCACCGGTAGGGGATTAATATTGGCAAAACACTCAATTTGGATAGAGTCCTGCAGAAGATTCATAAAACAATAATTTAATAAGTTAACAGACAAAGATTTAGCACGTTGGCAGCCTACAGCTGCCTGGAGAACATTAACTTTATTAATTTCATCAAATTATTTCTCTGTGAACTCAATTATATAGGTTCTAGCCACCAGCAATCTATTTCTCAACTTAAGGCAACAAATTTGAGATATCCTAAGTCTCTAAAAATGACTTCTCAAGTACCGTATAGACCAATTGCTACATAAAAGGCAATGAGATGACAGTTAAATGTAAGCTTAGATGTCAATTTCCATATGTTCCACATATTTAAATACATTTCAGCTCTGCTTTTAAAGTTCCAGATAGGAGTTCGATGTTGCAGACCAAACATGCCTATCAATATTCCAAGTTAATGCAGATCCAACTGCATTTCAGGAACAGAAGCTTGGATTGTAAGTATTTTCTGTGCAGCTTCAGAAAAGCAGTAAAATTAGAAAGACGGATAAGTATATGCAGTGGCTCCTAGCTTGCAGTAAAATGTTTCAAATCCTATAGCTTTTGCATGTATATTGCCATCCTAAAGAGAAACAACAAAACACTTTTCTTAACATGTTTTTCAAATTCTCACCCTACTTCGAATCAGTTACCAAGTTTTAATGCTTCAATTTCCCCAATGTTTTTGCAAACTGTCCATTTCTCTCTACTTCCAAAACCAGCACGTCATTCAAGCCATCAGCCCCTGTTGCCTGAGTTTTGTCATTTTTCAGTGTCTTAGCTGCCTCTAGGCTCACCTTCTTCTTTTTCCTTTCACACTATTGCCAATCATCTTTTCAAAACACAAATCTGATCATGCCATTTCTGTGCTTCAACCTTCAATGGTTTCGTACTTCCCCCCTGCAAGATTGCTTAGTACACCCTTTTGATCTGACTCCTCTTTATCATTCTTAGCCTCATCTTTTAAATTTAATTGAATTATTTTTTGGCAGCACTGTCTTCATGGCTGCACACAGGCTTTCTCTAATTGCAGTGTACAGGCTATGCATTGCAGTGGCTTTCCTTGTTGCAGAGTAAGGGTTCTAGGGGGTGTAGGCTCCAGTAGTTGTAGCATGTGGGATCTTTCCAGACCAGGGTTTGAACCTGCGTCCCCTGAATTGGTAGGTGGATTCCTAACCACTGGAGCATCAGGAAAGTCCATCTTAGCCTCATCTTTTAACCATATTGTTCCCCCAATCATTGGAATTACTTCCTGTTACCCAGCATGCTCTTTTCACCCAACTTTTGGTACCTGCAGCACCCTTGCCACACCTAGTGTTGTGGTTCATGTTCAGTTGTGTCCGACTCTTTGCAACCCTGACTGTAGCCTGCCAGGCTCCTCTGTCCATGGAATTTCCCAGGCAAGAATACTGGAGTGGGTTGCCATTTCCTACCCCAGGGCATCTTCTCAACCCAGAGATCAAACCTGCATCTTCTGTGTCTCCTGCATTGGCAGGCAGATTCTTTACCACTGAGCCACCAGGGAAACTAGGAGAAATACACAACCCTTAAGGCAAGAGTACTGGAGTGGGTTGCCATTTCCTTCTCCAGGGGATCTTCCTGACCCAGGGATTGAACCTGGGTCTCCCACATTGCAGGCAGACGCTTTACCATCTGAGCCACCAGGGAAGTCCTAATAAACTATAACAGTAGAATAAATGTATAATAAAAGTGCTGCATGCACACATACTCACACACACACAGAAGAAGGGAGAATTCTGACTTCACTTAGATGATAACATTTGAGCTGAAATCTTACTCAAAGAGTGAGCACAATTTCCATACATGGAAAAGAAGAGGAGCAAAGAGAGAAAAGAACAGGGTGGAAGTGCAGAGTTCTAACCACTGGTGTGTGCATGCGTGCCAAGTCACTTCAGTTGTGTCTGACTCTTTGCAACCCTATGAACTGTAGCCCACCAGAATCCTCTGTCTGTGGGATTCTCCAGGTAAGAATACTGGAGTGGGTTGCCATACCCTCCTCCAGGGGATCTTCCCGACCCAGGAATGAAATCTGAGTCTCTTTCATCTCCTGCATTGGCAGGTGCATTCTTTACCACTAGCTCCACCCAGGAAGCCCCCCTAACCACTGGACCACCAGGGAATTCCTAAGAACATGGTATTTCAGCAAGATCAAAAGCAAAGAAGCATTAAATGGCTTGGTACTCCATGGTGGCTCAGATGGTAAAGTGTCTGCCTACAATGTGGGAGACCTGGGTTCAATTCCTGGGTCGGGAAGATCCTCTGGAGAAGGAAATGGCAACCCATTCCAGTACTCTTGCCTGGAAAATCCCATGGACAGAGGAGCCTGGTAGGCTACAGTCTATGGGGTTGCAAAGAGTCAGACATGACTGAGCGACTAAACTTTCACTTTCACTCCTGGGATGACATGCGGTTCATTCGCTGTAGATGTATGAAGAAATGCAGGAATTTGTCAGGTTGGAAATGGTCATCTGTGGCCAGATAATGGAGCCCCACTGAGGAACGAAGACCTGACTTTATGGAAGCAAAAGGCAAGGCACCCAACCCCAGCAGCCGAGGGAAACAGACAGGGTGATCAGCAAGCAGCCAATCGGAGGGAGATGACATGAGGGATGCTGGGCAGGTGGTGGGAAGGGAATGAACAAGAAGGGATATTTGTGTGCATGCAGTCGGCTGCTACAGGGCTCCCATACAAGGGCCTTCCCTTTCATGGAGGCTACAGTTTAACCTGTGATCTTGAAAAGAATGCTCACTCAAAGAACCCTTAAATGTTGAGACAGAAACAGGCTCCTGCCTCTATGGCTCCGGGTGTAGTCAATTATCAGTCACAATATAAAATTACCCTAGAAGTAGAGAGAATTCCTAGAAACTCAGATTGATTTTCTGAAGTATCCTGTCTACACTGAGCAGCTACTATCAATTATCATCTATTAATCACCTCTGTGTAAGGCACAGGGATACATGAGGGGCTAGAAATGGAAAAAATGATAAGTAAAGGAAAAAATACCCTCTGTTTGGGGAGACAGAATGTATTTATACAGAGTATGTTATCCTGCAAGTGGTTTCATCAGCACTATCTTTCTAGATCCCATTTATATATTCCATTAATATAGGGCAGAGTTGTGGACACAGTGGGGGAAGGAGAGGGTGGGATGAATTGAGAGAGTAGCACTTACATATATTTATTACCTATGTATGTGCTATAAAACAGATAGCCAGTAGAAATTTGCTATATGACACAGGGAGCTCAAATCCACTGCTCCATGACAACCTAGAGGGGTGGATGATGTGGGAGGTGGGAGTGAGGTTCAAGAGGGAGGGGACCTATATAGAGCTATGGCTGATTCATGTTGATGTATTGCAGAAACCAACATTGTAAAGCAATTATACTCCAATTAAAAATAAATAAAATTTTTTAAAAAGAACATTTTAAGTCCTCCTCTGAAACAGGTCAGGAAACAAACAGTTGAATGAGAACAAACACTGCTACAGGTGTTCGAAGAAGGAAGTGATTCCTGGACAAAGTGGCTTACAACAGGGCTGACACGGAAGTTGAGCCTTGGAACCGGGCAAGATCTGGGCAGGATAAGAAGAGAGATGATCCTACAGATATCCTGCCTCCAAACCACCCAGCCTCTATGATGCAGCCATTCAACGTAAGGTCACAGTGCACAGTATAATAAACAAAAAGAAAACAAAGTGTAATCCCATTTTTATAAAAAATTAAAAAGTGTGCATGTACTCACATAAAACCATTATATCAAAAATACTACTAATGATTATTTCCAAATATTTTCTGATTGGCTTGTTGAAGTCGTTTGAAGATTTTTTTCAGGTGCTCTTTGCAATTTCTCAAGTTCATGCTAAAATCCAGTCTTTATCAGCAGAATTGGTGGTTATACTTTGGTTGGTTCTTGTTACCATGTACCCGTAGGCTTTAGTGTCATTTAGCCTCCCGGCCATCATACTATCCACTTTTTTTTTTTTCATTTATTTTTATTAGTTGGAGGCTAATTACTTTACAATATTGTAGTGGTTTTTGCCGTACATTGACATGAATCAGCCATGGATTTACATGTGTTCCCCATCCCGATCCCTCCTCCCACCTCCCTCCCCATCCCATCCCTCTGGGTCTTCCCAGTGCACCAGCCCTGAGCACTTGTCTCATGCATCCAACCTGGGCTGGTAATCTGTTTCACCCTTAATAGTATACCTATTTCAATGCTATTCTCTCAGAACATCCCACCCTCACCTTCTCCCACAGAGTCCCAAAGTCTGTTCTGTACATCTGTGTCTCTTTTTCTGTTTTGCATATTGGGTTATCATTACCATCCTTTTAAATTCCATATATATGTGTTACTATACTGTATTGGTGTTTATCTTTCTGGCTTACTTCACTCTGTATAATGGGCTACAGTTTCATCCATCTCATTAGAACTGATTCAAATGAATTCTTTTTAACGGCTGAGTAATATTCCATGGTGTATATGTACCACAGCTTCCTTATCCATTCATCTGCTGATGGGCATCTAGGTTGCTTCCATGTCCTGGCTATTATAAACAGTGCTGCGATGAACATTGGGGTGCACGTGTCTCCTTCAGATCTGGTTTCCTCGGTGTGTCTGCCCAGGAGTGGGATTGCTGGGTCATATGGCAGTTCTATTTCCAGTTTTTTAAGAAATCTCCACACTGTTCTCCATAGTGGCTGTACTAGTTTGCATTCCCACCAACAGTGTAAGAGGGTTCCCTTTTCTCCGCACCCTCTCCAGCATTTATTGCTTGTAGACTTTTGGATAGCAGCCATTCTGACTGGCATGTGATGGTACCTCAATGTGGTTTTGATTTGCATTTCTCTGATAATGAGTGATGTTGAGCATCTTTTCATGTGTTTGCTAGCCATCTGTATGTCTTCTTTGGAGAAATGTCTGTTTAGTTCTTTGGTCCATTTTTTGATTGGGTCATTTATTTTTCTGGATTTGAGCTGCAGGAGCTGCTTGTATATTTTTGAGATCAATCCTTTGTCTGTTGCTTTGTTTGCTATTATTTTCTCCCAATCTGAGGGCTGTCTTTTCACCTTGCTTATAGTTTCCTTTGTTGTGCAAAAGCTTTTAAGTTTCATTAGGTCCCATTTGTTTATTTTTGCTTTTATTTCCAATATTCTGGGAGGTGGGTCATAGAGGATCCTGCTGTGATTTATGTCAGAGAGTGTTTTGCCTATGTTCTCCTCTAGGACAAATAATTTCACAATTTGTATGGAAATACAAAAAACCTTGAATAGCCAAAGCAATCTTGAGAAAGAAGAATGCAACTAGAGGAATCAACCTGCCTGGCTTCAGGCTCTACTACAAAGCCACAGTCATCAAGACAGTATGGTACTGGCACAAAGACAGAAATATAGATCAATGGAACAGAATTGAAAGCCCAGAGATAAATCCACATACCTATGGATACCTTATCTTTGACAAAGGAGGCAAGGATATATAATGGAAAAAAGACAACCTCTTTAACAAGTGGTGCTGGGAAAACTGGTCAGCCACTTGTAAAAGAATGAAACTAGAACACCTTCTAACACCATACACAAAAATAAACTAAAAATGGATTAAAGATCTAAATGTAAGACCAGAACTAGCGACTTTTAAAATCATCATCATTGTCTGCAGTCTCTGCTGTTTGCTTCCCTGCAGGACTGAAGGTTGTCAAGTATAAGCAGAGAGTCTCATCTGTGTTTACATTTGATCAAATATAGCCTCTTGAAAAAGCAGGGTATTGCTCCTTTCATCTCATTAGAGTGATATCCTTGGTCTCTACTATAATTATTTTATCAGATTCAGATACATTTTCACTTTCTTCTGTTCTGCATCTGTGTTTGAGTCTGCATAGGAAGGTGAGGGTGGCTAAGATGAGAAAAGCAGATAAAATGGCTTGAATAGATATCATGTAAATATGTCATTTTTTTTCTTATTTTTTTCTTATTTTTACTGATTTTTTTTCTTATTTTCTCTCTTGCTTCCTTAAAACAAATAAACAAAAAGCTTAATATAGGGGAAACTATGTAGTCCTGGCTGCTTCAGTAGCCTCCATATTGTGGCAATCAGGAGAAATTAAATATGAAGACACAAATGGATATGTAGAAAATAATGTGTGCTTAATAAATCTTAGTTGAAATAATAAATAAAAGTAAACTGAGCCTATAAAACTCAGTTTCTAGGACATTGTTTTACATTTTCACCTTACTATCTTGTAAGAAAAATTCAAACTTTGCTCAGTTTCATAGGCATGGAAATGTGTGCTATATTGTGCAAAGATTTTCATCGAAAGCACATTTTTAAAAAGTCTTGACACTTTAATGTTCTTGAAATTCCTTAGTAAGAACTTACTCCCTGGTGATATAAAATAAATATAGTATAATTACAAAACACAGTGTCTCACCAGAACAAAAAGAGAAAGGGGAGAGGGCAAAGGCTTAGCCATTTACAAGGAGTTAGACGTGGCTTTAGATGAACAGAGGAGCCTGGTGGACTACAGTCCTTGCGGTGGCAAACGGGCGGGCACAACTTCAGCGACTAACCAACAGAAGTTACGGAGAAGGCGATGGCAACCCACTCCAGTCCTCTTGCCTGGAAAATCCCATGGATGGAGGAGCCTGGTGGGCTGCAGTCCATGGGGTCGCGAAGAGTCGGACACGACTGAGCGACTTCACTGTCACTTTTCACTTTCATGCATTGGAGAAGGACATGGCAACCCACTCCAGTGTTCTTGCCTGGAGAATCCCAGGGATGGGGGAGCCTGGAGGGATGCGGTCTATGGGGTCCCGCAGAGTCGGACACGACTGAAGCGACTTAGCAGCAGAAGTTATGCCAGGCATGAGCGAGCAATAGCCAGGGGGCGCTAAAGAGCTGGAGGCACGTGGTGGACGTGGGGAAGGACTGCTTGCTCTTTGACAAAACAGGTTAGCGAATTTCACTCTAGTATCTAGTCTATTATTAGCTATTGGAAGCAATTTCAAAGTTTAAATTTTGTTTTACCAGGGCATTAGCACAGAGAATGATTTAGAGAATTTGATAATATTTATATTACTAATTAGACATAAGGAGAAAAGGACATATATTTGTACCCTTTCTCTTTCTTCTATTTTAGAAAGTCACTTTCTTCTGCTCACATTTAAGTGTGAGAGCCCTTTCCTTTTTATAATTGGAGATTCAGAGGTCCAAATAAGAACTAAAACAAAGTTCTCAAAATACAAACAAAAATAATACTTTTTATACAATTAATTTTCTTATATAATACCCAAGCTTACAACTTTAGCATCTTTTAGAATTTGAAAAGTTCAGTTAACTAAATATAACCTACATTAAGTCAGTAAATATTTTACAGAAAAGCATTTTTTTTCTGAAGCATATTGAAATGTTTTAATCTTTTTCTCTTTTTGATGGACATTTTTAGAAGCTGCTTTTCAGACAGTTCTAAACTCTCCCTTAATCTGAAATGATATATATTAAGTACTTAGTTTTTTCTTGATGATACAAGAAAATGGTGATATCACCAGGGTTGGGATGATTCCCTCACTCCAGTATTCTTGGGCTTCCCTGGTGGCTAAGGCAGTAAAGAATCCACTTGCAATGTGGGAGACTTGGGTTCAGTCCCTGGGTTGGGAAGATCCCCTGGAGAAGAGAATGGCTACCCACTCCAGTATTCTGGCTTGGAGAATGTCATGAACAGAGGAGCCTGGCAGGCTACAGTCCATGGGGTCACAAGGAGTCAGACAGGGCTGGGTGACTTTCACTTTCACTTTGATAATGCAAAGTCAGATTTGTGGTAACTCAGCGCTACTGCCCTGTAAAATCATGGCCTCTGTCTGAGTAAAACTAGAAGAATGAAGGGGGAAAGGAGGTGACATGTGAAGGGAAAATCCAAAGGCCACGGGCACAGGAATTACTAGAGAGAATAGAAGGTCACGGGCAACTGGCAATTAAATGGTTAATAGAATCTTTCCGCCTGTAGGCTAGTGAGGAAGGAGGTGTTCAGAGCAAAGCCTTGCGGGGAAGGGAAGTGTAGAAATGGTTTTTGCCCATTCTGAGCTGGTCATGGGCCAAGGAGGCACAGCAGTCAATAGGATACCTGAGCAAACTATAGCAGCCAATGAATGAGAGAAGAGGATGCACCATCTACAAGGTGCAAGGAAAAGAATGCAACTCAATTGCTCCCCCTCTGGACAACTGTGACATAGCAACGAGAAGATCCACAGCCAAGCTTCAGCTCTGCTGCTTTCTGGGATGGAAAACTTCAAATTACTTAATTCTGAGTTAGATCCCTATTCCTCAGGCTGGTTATGAGTTCTAAATGAGTTAGCATTTGTGCGGGTTCCCAGTGTAGTAGATGTTCAAATCCTTTTGAGAAAGAGGCAGAACATAAGGACAAGCTGACTGAAAATGTTTATTAAGCATTTAAACGTACCAGACACCCTAAAAGGGGCCGGAGAGGCAAAAATATGTAAGACAATCCTTTCTCTCAGAGCACAGTTTAGTGGGAAGCACAGACAGGTAAATACTTTCATGAAACACACTTTGATAACTGCTACAATAGAAAGAGAACAAAGCGGAGTCCAGAGAAGATAGGCATTCATTGTAACTTTAGCTGCAAAGAAAGGTATAATTAACTTGGGCTTAGGAGTTGAACAGTGCTTCATAGAAAATGGGACTTTCGGATGGAGATTAAGCGAATCAATAGGAATTTTCCAGAAATTTTTAAGTTAAAAAGAGGAAACTATTTGTAAGAATAAGAAAATTTCTAAAATCTGTTTCAAATAAAAAACACTATGGTTCTGATAATCAGATGGCAAATAAGCACAGGTAGAAAAATACAAATTGAAACCACAACCATCAGAATAACTAAAATTAAAAATTAGGACAACACTAAATCCTAGCTAAAGTATGGAGAAATTGGCTCTCTCATATACTTCTGATGAGAACGTAAAATTGTAAGACATTCTGGGAAACATGGTAACAGTTTTTTATAAAATATAACGTGCAACTTCTATGTGACCTAGCAAATGGCACTCTTGAGGATTTATCCCAGAGAAATGGAGACTTTCCTTCTTGCCTCCCCTCAAAAAAAAATAAAAAACAACTGTACAGAAGTGTTCATGGCAGCTTTACTTGTAATAGTCATAACACTGGAATTAGTCTAGATGTTTTCCAGCTAGCCACTGGTTAAACGAACTGTGGTAGATCCAAACCATGGAATAGTACTCAGCAATAAAAAGAAGGAATTATTGATAAACACAGTTTTGATGACTGCAGAGAGTTATGCTAAGTGGGAAAAGAAGCTAGTAACCAAAGGTTATACCTGTTTACTTCTGTTTGTATAACATTTTTTTAAGTAACAATATCTTGGAAATGAAGTTAAAGAATAATGGTTGCTACATGTCCATACAAAACTATAATTTGAAAAGATACAGGCATCTCAATTTTCATAGCAGCAGTTTACAATAACCTAAACATAGAAATGACCTAAATGTCCATTGACAGATGAATGGATTAAAAAAAATGTGATAAACATGTATACACAGTGGAATATTACTCAGACATAAAAAAGAATGAAATACCATTCACCATTGCAACAAAAAGAATAAAATACTTAGGAGTATATCTACCTAAAGAAACAAAAGACCTATACACAGAAAACTATAAAACATTGATGAAAGAAATCAAAGAGGACACAAACAGATGGAGAAACATACCGTGTTCATGGATTGGAAGAATCAATATTGTCAAAATGGCTATTCTACCCAAAGCAATCTATAGATTCAATGCAATCCCTATCAAGCTACCAACGGTATTTTTCACAGAACTAGAACAAATAATTTCACAATTTGTATGGAAATACAAAAAACCTCGAATAGCCAAAGTAATCTTGAGAAAGAAGAATGGAACTGGAGGAATCAACCTGCCTGACCTCAGACTCTACTACAAAGCCACAGTCATCAAGACAGTATGGTACTGGCACAAAGACAGAAATATAGATCAATGGAACAGAATAGAAAGCCCAGAGATAAATCCACGAACCTATGGATACCTTATCTTTGACAAAGGAGGCAAGGATATACAATGGAAAAAAGACAATCTCTTTAACAAGTGGTGCTGGGAAAACTGGTCAGCCACTTGTAAAAGAATGAAACTAGAACACTTTCTAACACCATACACAAAAATAAACTCAAAATGGATTAAAGATCTAAACGTAAGACCAGAAACTATAAAACTCCTAGAGGAGAACATAGGCAAAACACTCTCTGACATAAATCACAGCAAGATCTTCTATGACCCACCTCCCAGAATATTGGAAATAAAAGCAAAACTAAACAAATGGGACCTAATGAAACTTAAAAGCTTTTGTACAACAAAGGAAACTATAAGTAAGGTGAAAAGACAGCCCTCAGATTGGGAGAAAATAATAGCAAATGAGGAAACAGACAAAGGATTAATCTCAAAAATATACAAGCAACTCCTGAAGCTCAATTCCAGAAAAATAAATGACCCAATCAAAAAATGGGCCAAAGAACTAAACAGACATTTCTCCAAAGAAGACATACAGATGGCTAACAAACACATGAAAAGATGCTCCACATCACTCATCATCAGAGAAATGCAAATCAAAACCACAATGAGGTACCATTACACGCCAGTCAGGATGGCTGCTATCCAAAAGTCTACAAGCAATAAATGCTGGAGAGGGTGTGGAGAAAAGGGAACCCTCTTACACTGTTGGTGGGAATGCAAACTAGTACAGCCACTATGGAGAACAGTGTGGAGATTTCTTAAAAAACTGGAAATAGAACTGCCATATGACCCAGCAATACCACTTCTGGGCATACACACTGAGGAATCTAGATCTGAAGGAGACACGTGCACCCCAATGTTCATCGCAGCACTGTTTATAATAGCCAGGACATGGAAACAACCTAGATGCCCATCAGCAGATGAATGGATAAGGAAGCTATGGTACATATACACCATGGAATATTACTCAGCCGTTAAAAAGAATTCATTTGAATCAGTTCTAATGAGATGGATGAAACTGTAGCCCATTATACAGAGTGAGGTGAGCCAGAAAGATAAAGAACATTACAGTATACTAACACATATATACGGAATTTAGAAAGATGGTAACAATGGCCCTATATGCAGGGCAGAAGAAGAGACGCAGAAGTACAGAACAGACTTTTGAACTCTGTGGGAGAAGGGGAGGGTGGGAAGTTTCGAAAGAACAGCATGTATCAAGTGCTCGGGCCTGTTGGGCTGGGAAGATCCAGAGGAATCGGGTGGAGAGGGAGGTGGGATGGGAGACCGGGATGGGGAATTCGTGTAACTCTATGGCTGATTCACATCAATGTATAACAAAACCCACTGAAAAATAAAAAAATTAAAAAAAAAAAAAAAAAGAATGAAATAGTGCCATTTATAGCAACATGGATTGACCTAGAGATTATCGTACAAAGTGAAGTAAGTCAGAAAGAGAAAGACAAATACTGTATATCACTTACATGTGGAATCTAAAATACAGCACAAATGAACATATCTATAAGACAGAAACAGACTTGTAGAGAATAGACTTGCGGTTGACAAAGGGGAGGGGGTGGAGAAGGAAAGGATTGGGAGTTTGGGATTAACAGATGCAAATTATTCTATATAGATGGAGTTAACAACAAGGTCCCACTGTACAGCACAGGGAATTATATTCAATATCCTCTGATAAACCATAATGGAAAAGAATATGAGAAAGCATATATATGTATAACTGAATCACTTTGCTGTAAGCAGAAATTAACACAACATTGTAAGTCAACTATACTTTAATAAAATTGAAAAAAAGCAGAATGCTACCAGAGGTCAGAGATAGAGGAGGGAGGTGGAAGGGGTCTTTGTGGTGTTGAATCTGTCCTGTATCTTAACTATGGTGGTGGATGTATGACCCTATACATGTGATAAACACTGATAGAAATAAATAGACCAGTAAAATTGGGGAAACCTAAATATATTTGGTAGATTGTGTGGATTACATCAATGTCAATATCCTGGTCATGATACTCTACTAGAGTTATTTCAAAATATGACCATTAGATGAAACCAGTTAAAGTTTCACAAGAGATCATTCTTTTGTTTCTTGAAACAACATATGCATCAACAAGTATCTCAGTAAAGATTTCAACATTTAAAACGCTATGGTTCTGTTTTATAAAGTAACTGAGGTTTCATTGAACATAATACAAAGAGTCAGACGTGACTTAGCAACTGAAAAACAGGGGTATTTTTTGTTCTTTTTATTCTATAAGGATTTATTGCATCTGTAATTTCAATAGCAGTTTGATATTTGCCATATATGGAATTCCTATCATGTGTCGGCTTACCCAGCCGGGATCATCCTCTCCTTCCTTGGGCCCCCACAATGTACTGTAATAGTAGCTATGCACTGCTTGCGGGCCCTTTTCTTCCTAAGTTACGGCAGACACAAAATGTGTTTTTGAGAATGCATTTCTGTTACCTCCTCGGTACAGGCTGGTTCACGTTCCCCAGCTTCCCTGGCAGTTAAGCATGACATTGTGACCAAGTTCCAGGCCATACAGAATGTGGGCAAAATTGATGTATGCCAATCCCTGTCGGCTTGTGTGATCTTTCACACTCTCTTTTCTGTCTGGATACCAGGATTCAGCAGAGGACCCCCACTGTCCTAGGAGAGGGCAAACTCACAATAGAGGAAGCCTGAGACTCTGAACGACTGTCCTGAAGACCACTTGCCAGTAAGAACTAAATTTACATTGTGTTAAGCCACTAAACTTTGGGTGTCTGTATTACAGAACATGATGTTATTTACCCTTAAAAATATATAGATAGCATATAAGCATATATATATAGCATATAAGCATATAAGCATAAAAACATATATATATATATTTAGGCTCATCTCCACAGTAGACTCTGGGGTCACTGAGTAAGAGCTGTGCTGTGTTCACCTTTAGACTCCCAGAGCCCAGATAGTACCTGACACAGAGAAGCTGCCTCCTAACTGCTTCCCCGGTGGCTCAAGTGGTGAAGAACCTGCCTACCAGTGCAGGAGATGTGAGTTCGATCTCTGGGTCGGGAAGATCCTCTGGAGAAGGGAATGGTAACCCACTCCAGTATTCTTGGCTGGGAAATCCCATGGATGGAGGAGCCAGGTGGGCTACAGTCCTTGGGGCTGCAAAGAGTCAGACATGACTGAGCAACTGAGTGAACTCACACCCAACTGCTTGCTGACAATCATTCTTCCATCAGTGGTAGACTTCTCATCCTTGAACGTGGTCGGAAAAGCTAGGATTTCATTCCCAAATCCGAAGTCTCACAAAAGGTCTTGAGAAGAAGCAGGGCTCAAATGAGTAAAGGTATGAATTATTATTGGGTAACTTCATTTCCTCCTCTTTAGCATTTCTCATTCTGTAACTGAAAAACACAACTCCGTTTATCAGAACCTAAATGATTTAAATATAATTTATTTTCAGATTCAGTAAGTTTCACTAAATAAATGTTTCTGTGAAAATTTAACACAGAAGCTCTTGTGAGAGCCCATGTTTAGACATCTTCATTATTTTTTTAGAAAAATACCACATGACACTTTCTACTGCACTATGAAATTGTATAAATAAAGTCAAACCTCACATATCCAAAAAAATGGCTTAACTACTTTCTATGATATATTATCCTTTTACTTTGTGGGTTGGCTTGCTTACTGGATAATCTGCAAAAAATTCACCCATCAAAAACAGGTCATCAGGTTACTGGGGTGAATTTATGACTAAAATTCTGGAGTTGTGCTTCAGTAAAAAAAAAAAAAAAAAAAGAAATAACGTATTTTCTTTGTACCTTATCTAAGCGTACGCACACATTATATATTCAAATCCCAAGAGAAAAATACAACTATACTTTTATAAATGTTTTACCTTTAACCAGCTTGTTTTGCTTACTATTTAATATCCCTTTATTACAATATTTTCTTAATACTTTGATTAGTGTGGATAGCTTCACTAGTCACAGTGTCAACTAATTTGTCACAGTTTTTAACAATTGAAAAAGACCTTAAAGATCATCTAGTCCAGTACTTTTACTTATAGTAAAAAGAACTATCTCCTAGAGGTTAAATGACTGTAGAAGTTCATGGTGCTAATTAGTATATAGAAAAGTCAAGCCAAGAAACTATACTCTTAACTCTGACCAGTGATGCCCTGGAATTCTAGGAGATGAATTCAATGTGAATTCAATGTTGATTATAAGATCTTATAAGCTAAAGTATGAGTTTTGCTTAGCATAAATTATTTATTTGACTTTATTCTTCTGATTTAAACTCATATATAATTACATTTGAGTGGCAATTGAATAGAGTTTGGTTTCTTAATATTTAATTCAGCATTTATTAATTTGAATTTTATGGAGCTTTCTTTGGGCATAACTTTTGTCAGTTCCAAAGTCTTTTTGAGCCCCTCAAAAACATACAGCCCTATTCAGACTTTTAGTAATCACTTTCATTATTCTTTTTACACTGAAGTCTTGAATTTTTACGTTTAACTCTTTAATCCACATGAATTTTGTTCTATAGTGTAAAGTGAGAATTAAAATTTCTCTTTGTCTAAATAACTAATCTTTGTCCTTTCCCCACTTATCTGTGATGCCTCTATACCACATACAGTATTCTTTTTGGATGATGAGTCTAAGTTTTTTTCTATGCTGTTGACTATATTTTTATATTAGTGTGTTGTCAGTCAAGTTAGAATAGATAGTTACAAACAACCTCAGCTATCAGTGGTTTAAAAAAAGTTTTCTTTCTCACTCAGGTTACATGTACTCTAGGGTCAGTAGGGGGCTCTGTTTATTATAGTCACCAGGAATCCAGGCTGATCAAAAACCCATCTTCACACCTGCTTCTGGAATCACTGAAGAAGTCATGTTGCTGTCTGCTCAAATATGTATCCCTTTTTCTCTATATGTTTGTCCTCAGTGAATCTTGCAGTCTTTCTTATTATGAGTTGAACAATTATCTTGGTGATTTATTTCCTTGCTTTTTATGATTTTAAAATTATTTTGCATGCTTTCTATTAAGTCACCTTTGTGCACATGTCTTTTTCCTCAAAGAATCATATATTTAATTTAGACTCAAATTATTAATATAAAATTGTCCATAGTATGCTCATGCAAGACATTATAATAACTTTTTTCTTATTTCTAATTTCATGTGCTTGTATTTTCTTTTTAATTATTCATTAGCTTTTTTAAGTGTTTATCTAGTTTGCTGAATTTCTTTTTAAAAGACAGCTTTTATATTCATTTTCTGATCACGCATGGTGTTCTCTAATTCACTAATTTCTCCCATTAGTTTTCGTATTTTCATCTTTTTACTTTCCTTGTGGGGTTTTCTTTGCTTTCTTCTACTGTTAAACTCAATCATTCAATGATTCACTTTCTCTCTTTTAATAACTAATGTTTCTGAGCATACCTTTAAATTCATCCATGTTTTGATACATAATATTCTCATATATATGTGTTTGAAGTGACCTACCACTTCATTGTTTTCTATACTGACTAAGTTATTAGGAAAGCAATTTTTTTCCATTTTTAAGGGCCTGGAAATTTCTATTTAAATTGTTTAAAATTTCTTATTGAGAGGATGTGACCTAATAATCTTACAAATGACAATTGCCAAATTCTCTAAAATTTCACTCAAGACACATATGCACATGCACACTCATGTGTGAGTGTATGTACTTCTTTATTTCGTCGCTAAGTCGTGTCTGACTCTCACGACCCCATGGACTGTAGGCCACCAGACTCCTCCATCCTTGGGATTTTCCAGGCAAGAACCATTTCCTTCTCCAGGGAGTCTTTCTGACCTAAGAATCTAATCCACTTTACTGCATTGGATTCTCTACCGTGAAGCCATCCAGGAAGCCTGTATGTGTACTTAACCTTTGTCTATAACAACATTTGTTCCACAACTGTAGAATGCTTCAGTCCACTCTTCCACTCCAGGGACACTGATGCTAGAAGTAATAGCAGGTAGAGAAAGGGAAGCTCTTCTGTTTTAGCCAAACAAGGAGACATTTCCAACTAGCAGACGGCAGCTGCTTGGTCATTCGCCTTACTTCTTTACCCAAGAGGCAGGCTGAATAGTCGCATGACCCCCACCCTACTTTTCAGCCAGCCGAGCTGTTCATATTCAGAGTGCATGTATGGGCTACAGCTCGGATCTTCAAACTAGTGTCTCCAAGCCACAGATGGCAAACACTCCTCCTGGACGCTGCCATGTGGTTGAGTGCTGGCTTTAATTTCCAAGAGTACTCAAGTCTTTCAAATCTTCCGTTTAAATTTCCTTTAATACACTTTTAATTTTGATTAAAATACATGCATCTTAACATGTATGCTCATGTTAAAAATATGTTAAAAAACATGTTGTTTTTTGAAGTATCAATCAGTAGTTATTTTCTTCTGTAATTCTCCCTGTTTCTGTGCATTTCACTTCCCCACAACACATTATGAAAGTTTAAAAGAACCTGTGTTCTCTAAAAGACATAAAGCTCATTGTGTTTTGTTTTGTTTTTCATGGGAAGTTGGGAAAGGACATTTTAGGGACCATTTTTAGCTTTTCATCATCTTACTACAGAACATGTGGGATTTTTTTTTTTAAATCAACATATAGAACAAATACAATAAGGTGAGCAGATTTTGTTCTTAAATCTGCACTTTCAAATTCTCACAGCTAAAAGGAGTAATCACACAAATAAACAAAATATGTAAAGGGCTTATTATCAGAAACACTATTCAGCCTTCAAATAATGCTTGACGTTTTCCTTTAGTAAAATTCAGGAAGAAAAAGGTGAAAGTGTTAGTCGCTCAGTCGTGTCCGAATCTTTGTGACCCTGTGGACTGTAGCCCATCAGGCTCCTCTGTCCATGGATTTCTCCAGGCAAGAATAGTCTTCTTTAGGGGATCTTCCTGACCCAAAGATTGAACCTAGATTTCCTGTAATTGCAGACATTCTTTACCACCTGAGCCACCAGGGAACTTGGTAATAAAAAGGTCCAGTGCCATCCTCAGATGGAAACCAGGTGTTGAAGGAAATTCAAGTTCTTGTTCCATAGAATGACTGGAAGATCTCTAGCATTTCACTACAGGCTACGCAGAAACTTAAAAGGTAACCGAAAAATGCTAGCCTGCTTATTTAAAGCCTTTGAGTGTTAAATCAATCATAACTCTAGTGTAAATTGTTAAATTGTCATCTATAGTATTGTTTCCACCAGTTAAGATCTTCCTCAAGTGATATTATCTGGAATATTCTGAACACATAGGCGTGTCTAAAGAACTACATAACTCCCTAAGAAAAACAGCAATGTTTCATAAAATGTATGCCTATAATTTTTAAAACTTAGTTAAGGAGTGGACATTTTTAAAAATTTAAAATTAAAAAAGTCTGCTCAGAGACCTACAGAACAGCAGCACTTGATTCAGCCTTGGCTCCTTGATGGCCCCAAACTTCCACATCTGCAAGGGATGATAGAAAATGTAAGAGTGAATTATACCACGGAAATTTACACCTGGACGACAATTCACAAAATATAAAAGGTTTGAAAGGATACTGATGAAAAACAGTATGTTAAAATTTTTCTTTTTTTGGTAATATTGGGTTGACCATAAAGTTCATTCAGAGTTTCCAGTAATGTCTTATGGAAAAACCCAATGAACTTTATGGTCAATCTAATACCTTGTATCGTGTTCTATTTTCAGGTACACAAAGTCCCGGTCCAGGGGCTGGGACCAATACAAACACGGGTAGAATTTCATGTCAGCTCTTAGGGACTAGAAACAGACATAAACACAACCAATGCCAAAACAGAGTCATTTAAAATAAATGGATAATAGGAAAACCTTAACATTTCTAGGAAACTCCAAGAAAGAGGGGCTTCCCAGGTGGTGCTAGTCATAAAGAGTCTGCCTGCCAGTGCAGGAGGCACAAGAGGTGCGGGCTCAATCTCCAGGTTAGGAAAATTCCCCTGGAGTAGGAAACAGCAACCCACTCCGATATTCTTACCTGGAACACTCCATGGACAGAGGAGCCTGGTTGGCTACAGTCTACGGGTTTGTGAAGAGTCGGACACTACTGAGGGACTGAACGCACAGCACACACTTGAGAGGGGGAGAGAAATCCCACCCCAAGGGACCTGAGAAAGAAATTCTGATTCAAATTAGGGCTTGAAGGAGAGGGAGGGCTGTGGAGTGCACACGATATTGTCAAGTATTATAGGCCTCTACGAAGACCAGAAGGCAGGCCTGCAAAGGACACGGATGTAACAAGCAGCAGTCCTGAATTTGGGGCCAGTGGGTCTCCACCACATGGTTCCATCCGCTGGCTCAGCCCTTTCCTGGAAATCGTGCAGTGACTGTTGACTCTGCTTCACTCCGTGATGCCCAGAAGACCAAAGGCACAGTTGGCATGCGTGCTCAGTTGCTTCAGCCGTGTCTGACTCTTTGTGACCCCGTGGCCTGTAGCCCACCAGGTCCTCTGTCCATGGAATTCTCCAGGCAAGAATACTGCAGTGGGTTGCCATTCCCTTCTCCAGGGAATCATGAGAAATAATAAATCATTGTTCATTTAACCACTAAGTTTGGGGTTGGTTTCGAGGGCAAACTGCGCCGTTCATTGGCAGTTCTCACCTTAACAGGCACACCTATCACTAATAGATCTTGTCAAAGGGCAGATTTGCATTCCAAAGGTCTGAGTGGGTCTTGCGAGTCTGCAGCATTCATCAGGCAAAGGTGATATGAATACTGGTGGCCTATGACCTGCAGTTTAAGTAGAAACTTTTGGTAAGAGTGTAATCTTTTTCTTTAATTACTTTTTGGCTATTAGTCTGCTAGAGCTGCCATAACAAAGTACCACAGGCTGGGTGTCTTAGAACACAAAAATTTACTTTCTTATAATTCTGGAGGCTAGAAGTTCAAGATCAAGGGGTCGGCAGGGTTGCTTTCTTCTAACATCTCTCTCCTCGGCTTGCAGACGGCTCTCTCCCTCCTGTGTATTCACATGGCCCTCCCTCTGTGGCTGTCTGTGTACTAATCTCCTCTTCCTATAAGGACCCCAATAATATTGGACTAGGGCCTACCTCTAAGACCTCATTTAACTTTAATTACCTCTTTAAAGACCCTATGTCCTAATACAGTCACATTCAGAGGTACGGGAAATCACGACTTCAGTATGTGAATACTGTGAGGGACACCATTCCCCCACAACAGCTGTTTAGAAAAGCTTAAGGAGAAATCTGGGATTCCCTGTGGCTCAGATGGTAAAGAATCTGCCTGCAATGTGGGAAACCCTGGTTCTGTCCCTGGGTCAGGAAGATCCGCTGGAGAAGAAGGGAAGAGCAATCCACTCCAGTATTCTTGCCTGGAGAATTCCATGGACAGAGGAGCCTGGTGGACCACAGTCCATGGGGTTCGCAAAGAGTTGGACATGACTGAGTGACTAACACACACAGGGAGTAAATCATGACATGTAAGCTGGGACTTAAAAGATAACTTGAATTTTATAGCAGCCAAGAAGAATGAGGTTCATCTGGGGACACCGAGGGAACAACTCGAGCTCAATCTGGTCAACTTGGGATGCGCATGCATTTTACAAACAGAATTGAACAGGATGTGACAGACTCCAGGTCAGATGCTACTGCATCTCTGATTTTTTTTTAAGAGTCCTTCATTACGGCCAGATACACGAAATCCATGCCCTCTCCCTCGCAAACTTCAATTCCCCCGGTATGGAGAGCACAGCTTCCAGTCGTTGTTAAGAGAGAGTACGCTGCGCATGCACAACCACAGGCTCTGTCCCTCCTCATCTGTGGCACTCCACTGATCCTCTGTCCCTGGAATGTTCCCGAAGCAGCCGGCATCCTTCCCATCCAAGCCTGCAGGCACCAGAACATTCCTCTAGCTGAAATCTACCTAAACCCACCTCACTACTGTGCCCAGGGGAGGAGACAGAAGCATCTCCTGCCCGCCTTTCCTGTCGGGCTGATAATGCAGAATCATACGTGATATTGACGTAGCATCTTTCTCAATGGCGCTCGAGTGCTCCCAGACATTACCTCACAACATCCCTGGGGTCCTAACCCAAGAAGTGGCTCCTACAAGTACACGACCTTGTTCAATCAGCACAAAAATTCTAATAACCAGCAGGTAATATGTATTCTTTGAAAGATAAAAGTGGGACTGCTTCAATACCATGAGGGATTTTTTTTCTTTTTTTCACAGTGCTTTAGTAGCACAAGCAATAAGCATTGTGGATTGAATGATTATAATGTTCTCTGGGCATCACCTGTGCCCGCCTGCGGGACAGGGAGGATAAATGGCCTCTACAAGACTGACTCATAGAACTGCGGACTTCAGAAAACTATCTGAATGACTCCGCTCTTCCTATTTAGCCTTTCAGGGATTCTGAAAGAGATCACACAGAAATCGCACATGCACAAAAGCCAGCACCAGTGATGAAAATGGAAGGACACGTTAGCCAAAAATGGAATCACTGCTGTTGAGTAGCCTTTGTGTCTACTTTTTTCCTTACCCCTGGGCTCCAGGAAATCCACACTTTCCCATTCGGGTCAGAGGACAGTGACCTTTCTCCTCCTGCTTTCTTTTCAACTCTTTCCAGAGGTGAAGCTTTAAGGTTGTTTGAAGACAGAGTAATAACCCTTTCCAAGAGACCAGCACCACCGCCCTAGGTCAGCCACAGAAGAAAAGCACCAGTCCCCGAGTGCCATAGACCCCGCTCACAATTGCATTGTCATTCACCAGCTGTGTGACTTCAGACAAGTAGTTATAGTCCTATGTCACTGTTTCTCATCTATAGGTAAAGATGATGTCTACATCGGAGGGTTGGTAAGAATATTAACTAAAACCACATGTAAAGAACTTGACATCATTCCTGGCATGTCTTCATCCTTTGATAAACGTACAATGATTATAAGCAAGGGTAATCACAATAATTGCTATTTCCCGTTTTATTCATGAAATTAGAAAAGATTGGAAGAAGAAAGCAAAACAAGATTATGAGAGAACTTGGGAGCCTGTGCACTTGGAATTCCATATCCCCGTATCCCCAAATAAGGAGTATCTCTGGGACCTTCATCTGTCATGTTAAAGTGAATTTCATTTTGTTTTGCTTGCTTTGTTTTGTTTTGTTGTGAATATACATCATAAAATTCTTCTCAGTCCTCTCATTACAGTTTAACACAGGTAATGTTCTTTGACATACAGTTTAGAGAATTAAACACAGTAAGTGCAATTCTGGGTAAAATTTTTTATAGAAAATAGAGAACAGTTAAATTTCCTGTGGTTAAAATGAGAAGCCCTTCTTAGCTACTGATTCTGATCCATAGAGAACTTGAATTCCCATTTACTCTAATAGGCTGAGCTAGATATTTTTCTATTCCAGGGTTACACTTGTTCTAAATAATGGAAAGTGGTCTGTGTAATGATACATACATATCCGAATTAGAAACTATTATTTCCTCTGTCTTGAAAACCCTTGATAGTATTTACATTCTAAATTAAACTGAGCACTGTATATTGATTTTAATATGTTAAGATGAAATTCAATTTCATGACTACTACGAACATCACAGAGCGTGAGGGATCAATGTGTTTGCTGATTTCCTGCTTACTACCAATACCCTAAGGGTTTGATACTAGATTTACAAGAATATTGTTTCTGAAGATGTGTGCACAAACACGCTATCAAATAAGCTACAATGCATTGCACATTAGGCCATGAATGATTCGTTTGCTGCATTTTAATCAGCCTGGCATAAATGCTGACACATCTGTTGATGAGTTCCCTGTAGTCGGGCCACCAAGTGAAGCTCAGTTTCTTTCTCAAGAAGCAGAGCTGGCAGGAGAGGTCTCCCCATGACTGCTCTTGGAATCCACCCTGCCTGAAAAAGAGGAAGTGCATATCAGCTAAGATAAGAGCTATGGTTGTGTAAGATGCAACTGCTGAGATGGCAGCAAGCCCAATGGCCAATTAAGTACCAGTAAGTGTGTGTGTGTGTGTGTGTGTGTGTGTGTGTGTGCATTGATTTAGCTCCATAAAGCCTTCCTTTGACAATACAAGAGGCACTCTAATGTGGTAGAGATGAGTATGGGCATGGAGTTGACCAACACTGGGGTCAAGTCCAGATTACATCAGTTACCAGCCGGGTGACTTAGGACAAATTATTGAATCTATTTGTGACTCAGTGTCCTCCTCTAAAAAATAGGAAGAAGAAAAGGAGTAAGTCCCTCATAGAGTCATGAAGATTTAATGAGACAAAACACATTAAACCCTCCTCCCAGTACTTGGCACGGAGGAAGAACTCAATAGATGGTAAGTATTATTATTAGATAAAACTCACATCCCAGTCATTCAAACACAATTTTTATTGAATTCTCATTATGAGGAAGACACTGTATAGACACTTCGGCAAATGCAGAGATTAACACAACACAGTCTCTACTTTGGAGGAGATTACATCCTGGTTGGGTAGATGAATACATAAATAACTACAATTGATGGGAAAACATGGTTAAGTGCTGAAAGAGAGGTATAATAAATTGCTATGGGAGTCTACAAGGTAAATAGATTACTTCCCACTGGGAGGGTCAGGGAAGCCCTCTTGAAAAGGATGCCACTGGGTTTTGAGTCTTGAAGAATAAATAGAATATGAATGTGTGGGAAGGTGAATATGCAGAGAAATAAAGATATGCAAGTGAGCATATGAGACACAGAGGCTGTCTATCAGCTCTTGCCAGCTGGGGGTGTATGTTGCAATCTAATGGAAAAGAAGTTTGTAAAATAGGTTGGAAGTAAACAACAGAGCACAAAGGCCAAGTTCAAGAGCTGGGTCTTTATCTGGTTGTGAAGGGGGCTTCCCAGATGGCTCAGTGGTGAAGAACCTGCCTGCAATGCAGGAGATCCAAGTTCAATCCCTGGGTCACAAAGATCCCCTGGAGAAGGGAATGGCTACCCAATCCAATATTCCTGCTTGGAGGAACCCACGGGCAGAGGAGCCTGGTGGGCTACAGACCATGGGGTCACAGGGACTAACAGTTTCACTTTTTTTCACTTGGTGTGAGGGGAGTGTCTTTGAAATTTGTTCCACTGAGAAACAAGCTGGTCTGAATGCTGCAGTAGGAAAAGTAAGCTAACAGCTGGCGCCTATTCAGCACATGCCTGGAACCTTCGGAGATGCTTTATGGGCATCAATTCCTTTAGTCTCCATACAATCCCATTAGGTAAGTACTAGTATTGTCATCATTTCACACTTAAGAAATCCAAGACACAGAGAAACTAAATCGACTGCCCAAAATTGCATAGCCAGGAGTGACAAAGGCAGGTTTGAATCTGGGGAGTCTGGCTGTGGTCCCCACACCCTTGACCGCTAGCCTCACCATCTGCTGCTCCAGAAGAATGTGAGCATGCTGTGAGCAGGGCCGGGGAGGAAGCCAGGGGCAGCAGCGGAGCTGAGACAGAAGAGAGTGAGATAAGACAGCTGAAGCAGCGTCACAGTGCTGGGAGAGGACAGTGAGGATTATGACAAGGGCAGAGTCGATATCATTTAGGAACGAGTTTCATTTCACGTGGGGCTTCCCTGCTGACCCAGACAGTAAAGAATCTGCCTGCAATGTGGGAGACCCAGGTTTGATCCCTGGGTCGGGAAGATCCCCTGGAGGAGGGAATGCAACCCACTCCAGGATTCTTGCCTGGAGAATTTCGTGGACAGAGGAGCCTGGTGGGCTACAGTCCACGAGGTCACAGAGTCGGACATGACTGAGCAACTGACACTTTCACTTCATTTCATATGATGAGAAAATGAGAAAGAGGATTCTAAGGCTGCCAACTTTGCTTCTAGAAAGAAGACAGCTGGGGGCATTCCTGGGCTGAGGCAGCATTGCATAGTGCATGCAAAAGCCCTAAGTCAGAGTCTGACAGACCCTTGGGTGACCTTGTGTAACTTTCACTTTATCTACCAAAGTAAAGATTTGTACGGTTGTTTAGAATCAAATGGGATACATAATGTTTATAAAAGAGCCAGGAACATAGGAGGCATTCAATAAACATTCATTTCCTTTCCTGTTGAAAAGAACCGTGATCCTGGAAGAGAACAGGACAGGGGATGGAAGAGTAAGATAGTTCCACTACCCCAGAGGCTTAACCCACTGCCTATGGCCTGAGTGGCTCTGTCTTTTGGGATTTGACAGGGGACTTTCAGGGCAAGGCAGCAGGAAGAGGCAGACACTGAGGTGGGAGTTGGCCCCAGGCAATCCTGGATCTCCGTCTACATGAGGAGAGAGGAAAATGGTGGAGAGAGGGGAAGCTTCTGTGGCTCCATCTCGGCCTGACAGGACGACAGCAAGGCTCAAAACAAAGGCACGTTGGTTGAAGGAGATGGTAACGCCTGTGTACAAGCTTCCTTTACCACCAGCCACCCCCCGGGGATGTCTTCAGCCTCATACCACAGTGGTGACCTTGTCACGCATCTGGAATATTAACCTAAAATCTCCAAAAGGGCCAATGGATTTTAAACCCATCTGAGGGAAGCTTTTGCGCCTCATGCCAAAGGGAATCCTTCCTTAATAGACTTTGCACCTGAACCAGCTGGCCACTTTAATTCCTGGATTCAGGGGGCTGACGCAGGAACCGGGGAGAAGGGCCACAGCATTGATGAGACCAGATGAATTCTCCAGTCAGATTCCCATGGTGAGAAGACAGCCTGTGAAAGAATCGAACCTACATCCTATTCCTTGGACTGCTGAGTGGGCTGATCTATGGAGAAGAGGGAACCAGGGAAATCATTGCTCAATCTCAAGACAAGGTTGTGAACTTTCTGAAAAAGGCAAAAGAGGGGAGAAATTTCCTCAGAGAGAAAGATCAATAAAGCTTATGGGCAATCTTCTACTTAACTGAACAAAAGACTGCAACCTCAGAACACCCCAGAAAGACCCCAGAAACACCTCAGAAGCAATGAGCAAGGCTTATTGAGTTATTTGAATGGCCCAGAAAGACTAAATAGAGTATTTTCTTCCCAATGCCTAAAGCAGTGGCCTGAGCTGCCCTCAGATAATAAAGCAGTGGAAATGTGCGGCAACTTTCTTAGACACCTGCTCTGGAGACTCCTCACTTCATCTCTACCCCAGAGATGACCTTGCAAAGTTTCCCATCACACCTCACTCTGGGGCTTACACCACTTCATTCCTGATAGTTCCCTCCCAGCCAACCTGGACTCCCTAGACATAATTTGTCCTTAGCTCTGAAACCTCTGTGATCTGGTGCAGCCGCATAGACCTTGAAGCTGTGTGCCTTCAGCAGACGTCACCAGCTCACCATCACGGAGAGAGTGTTGTGATCATTCAAGAGGAGTAGTTCTCAAAGAATGGTCTGAGGAGCCCAGGTTGCCAACACATTTCCTGGAACTCACAAGGACCTCCCTTTTCCAGTTATGTATGTGTGTAAAGCTGTTTTTCTCTTTATAGGCTTCAAGCAAAAGGACATAATGCCACCCATTCAATGCAGAAGCAGATATAAAAATTCAGCTATCATTTATAAAGCCACACATTTTTTTTAAAAATTGCAAAAATATAAAATAACACTACTTTTCACAGATATTTTTTCATTTAGAAAAATATAATTATTTTTTAAAAGATATTATTTAAGCTAACATATTATGGGCTTACAATGCTAGTTTTATTATTTTTAAATAAACTAATATAAAGTTCTCAGCTTTAATTGCTAATATGTTTAATATCAATCAACATAACCCATCCAGAAAAAAAGTCCTTGAGGGTCCTCAATAATTTTTGAGACTGTAAAGGGATCCTTTAAAACTTTAAGAAATGCTATTCTATAAGGAGGTTGTCTGTTTTGCTTTCCCTGTTGGCTGTGATTTTATCTTGGCTAAGAAGATAAGATTCTTCAGACACATATATTGTAGGAAATGGCCATCAGAGAGTTGTGGGAAGACCCTCATTCTGATAACAGAACTATCACATCAACTGTCTTTTGGTAAATAAATACAATGCCATTCTTTATACACTTTAGAACTTTTAATAAAGAAATAAAATATAACAGTTTACAAAAACGGCCGTAAAGCTTAGCCACTGCTGGAATTACTTTCAGACATCTGGTAACTACAGACTCTAGTCCTGTTCAATCTAGCTTATTTCAGGATGAGTAGCTAAGATACACATATTCATTACTAAATTTTATTGCTTCTTGAGCAACGATTCCCAAGGCTCTATTCTTGAACCTCATCTTAGATTTTCTGATACAGAATCTCCCCGTGTGAATCCAGCAAACCTTTTTATTTTCCCACACTATGTGGCATGTGGGATCTTAGTTCCCTGACCAGGCATCAAACCTGTACCCCCTGCATTGCAAAGCAGAATCTTAACCACTGGACCACCAGAGAAGTCATATGGTCCCAAGTTATATGCTGCGTGGCCAGGTTTGGGAACTAATTTAGACTATCCTGCCATTACCAAAGCTCTCACATTACCTACCCTAATTCTTTTTTTCTTTCTTGCAGGGCAGTAGTCTTCACAAAGGTTTCATGACTCAGATACACTCTTCCTTCCAGTTTTCCATTCTCACCTTCCCACTTAAGCTTCCGAAATATTTGACCATATTAGAGGTAGTTGTTTTGCCCTTGGTTTTTCCGCTGGACTCCATCTCTCCCAGTGAAAGACTAGTCTCAAAATAAAAGACTATTTTACTTATAAAGACGTCAGATCATTGTTCCACAAAAATAAATGTAAGTTAAACATGTTTAAGTGTGTACATAATAGAAACTGGGAAGCCTGACGTGCTGCAGTCCACGGGGTTGCAAAGAGTTGGACACGACTGAGCAACTGAACTGACTGATTATCAAGGACAGGATAGATAAGGTTACAGTCATCAGGCCTTGATCATTATGTTTTTTTTAAAAAAGAAAGGAAAGGAAAGGAAAGGAAGTAGATGAGGTTGCAGCTTTAGCTGGAATCAGTAACCAGCAGGATGGGAAGAGCTGGGGTCAATGAATCATTTGCTTTGATATGCTTCCCAGAACATCTCTATGAACCTTCCCAGTGGCTCAGACGGTAAAGAGTCTGCCCTCAATGCATGAGACCCGGGTTCGACCCCTGGGTCAGGAAGATCCCTGAAGAAGGGAATGGCTATCATTCCAATATTCTTGCCCGGAGAATTCCGGGGACAGAGGAGCCTGGAGGGCTACAGTCCTTGACTCACCATGACTCAGATACTCCTGAGCACAGCACGCATGCAGAACATCCCTGGTGCCTTTGTTCTGTGCCTTCCACTCTGGTTTTAAAGTGATCGGTTCCTCTGGTGTAGGAAGACAGACTCACGTTAGACCTCAGGAATGGATCGTTTGGGGAAAGAACTCTGGTTCCCCTGTATTGGGGGATTGCACTCGACCTTAAACTGGATACAATACTGATTTTCCCTCCCCCCGCCCCCACCCCGTTTCTTTTTTCCTAGTATCCCTTCACAGTGGAAGAAATAGTGGACCGCAAGGCAGAGCGAGCATCCATAAATGCATCGGGTAGACTGAGTTATCTTCAACATCTTGGGCGTGAGGGTGGTAATAAGGGCCTTTGATTTGTTTTGAATTATTTATACTTTGGTCATTTTTTAAGTAGGCATCTAATTTATAATAGAAGCAGAGACTTGAGAAGGAGACCATCCATTCCTCTCTCCCTGACAGCGCGGGGCTGTTTCCTGCGGAACGTTTTGGAGCGCGGCGTCTCAGACACTCTGTCTTAGTCGGCTCCATGAGGAGCTAATGGACCAGCAGTGCCCCTACCCTTGCGGAGCGCAAGAGCAGCCAGGGTATTAATAGCACAAGTGGGCAGAGTCCCCACGACTGGGCTTTACCTCGCTTTGGAAGGCAGCATCCCATTCATATTGACTCGCTCTGGGAAAGTGTATCCTGAAACCCTTTCTCATGTCCCCCGTTACCCCTATGATGCCATTACCAGTATTTAGGGCTTTCTGTTGTTGACGGAGAGGTGAGGGATGCCGTTCTAAGTGCTCCTGGGAAGTGCTGACTTGGCAACTCTGGAGACAAGAGGGTTTTATATATCCCCAGAAGAGGCAGAGCCTCAGCTACAGGAGCAGGAGCATTCCACGTTGGATTGCCAACAGATTGCAGACTTGCTTTTTAAAGCCTAACTCTGGGCTTTCCGTCTGAGAGCCTGGAGAAGTGATAATTGAAGCCAAGGGTGTGATGGCCAGCTAGGCAAGGCCATGTTAATTTCTCAGCCCCAAAGAGCAGCCAGCAATGATTATCTTGACTGCTTAAAGCCTCCTTTGACTCTTCTAGAAACCCTCTACCGGCTGCTGTCAAAGACTTATTTGATTTTTGAACACACCATCAGGTTGAGGTTTGATGTTTTAACTTAAACTACAGCTAAAATGTATGCATATAAATTGTGGAGATGTCTCTAGCAATAAACCAAAAAAATTTATAGAAAAAGTCTCCAAGACTTAGTCCTCCTCTCTTTTCACCTCCCACATCCAGGGAGCATGGGGAAGAACTATCAAAGTCTATCCAGAATTTATTTACAAGAAGATCTTTGAGACAAAGAAGTGAACATGCTAGAGTTTTAGCTAACAATGTTGAATTCCCTTGGAAACTGCCTTTTTAGAAAATTCTGATTCTTTGGTTTTATTCCAGTCTCTCTACAACTTGAAACAAGCTTCCTGCTAAAAATAATAGTATTAAATTAAAAGTATAAACAATTATTAGAAATATATATAGGCTTAGAAACCATTAAATTTATTCCGTAAGCAGGTTTATTACTTTTCTGCATCCTTGCATGAAAATTTGTCTTCTACCAATTTGACATATAATAGCCAAGATCAGATTTATTCATCTTATCAATACCATTATTTTGTACTGTCAAGTATTAGGAATATTATCTGGGTAGCAGGTACAGTGCCTCAAAAATAGACTCTCCCCTCCCCCTCCCACCAACTCACCAATGTTAAGCAATTATTTTGTTTGTTGAAAAACAAGCTTAGTCTTATATCAAAGGTTGTGCTGCACCTATAGTGATTTAGAATTCAAATGTGGCTAATTTATAAAACAACCATATATCACTGTTCACAGCAGGAATCAGGTACTTAAACTCCACTCAGAACACAGTTAGTTTCTTTTCTTGGGCCTTTTGCTTTCAGAAAAGGTTGTGACTAATACTAAGGAATCTTTCCTTTCTTCCAGCCTTCACATATTTTGATTTTATGTCCAACTAACCAGACCTGGCCAGAATACAGCCACCTGCATTTTGGTTAGCCAAGAGGGCTTTTAGCACCTGACAAGAGGTGCAGTTTATGAGAGCTACAGGGTTTTCACCCAGTAAATCTACTCAAATAACAAATCAAGCCCACAAGACACTGATCAGAAAGCAAGAGTGAGAGTGTGTTCATACAATCTAGTTTAAGGCTTTTGTCTCCAACATGAGTCAAAGATGAGTTTTGCAATTGGTTCTAAACAAAATGGAAGGCACAGTACATGCTCAAAGAAGAGAAAGGAGACTAGGAGTTTTCCAAAAAGAATTTTATTTTAATAGAGGTTCATAGCCAGAGGAACTGATGGAGAAGAGGAAGATGGGGAAGGAGGTTGGGAGGAAGTGACGGTGGGAGGATTAAAGGATTTATCTCTGGGACTTTAAACAAAACACATTTTCCAGATCTCTGGGTGCTTGCCTAGAAACCAGGGGTCCTGATCTCAAATATTAGTGCTATTCAGGTATTTTAGTTGGTAGTGGCATTATTAAGGAAATAAATGGTAATGATATTCACCAAAATACTAAGTCAAAAATGAACAATTAACTAAGTAATAACTTCAACAGTCAATTCACACCATGGTAGTGGCATAACAGATTCTACTCTTAACTGACTTTAAGAGTTGACAAGGAGTAAGAAGGAAAATCTTCCAAAATGTTCAGTAAATTAAAAAAGATATTAAATGATCATTACCATCAGCCTCTTTTCTTTCTTCTTGAAAGTAAGTAGAATACTGTGGGATCTTTCCTAGGGCAGATATCCTCATCTCTTGCCCACAGAAAAGCTTTAGCTTCCTAAGCCTTCCCCCAAGTTCCAAAGAGCAAATTTTATCAGAGAAGTGAGAAAAATGCAAAAACAAAGGAAAGTAGTAAAGCAGACAGAATAATAAGTTTAGCCATTGAAGGAGCTTTAATTTCTCTTCAAGGGCTATGGATGTTATCCTGAGCCTTATCCTTTGAGCTGTTTTGCAGATACTGAAACCTCCACCAGGTGGAGGAAGTTAACTTCATGCTATCCACACACGTAGACTCCAGAAAGGTTGGAACCAGAAGTTTGATGATTGAAATGCTAAAACAGCACCCAGTTACCTCATTATCAACCAATCAGAGAATCGTGCACAAGGTGATCACATACTCCCAACCCTCCCTCTCACACTGTCTTTAAAAAACTTTTCCTAAAAATCACTGGGGACTTCAGGTCTTTTGAGCATGAGCCACCTGTTCTCCTTGCTCAACACCCTGTGAAAAATGCTGTACCTTCCTTCATCATAACCTGGTGTCAGTAGATTGGTTTTGCTACAGATTGAGTGAATGGACCCAAGTTCAATTTGGTAACATTCTTCTTGTAATTTTACTCTTTTTCTTGTTTTTATTATTTTTTTTTTCAGATTCTTTTCCATTATAGGTTATTACAAGATTTTGAATATAGTTTCCTGTGTTCTACATAGGAACTGTTGTTTATTTTAGAGATATGTATTAATCCCAACCTCCTAATTTATCCCTCCTCCAGTTTCCCTTTGGTAACCTTAAGTTTGTTTTCTATGTCTGTAAGTCTGTTTTCACTTTGTAAATAAGTTCATTTGTATCACTTTGTATCTTCTGATATTTGTCTTTCTCTCTGATTTCCTTCACCTAGTATGATAACCTCTAAGTTCATCCATGTTGCTACAAATGGTTTTATTTCATTCTTTTTATGGTGAGTAATATTCCATTGCATATTCATGTGTGCTAAGTCATTTCAGTTGTGTCTGATCCTTTGCAACCCTAGAGACTTGTAGCCCACAAAAGGTTCCTCTGTCCTTGGGATTCTCCAGGCAAGAATACTGGAGTGGGTTGCCATGCCCTCCTTCAGAGTTTCTTCCCACTGCAGGGACTGAACCCAAGTCTCCTGTGGCTCCTGAATTGCAGGCAGATTCTTTGCCACTCAACCACCAAGGAAACCACCAAGGATATCTTCTTTATCCATTCATCTGTTGATGTGCCCCATGCCAATTTTAATGGGATGATAGTCTATGTATTCACTTCCATTGCATCCAGCACAGAAGAACTGCTTATAGACACAGTTAGAAGTCTCTGCTTCCAATCTTCTCCCTTCAACTCAGCTGAGTGACTATAGGCCAGTCCTTTAACTGTTCTGTATCTCATTTGTCTCATTAATAAAAAATGGAGCTGTTGGATCAGATTTGATTTTCTTTAAAGTCTCCAGGGAATCTTCCCAACCCAGGGATCAAACCCGGGTCTCCCGCATTGTTGGCAGAAGCTTTACTGCCTGAGCCACCAGGGAAGTCCTTTAAAGTCCAACGTTTAAAAATCTTAGAAGAGACTTCTTTAAGCCCAAGTCTAGCCCACACTACACAAAAATTCCTGTGGCTGCATATCCTTGGGCAGTACCATCCTGCCTGATTTTCTGTGGGGTTTTGCCACCATCCATGTCACTTTTGTGGGCCACTGGACCTCATCTGGCCACTGTGACTGAGTGATTTTCAGCAAGGAATTTATACTGTCCTACAGCACTAACAACAATGATGTTAGGGGACAAGCGGTATTTATGAGCCTCTCAGATGGGAGTCAGATTCTCAAACCCTTAAACCCAGATTTGCTGAATCTGTATTTCTAAGGATGGGCCAGAGAAATGGATAATTTCATAAGCTCCCCAGTAATTCTTATGTGCTCACATTTTGAGTATTACTGACCAACACCAGGCTGCATACCACACAGGGAATTCCCAAGTGCTAGCTGGATGATGCTGAATCGGTATTTCTGAGGATGGGACCCAGAAATGGATAATTTAATAAGCTCCCCAGTAATTCTTATGTATTCACATTTTGAGTATTACTGACCAACACCAGGCTACATACCACACAGGGAATTCCCAAGTGCTAGCTGGATGAATTCATCCTCTGCCTGTGAAGAAGGAGCCTGCTAGAGATGTTGCTGGGAATTTAACTCGATCACTTTCCTTGTGTCTGCTTGCTCAGAGCTGCACAAAGTGGATAACCCACAAGTATCCACTCTCTCCATCAGATGCTGCATCTGTGATGTCTTCGGCAGAGGCACTCAAACCACAGAAACTCCTCTTAGAAATCAGCGCTGGAAAACACTTTCCAAAACAGTCAGAGATGAACCGCCCCATCAGGGATTTCCTAAGTCACTCTTGCTTTAAAAAATAGATCCTCTTTGACCCTCTGGCTCCTGATAATCCATTAGAGACCCCTCAACTAAAGCAAGGCCATTCTTTCAAAGCCTCAGCCAAAACACTCTCAGGGTACCTTATGAGTGAGTCGCCAACATGCCGTATAGAAAATCAAGCATCCAGGGGCTAGTGAAGGGAGTCAGGGATGAGGTCCCTCCCAAAGAAAGCTGGTCCAGGCGGAGAAGCAGAGATGACTTGCCAACAGATTCAGAACTCGCCAACAGAACTCAACAGAAAGCTGTGAGTTCTAAAACTCATACTGTTATTCAAGCCCACATTTCCTCTGCTTTGATCATCTGTATCCTCCTTTTAAAGTCAACACTCAAACGTCACAAAACGTTGCTAAGCGTGCTAATTAATTGCTTTCAAGTGCTACAAATACTAAGTGCTGCTGTACTTTTTTGAGCCAGTTCTGCAGAAAGATGTCATATTTTCAGGGCTATCAAAGGGACATTTCCATTCACACTGGATTTCATTTAAAAAATTAGCAAAAATTTTGTGAGCGTTTCCAATGGATAAGAGCAGAAAGAATATTTATTATTAATTCCTTCTTAATTCAGTCTTCTCCTTGCCTAAGGTTAATAAATCTGAGCAGGGAGCAATGAGAGAAGCCTAAACTCAGGATACTGTCCTTTCATTAAAAAGAAAAATCCTGCTACTTAATCTATACCAACCCCCTAAAGTTCTTGAGCTTCTTTTCTCAAGGCAAATTATGCTCTTGCCTATTCAAATTCTATTTCTTTGCTGGCTTGCAGTCTTGCTGCCATAGGATTTTTAAAAAGAGAGAGAGATTTTGTTAAAATATTTGCCTAATGAAACTTTGACTCAACTTTTTTGATTGGTGTAGAGAGTTGAACTACTTGGTGGAATTGCCTGGTCTTAATTATTAATTATGTTTTTAGAAAAATATTTTGTTTTATTGCTTTCAAATAGATGCAATAGCTATGTTTAACACTTTGATGTCTTTGAATGAATAGATGTTAGATTTTCATCATGACTCCCTCTCTTCTAAAAAACTGTATTCTTAAATGGTTTTAAGTGGTCCTTTCTGATCCTGTTTTTTTTTTTTTTTTTTAGTTGGAGGAAAAGTGCTTTACAAAATTGCGTTGGTTTCTGCCATATAACAATACATATCAGCCATAGTTATACATAAATCTCCTCCCTCCCGAGTCTCCGATCCTGTTTATGATATCAAGTTTCTCATCAAACACCTCATTCATTGCTAATATAAAGATAAATTGACTTCAGGTATAACTATCATATGTTCCAAATAATTGGAGGGAAATTGTTGGAGATTTCTAAGAATCTCTCACCTATCTAGAAAATATATATTGTCACAACAAAGTATTAAGGAATATGTGTCAAATGGTTTAGACTTAGAGGAAGGGTTAGCTTCCCAGGTGGCCTCAGCAGTAAAAACTCTGCCTGTCAATGCAGGAGACACAAGTTTGATCCCGGGGTTGGGAAGATTCCCAGGAGAAAGGAATGGCAACCCACTACACTATTCTTGACTGGAAAAGTCCACAAACAGAGGAACCTGGCAGGCTGTAGTCCATGAGGTCACAAAAGTGTCAGACATGACTTGGCGATTGGACAACAAAAATCAGACAGAGAAAGACAAATTTCCTATGATATCACTTTTATAAGAGATCTAAATAAATGGTACAAATGAACTCACAGACAAAATATAAACAGACTCACAGGTGTCAGAAACAAATTTATTGTTATCAGAGGGGAAAATAAGGGAAGGGGAGGAATAAACTGGGAGTTTGGGATTAACAGATATAATCTACCATATATAAAATAGATACACAGTAAGGTCTTGCTATATAACGCAGGGAACTATATTCAATATCTTGTAATAAACCATAATGGAAAAGAATTCGAGAAAGAACATCTGTATAACTGAATCATTTTGCTGTACATCTGAAACTAACACAATCTTGGAAATCAACTTTGAAGTAGTGACAGTGTCAGTCGTTCAGTTGTGCCCAACTCTGTGACCCCGTGGACTGTAGCCCGCCAGGTTCCTCTGTCCATGGAATTCTCCAGGCAAGAATACTGGAGTGGGTAGCCATTTCTTTCTCAATCAACTACACTTCAATTATTCAAAAAAAATAAATAAATAAAGATAGAGAAAGAGATTTAGACTTAAAATTAAAAAATGCTCAGAGGTGGAAAGAAACTTAAAAATCTACTAAACTGTCGATTTTCCTTCACAAATGAGAAAGGGAGGCTCAGAGAGGTGAATCCAAATATACAAATGTAATAATCAGGTTCCAAGTTGGCTAAGTCTCATCTGACACTAAAGGGATATTTTTGCCTAGTTTAAAAAGGGATTCCCGGAGTGACTAACTGCAGGGGTTCAAATATGTACCAGCCAGCTCTGCATCACCCTGGAGTTTCTTAAGTCTGCTTTCTCTGGGTTGCCTTTCTATGACAAAGACAGAGACCAATACCTATTGGCTTGGATTATCCTTGTGATTCATAATTCCTGATGCATCTAGCAAATTCCCAGGGGAAGCCCCTAAGTGGCCTGGCTTGGCTGTGTATTCATCCTCAAGTCCATCACTGTGGCCAGGGAGGTAAGATGCAGACTTGTGTACCATAGGTTCACAACCCAACAGTTGTGGGGTGAGAACGAGGACAAGGTCCGAAGGGAAACCATGCCAGGCAGGCAAAAAATAACAAACATCTGCCACTCATGTTACACTGTTAGCTAATGACCACGCCAAGAACACAACCAGAGTTCCTGACTCCTGGCCCAGTGCTTCCTTTCTTAAAGGTAATTTGATTTTACTTTGCTGTAGTTTTAGAGGGCTTCCCTGGAGGCTCAGATGGTAAAGAATTCACTTGCAACGCGGGAGACCTGGGTTCAATCCCTGGGTTGGAAAGATCCCGGGAGGAGGGCATGGCAACCCTCTCCAGCATTCCTGCCTGAAGAATCCCCTTGGACAGAGGAGCCTGGGGGGCTACAGTCCATCAGGTCACAAAGAGTCAGACATGACTGAGCGACTAAAGCCCAGCACAACGTGTTTTTAGAACCCATTTGATTGGTGTTTCTTCCAGCAAATTTTAGGGATTGGGAAAGGGTTAATTCTTAAATAATATCATCTTGTGCTTGCCAGTATTTCTTATGTTTATTTCAAAGAGTCAACCTGCCTGTTTCTCTGAGTCCTGCAGAAATATATGCTCCCTTAGATATGACATTCCTCACGGGAGAAAGGTTCAAGAGAAGAGTCTTAATGTCTATTTTTCCAGTTTCCGACATATGGTCTGACATGTGGCCAAAGAAAAGCTGTGGGTGTCTGGTTGCCCGACTGGGGTCTGCTGCTAAAAGTGGGGGAAATGCTGATCTATGTCCCCAGTGGCCCAAACCTTTAGAACCTTTTAACTCTTATTCCAAGAGGCTCTGACACAAGGGTCCAGGCTTGCCCTAAATGGGGTGGGTTTGAAAAGGGCCACCTCCATGATCTCTCTGACTTTCCCTGAGGCAGGCATGTGGTCTGTTCACCAAGAGTCAGGGGGCTAAGTGCATCTGCCAACGTTCCTCCTTCTTCTATCCAGTGGAAGTGGTGTTATAATATTGATATGATCAAGACTAATGAGCCATTAATTCTAATTCAAAAAAAATGAGGTAACTGAACATGATCTTTTACGGCGCATTGATCTGATGTGCCAGATGAAGACAAGGTTACATTTCCTCTTGGAAGGAAGCCGGCTCTTCACAAGCAATTTTAAAATGGTCCCCCTATGGATAAGCTCTTCTGTGTGCCAAAAATAAATCTCATGGAAGGAGACAAATAGACTGTCTGAGGAGAAAGCACGTCCACCTTTTAGCCTTTCTTTGTCCTTCTCCTCCTCCCTCCAAGGGTCAGACATGGTGCCAAGTCACTCTGCAGGTCACCAAGATGTGCCTGGGAGAAGGCGCTGATTTCTTAATGAATGCCAGTATATGCCAAAGTCAAAAATGTGTCCACCTGTCATCTCTTCCCACATCCACTCAGTAGTGAACTTCTAGAGAACTGAGTTCTAATTAGGGGCCATAAGTACTAGCCAGGGGGCTACCTTCCCAGGCATGTGACTTAGGGTAGAACTGACAACAAAGACCTTTGATTCTGTCACTTTTCAGAGGTAACTGACTATGCCAACTTGAGGCTGCAAAAAAAAACTTGGGGTATGTTTTCAGAAAACTTGGGGTATATTTTTTTCATAAAACACATTTTCTCTCCTTTGAAGGAACTACGAGTTATTCAAAACCAATCCTGGTTTCTTACATAAACAATGAAATATGGGGTCTAAATTTGGAAATGTTGGTTTTGGTGACTAAGACAAGTAGGATACTGAATGCTAATCTCATAAACTTTATTTCAAATGACAGTCGCATTCTGGTTTCCCAGGTGCTTTGATCAAACTACTTTCACACATATTTGAATAGCAACTTGAATGTATACATTGTTTTGAACTGACTTGTGTTTGCCCCAATTCTTAGGTTGAAGTCTCAACCTGCAGTACCTCAATATGACCATAATTGGAGATAAAGTCTTTTAAGAGGTAATTAGCTTCCCTGGTGGCTCAGATGGTAAAGGGTCTCCCTGCAATGCAGAAGGCCTGAGTTCAACCACTGGGTTGAGGAGACCCCAAGGAGAAAGACATGGCAATCCATCTACTATTCTTGCCTGGAGAGTTCCATGAACAAAGGAGCCTGGCAGGCTACAGTCCATGGGGTTGAAAAGAGTTGGACACAACTGAGTGACTGAACAACAAACAACAACAAAGAGGTAATAATAAGTTAAAATGAAGTCATTAATGTGGGACCTCATCCGATTTGACTGGTGTCCTTGTAGGAAGAGGATATTAGGACACAGGCCCAGAGGGAAGGCCCCGGGAGGACACAGAGGAAACACAGCCATCTGCAAGCCAAGAGAGGCCTCAGAAGACACCAACTCTGTAGACATCTGTATGTGAACTTCTAGCCTGAAGAACTGTGAGAAAATAAACTTCTGCTTTTTAAACCACTCAGTACTTTGTTATGGCAGCCTTAGCAAACTCATACCTACAGTTCAGTCACTCAGTTGTGTCCGACTCTTTGCGACCCCATGGATTGCAGCATGCCAGTCCTCCCTGTCCATCACCAACTCCCAGAGTTTACTCAAACTCATGTCCATTGAGTCGGTGATGCCATCCAATCATCACATCCTCTGTCATCTCCTTCTCCTCCTGCCTTTCCATCTTTTTCAGCATCAGGGTCTTTTCCAGTGAGTCAACTCTTCTCATCAGGTGGCCAAAGTATTGGAGTTTCAGCTTCAGCATCAGTCCTTCCAATGAATATTCAGGACTGATTTCCTTTAGGATGGACTGGTTGGATTTCCCTACAGTCCAAGGGGCCCTCAAGAGTCTTCTCCAACACCACAGTTCAAAAGCATCAATTCTTCAGCCCTCAGCTTTCTTTATAGTCCAACTCTCACATCCATACACAACTACCGGGAAAACCATAGCCTTGACTAGACAGACCTTTGTTGGCAAAGTAATGTCTCTGTGTTTTAATATGCTGTCTAGGTTGGTCATAACTTTCCTTCCAAGGAGTAAGTATCTTTTAATTTCATAGCTGCAGTCACCATCTGATTTTGGAATCCAAAAAAAAAAAAAAAAAGTCTGAATGAAGGAAGTGATGGGACCAGATGCTATGATCTTAGTTTTCTGAATATTGAGTTCTAAGCCAACTTTTTCACTCTCCTCTCTCACTTTCATCAAGAGGCTTTTTAGTTCCTCTTCACTGTCTGCCATAAGGGTGGTGTCATCTGCATATCTGAGGTTATTGATATTTCTCCCGGCAATCTTGATTCCAGCTTGCACTTCTTCCAGACCAACGTTTCTTATGATGTACTCTGCATAAAAGTTAAATAAGCCGGGTGACAATATACAGCCTTGATGCACTCCTTTTCCTATTTAGAACCAGTCTGCTGTTTCATGTCCAGTTCTAACTGTTGCTTCCTGACCTGCATACAGGTTTCTCAAGAGGCAGGTCAGGTGGTCTTGTATTCCCATCTCTTTCAGAATTTTCCACAGTTTATTGTGATCCACACAGTCGAAGGCTTTGGCATAGTCAATAAAGCAGAAATAGATGTTTTTCTGGAACTCTCTTGACTTTTTGATGATCCAGCAGATGTTGGCAATTTGATCTCTGGTTCCTGTGCCTTTTCTAAAACCACCCTGAACATCTGGTAGTTCACGGTTCATGTTTTGTTGAAGCCTGGCTTGGAGAATTTTGAGTATTACTTTACTAGCATGTGAGATGAGTGCAATTGTGTGGTAATTTGAGCATTCTTTGGCATTCTTTGTATGGCAGCCTTAGCAAACTAATAACTACACCAACAGAATTTTAATAACATCCTAAATTTTTCAGTGATTATCTTTAGTTCATTAGTATAACATCTTAAAATAACAAAATATTATTACAAAAGTGCAGTGTTTAGAATTATCCGTAAGAGTAGGGATAATCTAGTCTTCAACTATTAACTCTACTTTTAAGACCAAAACGTCATTTAGAATAGTCAACAGAAGTGGATCACTCTTGAATGTTTGAAAGGTGATTTTAGAAACCAAAACATGTTAGTAATTTGGTTATTTACTAGAAAATTATGTTGGAGGAGTGAAAATAAAAACAAAATATTCTCCTGACTTAGAAATCCTCTCTATGAACATAGTAGAGAAAAAAAAAAAAGCAAACACTTTTCTTATTGAGATAGCATTAAACCAGAATGTGCTGTCCATCATAGGATATCTATAAAGATATGAAAAGACAGGAGGAGATTCTACCCTTTTGTGTAGCCAGGCAGTTATAACCCATTGCACAAGTGTTCTCAAGTTAAGCCATAATTAGTCCTCAAGTCAGAGGACTTTACCTGTTCCAAACCATCCAGACTTCACCTGGTACTTGGGATGACAATCTGTGTTAACTAAGTAGTTTTATCCAGAGGAAAATAACTTCTCATCTTTTTTGAATGGAAGGTACTGATTTAAGTTCAAGTTCAAGCAAAGTGCCCACTGGAAGCAAGGCTCTACCCTCCTACGGTAACCCGGAGACTTGGGCTCTAAGCTCTCTTGATGTTTACATTTCAAAGAGATGGCTCTCCAGTCCTTGACAAAGGCATTCCCAGGTCATAAAGCTGACAAAATGCCAATCTAGTCTTCAAAAGCATTTATATCCATTTCAAAGAGAGGAGAAAGTCCATACAATTACAAGTTTTCTCAAAGAGAAGAGAAAGTCTATAGAATTACAAGTTTTCTCAAGTAAAGGTTCAAAGAAAAAAAGGGAGGGAAATCTTTTCCCTTATTATCAACAGGGAGAACTGAACATCTTATTTTTAATTCATATTTGTCTTTACAGTATCATTTGAGAGTTAAAAGCAAAAGAACTCCCAGAAAGCACAATTTTTATTGCAAGAAACACTCAAACCCTTATCATCTTCCGAGCCTGAATAAAGCTTGGATTTAAGGATTCCACAATTGAAAGGGCCAAGAGACCAACTTCAAAGCTGAAGAAGCCATGCTAAGGCAGAATCATTGTTCCTCCAAGATTCTGATTCAAAATATGACATGAACAACATAGTACAAGAGACACTGACTCCGTTAAACACTGTATGTATGTTTTCTTCAGTAAGGTGATTCCTCCAAATTCAATTCTTCCATCACTTAAGATCATTTTTTTTTAATCCCAATGTTAACTGTTCATGCAGTTTCAGAAGTCAGGGAATACTGTCATCTGATAGTAGGCCCAGAGATTTCTTCAAGAAAGATAGTTGAAATCCAACTAAATCATCCTGAAGAAAAGCACAGGCTCACAAGACAGAGACCCTAGGAGTCTTCCTCGACACAGTCTGGAAAGCAAGCTTCATCAGGACCAGCTCATGACTGAGTAACTAAGTCAGCTTTTGTGTGTGAATGTTCATTCGTGTCCATCTCTTTGTGACTCCGTGATCGTGTGCTCCTCCAGGGATCTTCCTGACCCAGGAATCCAACCTGTCCACCTGCACTGGCAGGCAGGTTCGTTACCACTAGCGCCCCCTAGGAAGCCCTACATTACTGTTTCATGAAAGCTTCTCTCTCTCTCTCTCTCTCACACACACACACACACACACACACACACACACACACGTTATGAAGTAGTATCCCCACATCACAAATGAGGAAACGCTTCTAAGAACAGTGGTTCACCACTCTGGCTGCACATTACAATCACCGGAGCGTCTCACTAACAATTCCCTCTCTGGCTACACCTCAATCCACTGAAATCAGAAGCTCTGGGGGAGAGATCTACCACCTATATTTTTTAACAAACTCTGCAGGTGACTCCAAAGCAAAAGTTGATCATCACTGTTTTCATCATTCACTCACTCACTCACCCAGGGTCATTCAGGCTGAAAGTGGCCGAGGAGGTCTTTCCATGATCTATCTGTATGACTATACTGGAGGCTCTTGAAACCCTAGAAGGAAAGTTAGAATCTGTTGGAGAGATTTGTGAAATTACTAGCACAGACCTCACCTGCAAAGATTCTGAGTTTCTATTGGTACAGACTGGGGCTCAGCCATGGGTATTTTTAATACACTGTTTTAATACATAACCAGGTTTGAAAATCATTGCTTTTATATTATTCTTAAGGATTTAATTTTTCAAAAGACTAATATTTATTTTCCTGCATATCTTGAAGGCTTTCACAAACCAATTTATATTTCTTCATGCTCTGTCATTGGTCTTTTCTTCCCCTAAGGGAATGTATTTAGAGTTCCTGACCGCCATCTGCTAATTAATATGATCAAATACTTTAATAATGAGTATATATTGAATGCACTCAATATAACACATATACCCAAACATCAGACAGTGCCTCAAAAAACAGAGGCTTATAATTAAATATTTCCCTGGTGTTTATTTTGTTGATTTTTATGATATAAAAATCTAAAAAAAAAAAGAGGAAGGAAATGTCCTAGGCCAAGTCTAAATAATTCCTAGAAATGAGAGGGGTAATGACAACCATCAGTGAGAACCCCAAAAGCAGAAACCTTAAAAAAAGAAAAATGCAACATATCTGGAGGGTCTCACATTGTCATTAAGTCATCTTACAAATGGAAAACATACAAAAAAGTAAGTCTATTCCTAACACCATACACAAAAATAAACTCAAAATGGATTAAAGATCTAAATATTATGTAAGACCAGAAACTATAAAACTCCTAGAGGAGAACATAGGCAAAACACTCTCTGACATAAATCACAGCAAGATCCTCTATGACCCACCTCCCAGAATATTGGAAATAAAAGCAAAAATAAACAAATGGGACCTAATGAAACGTAAAAGCTTTTGCACAACAAAAGAAACTATAAGCAAGGTGAAAAGACAATCCTCAGATTGGGAGAAAATAATAGCAAATGAAGCAACAGACAAAGGATTAATCTCAAAAATATACAAGCAGCTCCTGAAGCTCAATTCCAGAAAAATAAATGACCCAATCAAAAAATGGGCCAAAGAACTAAACAGACATTTTTCCAAAGAAGACATACAGATGGCTAATAAACACATGAAAAGATGCTCAACATCACTCATTATCAGAGAAATGCAAATCAAAACCACATTGAGGTACCATTACATGCCAGTCAGAATGGCTGCTATCCAAAAGTCTACAAGCAATAAATGCTGGAGAGGGTGCGGAGAAAAGGGAACCCTCTTACACTGTTGGTGGGAATGCAAACTAGTACAGCCACTATGGAAAACAGTGTGGAAATTTCTTAAAAAACTGGAAATAGAACTGCCATATGACCCAGTAATCCCACTTCTGGGCATACACACTGAGGAAACCAGATCTGAAAGAGACACATGCACCCCAAAGTTCATCACAGCACTGTTTATAATGGCCAGGGCAAGGAAGCAACCTAGATGCCCATCAGCAGACGAATGGATAAGGAAGCTGTGGTGCATATACACCATGGAATATTACTCAGGCGTTAAAAAGAATTCATTTGAATCAGTTCTAATGAGATGGATGAAACTGGAGCCCATTATACAGAGTGAAGTAAGCCAGAAAGATAAAGAACATTACAGCATACTAACACATATATATGGAATTTAGAAAGATGGTAATGATAACCCTATATGTAAAACAGAAAAAGAGACAGATGTACAGAACAGAATTTTGGACTCTGTGGGAGAAGGGGAGGGTGGGATGTTTCGAGAGAACAGCATTGAAACATGTATATTATCAAGGGTGAAACAGCTCACCAGCCCAGGTTGGATGCATGAGACAAGTGCTAGGGGCTGGTGCACTGGGAAGACCCAGAGAGATTGGGTGGAGAGGGAGGTGGGAGGGGGGATCAGGATGGGAAATACATGTAAATCCATGGCTGATTCATGTCAGTGTATGGCAAAAACCACTACAATATTGTAAAGGAATTAGCCTCCAACTAATAAAAATAAATGGAAAAAAAGAAAAAAAAAGTAATTCTAAGAAGGGACAAGATCTTCATGTACAAAAGTGCACATGAGTTTATAAAATGTTAAACAGCTGAAAATAATGATTTTTTTAAAATATTCTTTTATTATTTTTCTCGTTTGTTTATACCTTTTGATTCTTGGAGTTTTTAAATGGCTTCACTGAGGTATAATTGACATATAGTAAAGTGTACATAATTAAAATTTATCACTGATGTGTTAATATATCTATAGACCCATGAAAACATGACCATACTCCAGTTGGATATCCCCCAAACTTCCTCATGCCTGCTATGATCCTTCCCCACTGCTGTCCTGTGTGCTTAGTCACCAAGTCATATCCAACTCTTTGTGACCCCATGGACAATTCTCTGCCCATGGAGATTCTCTAGGCAAGAATACTAGAGTAGGTTGCCAGGCCCTCCTCCAGGAGATCTTCCCAACCCAGGAATCGAACCCACGTCTCCCACATTGCAGCCAGATTCTTTACCATCTGAACCACCAAGGAAGCCCAAGAATACTGGAGTGGGTAGCCTGTCCCTTCTCCAGAGGAACTTCCTGACCCAGGAATCGATTTGGGATCTCCTGCATTGCAGACGGATTCTTTACCAGCTGAGCTACCTGGGAAGCTCCCCCACTCCTAGGCAATCACTTATCTGATTTCTGTCATTATAGATCAGTTTTCAATTTCTAAGTTTTAAATAAATGAGGTCATACAGTATGAGATACTATATGAAGTCATACAATATGTACTCATTTTTTTGGCCTCTTTTACCCTGCACAATTATTTTGAGAGACATTCACTTTTGTTGCATATATCAATAGCTAATTCTTATTCTTTGCTGAGTAGTACTCCATTACATGGACATACCAAAAGTTGTTTATTGATTCATCTGTTGATGAACATTTAGATTTTTTCCAGGGTTTTGCTCTTACAGATTAAGGTACTATTAACATTTGCATATAAATCTTTGCATAGACATAAGCTTGTTTTCTCTTGGGTAAATATATGGTAAATCTATATGCTAGATTATAAGCAAAGTGCAGGTTTAACTTTTTAAGAAACTACCAAACTCTTCCAAAATGGTTATACCACATTATATTCTCACCAACAGTGTATGAAACATTTTGTTTCTCTACATATATGACAATACTTGATACAGCTAATTAACTTGACCTTTTAAACATGAAGTACAGCCATAAAAATTTATTTTACTTTCCTGTCTGTTATTCTAACATTTATGTGAGTTCTGGGTGGGTTTTGAGTCATTGATTTTTCTCCTCATTAATGGTCGTATTTTCCTGATTCTTTGTGTGCCTGGTGATCTCAAGACACCAGACATTGTGAATTTTCCCTTGTTAGATGCTGGGTATTTTGTGTTAATATAAATAGTAAATGTTCTTGGGCTTCGCTCTGGGGCAAAGTTAAGTCACATGAAAATAATCTGATCTTTTCAGGCCTTGCTTTTGGTATTTGTTAGTTGAGATCAGAGTCCTAATTAGTATAGGGCTAATTTTTCCACACCACTGAGAAAAATCTCATCTGAATAATCTACTGATACTTCATGAATTAGTATGTTTTTTGGTCTGGCTTGTGGGAACAGGCATATTCCTAGCCCTGTGGGTCTCCAGGCGTTTTTCTCTCCAATTCTTCCAGGTGGTCCTTTGCCCAGTTGTGGGAAGTTTCTTCATAAGCATGGATCCTCCAGGAGGACTCTCTGCAGATCTCTGAAATTCTTTCCCAAATTCTCTCTCCTATGAATCCCAGCCTTCTTGGTCTCCCCAGACTCACAGATCTGTCTCCTCAATTCAGGGAGTCTGCCAGTTAAAGCTTGGGTTCCTCTAATTTTTTTTTTAACCACCTAAATTTTTATTCATTTTTTCCCAAATTTTAAACTATTCATTTTGTATTGGGGAATAGCCAATTAAAAATGTTGTGGTAGTTTCAAGTGAATAGCAAAGAGACTAAACCATACATATGCACGTATCTATTCTCCCCCAAACACGCCTCCCATCCAGGCTGGCACACATATAATATTGAGCAGAGTTCATTGAGCTATGTAGTGAACTCTGTTCATTGAGCAGGGTTCCTCGTTGGTTATCTATTTCAAAGACAGCAGCGTGCACATGACCTGCCCAAAGTCCCTAACTATCCCTTCTCCCCAGGCAACCATAAGTTTTTTTTCTAAGTCTGTGACAGCTCCTCTCATCTGATTCAGAGTCTAGAGACTCTCTGTACAGTTAGCTGGAACAATCATAGAACCCACTTCATTTCTTTGCTGTCTCTTAAGGATTATTGTCCTTTGTTATTTTAAGTATTTTGTCTGGTTTAGTTGGTTTGAGGTGGGAAGATATATCTGATCCTTATTATTCTATTTTGGCTGGAAGCAAAAATATTCCCTGATGATTTAAAATTCCCTAATTATAGATATTTAATACACTTACAGAACTAGGATTGCATCAAGGAGATGGAAAATATAAAATGCCCCAATAAGAGCAGGATTCCTCTTGTGGTATACAACACACAGTGAAGCCACATGGAGATTCAGTCTGCTCTGCTGTATTACAGTGCTGTAATAATAAAGATTTCATCTCTCATTCTTAGTGCACGCTTCCATTGTCCCTCATCTGTACCCCGCAGGAGCAGGATAAATGGTGGTCATTATTAGTTTACATTCTCCTTTCACAGCTGAAGTCTGTTTCCTTTGCTTTAACTGAGGCAATGCACCATCACAAATAATCACTAATATGTCTTGCTACATAGATCTGAAAAGAACTTCTTTCTTCTTGAGCATTTTTTAATAGACAAAAAGAAACTATAATAAAAGATCCTAAGTCTGGTTCCTTTTTAACCCACGTGAAGGGACAGGGGCTAACTCACATGCCTTTAATAATTCTAACTGTGGGTCTGAGGAATGTTGGTATATAATAGCTGATTAGAAGAATTACACATGGATAATACTTGGTGAGGTTTCTCTTGGAAGCCAGTGGAAAGGACACAGAGGCAGTGTGGAGTTTTAATGCAGCCTTAGGTGTGTCTCAGTTCTGATCCAGTATCAGGAAGTGTGCCGTGTTGGGCATGGCTCTTGACCTCACTAATCTTTGATCTGATCATCTTAAAATGAACACAGTGACACCATCTTGGAGAACTGGTGCTGAGACAGGCTGGGACCTGGGACCCTTTGCTGCAGCGATGCGATGCTTGCACCTGGACACACCTCTAAAGCAACAAAATACAAACCGTAGAGGACTAAAAACTAACTGCATGCTTGTGCAGTTGGGACAAATTCTGGACCAAAGACACAAAGAGACCAAAAGAAGAAGAAGAAAAAAAAAACCACCAAAGAACCCAACTGCCACATTTGATGAGTCTGGAGCATAATCAGGGTATTGTACATGTCCCCTGCACACAGCACCACCTAAGGGGTGGACAAACCACCCAAGACCCAATAAAGCCTGAATTTCCTGTCTGGTCTCTAGTCAATGTCTATTGATTGGGGAAGGTCGAGAACCCTGGTCATTAACAGTGTGAGAATTGTATAGAAAATTCATAAAGCACTTAGCATAGGCCCTGCCACCTGGAGTCCTTTGGACTGCAAGATCAAACCAGTCAATACTAAAGGAAATCAACCATGAATATTTATTGGAAGGACTGATGCTGAAGCTGAAGCTCCAATACTTTGGCCACCTGATGCAAAGAGTCAACTCATTGGAAAAGCCTCTGATGCTGGGAAAGATTGAAGGCAGGAGGAGAGCAGGGTGACAGAGGATGAGATGGTTAGATGGCATCGTCGACTCAAGAGACATTAGTTTGAGCAAACTCTGGGAGATGATGAGGGACAGGGAAGCCTGGTGTGCTGCAGTCCATGGGGTCACAGAGAATCAGATATGACCGAGCGACTGAACAACTGCCGCCTAGTAACAGCATACACCCCAGAATTTGCAGTCAGGTACTGCAGTTAATTGGCTGTGGGATTAATGGTTGGTTATTCCAACATGAGGCTTAGTTTCTGCTTCTCAAAGATGGTATGAGGATGATGTTGGATAATGCAGGGGGAAAGCACTTAGGAAGTGGTCTGCAATAAATACTTGTTGATTTATCTATAACAAGCACTTTGACAACCCATAAACCCTCTGTGGGATTCTTGTAGGAAATTAAAACACTTGGGGGTGAGAGGTGACAGTTGATATTTTAATCTCCCTCCAACCAAGTCTTCATTTCTTCCAAGTCAACAATGCATTCTCCCCAGAACCGAAACACAGTTATTCAGGAACTGTCAAGATAAACACCCCAGTGTTCATCAGACCTAATTAATTTTTGCATTATTATTTTTTAAATATTTTATGTATTTTCAATACAAATTGATACAATAAAAACCAAGCAAGCATACAACATTCCACATTATTATTTTATCAGGTCTCACATTTTGGCATTAAATAATGATATAAATCAACTAGAAAACAGCATGAAAACACCAATAAGGACAAACATTATCTTAACTTTCTCATATTGTTCTCTCACAATGGTCTTGTGATAGAAGTGGTTAGGAGGAAAAGAAAAAATATCTCTTAAAATGATCCCTACCATAAATATTTAAATTTTGATGCTGTTTATGCTAGATAAAAAAAAATCTAGGCTAGGGAAAATGCAATACTGTCTTCAGTAGTGATGTAGAGATAAACAAGAATAATAGCAGTAATGCACCACATAATACATAGAGAAATAAAATTGATAAAGAATCAGAAAATAAAAGTCCCTCAAGAAACCTTTTCATAAAGTACATATAAACAGGAATTCTGGAGCAGTTAGAAATCTTCTTTTATTTAATCCCATGCCGACTATACTCAGAACTGTCATGAATACAAAAGAACAAACACTTTTTTTCTATTACAAATGCAGTCACAAAATAAAATAGTCCAAATATACTAAATATTGCAGATACGAATTTTGAAATATAACTTTAAGTTATTAAGAGAGTCTGCTACTAGTTCTTGCAAAAAAAAAAAAAAAAAACCCCTCTGACACAACAAAACCTAGTTACACAAAGCTAAATTCATACAGAGATTGTAGAGGAAAAAAAAATCACTTGATCATTTTCCAATAATTTACAGAAAAATCAGAGATTTATGTTAAAAATACACAGGGCCACACACACCATCAGTTCTACTTCTTTCCATTTTTAATTTTTTTATGCTTTTTGTTGTTGTTGTTGTTGATTTGAGTGCACTGAATGAATAGCTGTAGGATATGGATCTAGTTCCCTGACCAGGGATTGAAACTGGGGCTCCCTGCAGTGGGAGTATGAAGTCTTAACCACTGGACCACCAGGGAAGTCCCCTAGTTCTACTCCTTATTCTTTTTAGTGTTGATGCTCTGCAGGGAGTGGAGGGAAGGGAGTGGCAAGACTGTTGGGGGAACGGGGTGGTCAAGGAACTGGGGTTTTGAACAGACTCCCTGTGTGGATTCTGAGAGTATACAAACACTCAACACCTTTGCTTGAATTTCTACTTTTTCAAAAGGAAACGATAAAACAATTTATTGGAAAGGTCCTAATTTCTACCTGTATAATTCTTGGCTGTACCTAAGTTACTGCTAATTTAATTGCTTTAGCCTAATTAATTATTTACACTTGGGCTTTGAAAGGTTCCAAGGTAAAGTATGATCAATTCCCTTTCCCAAAAAAAGCAGAAGGCATGAGCTGGAACGAGGTAGGAGAGGGGTGGTTGGATCAGGGTGAGTTGAAGTCCTGGGCAAACACAACTCAAGAGCAGATGACATACCAAGTGAAGAAAGTTAAAAAAAAAAAAAAAAAAAAAAGACAAATATCATAGGATCTCACTTATATGTGGAATCTAAAATATGATATCTTTTATGACACTTATCTATGAAACATGAAACAGACTCAGAGATAAAGAGAACAGACTTATAATTACCTAAAGGTAAAGGTGGTGGAGGATGGATAAATTATATATGTGGAATCTAAAATATGATATCTTTTATGACACTTATCTATGAAACAGAAACAGACTCAGAGATATAGAGAACAGACTTATAATTACCTAAAGGTAAAGGTGGTAGAGGATGGATAAATTAGGAGCTTGGAATTAGCATATACAAACTACTATATATCAAATAGATAAACAGTGAGGTCTATTGTATAGCACAAGGAACTATATTCAATGTCCTGTCATAAATCATAATGGAAAAGAACATGAAAAAGTATCACTGAATCACTTGGCTGTAAACCAAAAATTAACACAACATTGTAAATCAGCTATACTTCAATTAAAAAAAAGAAAAGATGACAGACAGTGATCCGCAGCATCCATCTGCCTTGAAGCAGGAAGGGAATAACAGAGTGAGGGCAAAAGCGAAGGGGAAAGTGATGTGGACTAGTTTGTGCTCAGGTATGAGAACTATAACTAAAAGCATTCTCCCCGTCTTCCTTTTATCCCCCAACTTACTCTCCCATCTCTAAAGCCCAGTATTTCCTAAGAATAGGATAGAACTCATCTAGGTTCTAAAAAAGAATCTCTATTTATTATAAACAACAAATACCCAGTCAGTCTTTAAACAGACAGAGAGAAAGAAAGGGGAACTGTTAAAGGACACCATGACCCTGATGGTAGGGGAACAAGAATGATGATGATACAGCCTAGTACTCAGCAAACATCATCAAGGGTCCACTATGTCCAGACACTGAGCTTAATATTTTTTAACACGACTAACATTTATGGAATATGCTAACACACATCACATACTATCTTAAAAGTTCATCATGAACCATCTCATTTAATCTTTAGAAAATCCTATAAAGATGACTATGTTCCCATTTAACAGGTGGAGAAACTAAGGCTCAGGAAATAGAAGCAATCTCCCTTATGTCACATGGCTATTAGGAACAGAAGACAGATTTATACCCAGATAACCTGACTCCAGAGCTCTATCTTCATTCAGTCTGCCATATTGCAAAAGAAAGCTTTCCTGTAGAGTTTGATAAGGTTTGGAAGGATTGGCTGGGTAATGCTGACATTATCTATCAGACATATTCCTTACTGTGTCCCTTACTCTGCCCTTCTGGTTTCTGCAGTCTCACACACTAAGTGTAAGTTAAGTTACAATTAGGTTAAGTCTTAAGTGTTAAATTTTCTCTTCATGTGTCTGTTGGCTCATACCCACTCAACCTTCACATAGCTATGCTAATGAGGGCAGAGGCAGTTCAAAAGAACGGATCTGAGTGTACTGTGTACTGTTAGCATCAGCAAAGGTTTCTTCCTAATTAGGTACTCTTGACATTATTGGTAAAAAGAACTTGATTTGCTAAGTCTATAGCAGCTGATTAGCAAGAAAGCTCCATGAGGCTTCCTGTGGGAAACAAAAGAAACTAGTGCAGGGCACTATGAAGGGGTGGGAGGTGGTGGTTTGATTCCCAAGTCTGTCACTTAATTCCTGGGTGATCTCCATACAGGCATGAACCTCCTTGAGCTAATTTAGTCATCTGAACAATGGAAAAATAAGACACCAGCCCCCATAACAGTATTGTGGGAACAGAAAGGGACAACATATGTAAAAGATCTAGAACCCCAGCTGACATCAAATAATGCTATGAGCATGTTACCTTGAACTTCATAGATACTAATCTGATATTCCTATACTTCACTACCTATTGGCCAGTCCAGTTTCCTTTTAAATTAATTTTAATGCTGTATAGATGGAGAAGCTCTATACAGTCAGCAAAAACAAAGACTGGGAACTGACTGTGGCTCAGATCATGAACTCCTTATTGCCAAATTCAGACTTAAATTGAAGAAAGTAGGGAAAACCACTAGACCACTCAAGTATGACCTAAATCAAATCCTTAACAATTATACAGTGGAAGTAAGAAGTAGATTTAAGGGACTAGATTTGATAGGCAGAGTGCCTGATGAACTATGCACAGAGGTTCGTGACAGTGTACAGGAGACAAGGAGCAAGACCATCCTCAAGAAAAAGAAATGCAAAAAAGCAAAATGACTGTCTTAGGAGGCCTTACAAAGAGCTGTGAAAAGAAGAGAAGTGAAAAACAAAGGAGAAAAGGAAAAATATACCATTTAAATGCTGAGTTCCAAAGAAGAGCAAGGAGAGATAAGAAAGCCTTCCTCAGTTATCAGTGCAAAGAAATAGAGGAAAACAGTAGAATGGGAAAGACTAGAGATCTCTTCAAGAAAACTAGAGATACCAAGGGAATATTTCATGCAAAGATGGGCTCAATAAAGGACAGAAATGGTATGGACCTAACAGGAGCAGAAGATATTAAGAAGAGGTGGCAAGAATACACAGAAGAACTGTACAAAAAAGATCTTCATGACCCAGATAATCACCATGGTGTGATCACTCACCTAGAACCAGACATACTGGAATGTGAAGTCAAATGGGCCTTAGGAAGCATCACTACAAACAAAGCTAGAGGAGATGATGGAATTCCAGTTGAGCTATTTGAAATCCTAAAAGATGATGATAGGAAAGTACTACACTCAATATGCCAGCAAATTTGGAAAACTCAGCAGTGGCCACAGGACTAGAAAAGGTCAGTTTTCATTCCAATCCCAAAGAAAGACAATGCCAAAGAATGCTCAAACTACTACACAGTTGCACACATCTCACATGCTAGCAAAGTAATGCTCAAAATTATCCAAGCCAGGCTTCACCGATATGTGAACCATGAACTTCCAGATGTTCAAGCTGGTTTTAGAAAAGGCAGAGGAACCAAAGATCAAATGGGCAGCATCCTCTGGGTCATCAAAAAAGCAACAGAGTTCCAGAAAAACATCTATTTCTGCTTTATTGACTATGCCAAAGCATTTGACTATGTGGGTCACCACAAACTGTGGAAAATTCTGAAGGAGATGGGAATACCAGACCACCTGACCTGCCTCTTGAGAAATCTGTATGCAGGTCAGGAATCAACAGTTAGAACTGGACATGGGACAATAGACTGGTTCCAAATAGGAAAAGGAGTAGGTCAAGGCTGTATATTGTCACCCTGCTTATTTAACTTATAGGCAGAGTAGTACATCATGAGAAACGTTGGGCTGGATGAAGCACACGCTGGAATCAAGATTGCTGGGAGAAATATCAATAACCTCAGATATGCAGATGACACCACCCTTATGGCAGAAAGTAAAGAAGAACTAAAGAGCCTCTTGATGAAACTGAAAGAGGAGAGTGAAAAAGTTGGCTTAGAACTCAACATTTAGAAAACTAAGATCATGGCATTCGGTCCCATTACTTCATGGCAAATAGATGGGGAAACAGTGAAAACATGGCAGACTTAATTTTTCTTGGGCTCCAAAATCACTGCAGATGGCGAATGCAGCCATGAAATTAAAAGACACTTACTCCTTGGAAAGAAATTTATGGCCAACCTAGACAACATATTAAAATGCAGAGACATTACTTTGCCAGTGAAGGTCCGTCTCATCAAGGCTATGGTTTTTCCAGTGGTCAAGTATGGATGTGAGAGTTGGACCATAAAGAAGGCTGAGCACCGAAGAATTGATGCTTTTGAACTGTGGTGTTGGAGAAGACTCTTGAGAGTCCCTTGGACTGCAGGGAGATCCAACCAGTCTATCCTAAAGGAAATCAGTCCTGAATATTCATTGGAAGGACTGATGCTGAAGCTGAAACTCCAATACTTTGGCCACCTGATGAGAAGAGCTGACACATTTGAAAAGACCCTGATGCTGAGAAAGGTTGAAGGCAGGAGAAGAAGGGGACAACAGCAGATGAGATGGTTGGATGGCATCACCGACTTGATGGACATGAATTTGAGTAGGCTCTGGGAATTGGTGATGGACAGGGAGGCCTGGCATGCTGTGGTCCATGGGGTCGTGAAGAGTCAGACACAACTGAGTGACTGAACTGAACTGAACAGAAGTGCTGTTTTCACTGCAAAAGTTCAGTACTAGTAGATCTCATATTTTATTATAAGTATCAAGGGGGGATATTGTGAAAACTGCAGATCCTTTAAACTACTCATACAGATTCCAATTCAAAAAGTCTATGATGAGGCCCAGAAATTTGAATTTTTAGCAAGTCTGCTCAGAAAAACACACATTGAACATTTATACAAATATGTAAATAAATGAATAAATATACAAATAGTATATAAATACATATATATGTAATAAATATGCATATATGTGTGTATATATATGTACGTATATACATATATATATTTGACCCTTGCACAACTCAGGGTTGGGCCACCAATCATCCATGTAGGTGACAATTCAATTATGGTTTAGAGTCAATCCTCCATATAGACTCAGTTCCTGCATACCTGGGGTTCCATATCCTTGGATTCAACCAACTCATGAATTGTGTAGTACTGTAGTATTTATTATTGAAAAAATTGGCATGGTGGATCCACACAGTTCAAACCCAAGTGGTATGAAAGCCAACTGTATAATGTCTTCCATAGAGTATAATTTACTCAGTGCACACTAGGCCAAATTAACTAATGCTGACAACGCCTCCTATGGCTAGTGTTAAGACTACTCTGCAGGGCTTCGCTTGTGGTCTAGTGGATAAGAATCCGCCTGCCAATGTAAGAGACATGGGTTCAATCCCTGGTCTGGGAAGATCCCCCATGCCTCAGAGTAACTAAGCCTATGCATCACAACTATTGAGCCTAGTTGTCCTAGAGTCTGGGAGATGCAACTACTGAGCCAATGTACCACAGCTACTGAAGCCCATGCACCCTTGAGTCTGTGCTCCAAACAAGAGAAGCTTTTCAATGAAAGGCCCATGCATCACAACTAGAGAGTAGCCCCCATCACTGCAACTAGACAAAACCCCATGCAGCAATGAAGAGCCAGCACAGCCAAAAATTAATTAGTTAGTTAATGACTATTCTTTAATATCTTGATGACAGTTGAGAAGGCAGGTCAGGGGGTCCTTAAAAATGCACACTTATGGGATGACAGAGGATGAGATGGTTGGATGGCATCACTGACACAATGGACATGGGTTTGGGTGGACTCCGGGAGTTGGTGATGGACAGGGAGGCCTGGCGTACTGCAGTTCATGGGGTCGCAAAGAGTTGGACACGACTGAGCGACTGAACTGAACTGAACTGAACTGACAAAGAATGTTTGAAACAATTTTGAAATTGTATGTGATGAAATGAGTACAGTATACTTGAGAGTCTCTCAGTCCTACACACTGAATCATCTACATACTGAAGCTACCCAGATTATCACCATTTTTTTCCCCTTGAGTGTGCTTTGGGAAAAAAGGATATAGGAGAAAAGTTAACTCTGAAGGAAGCTTAAACAAAAGGAAAGATTTTACTCATAAAAGATATTGAAGAAATTATAAAAGCAATACCAAGGAACCAGTCACCTGAAAGAAATTTTCAGACCTTAATTATGTTGGCAAGTCTTTAAAAATATGTAAATATAACTCTTTACTTGTGAGAAGTATCAGCAGAATTTTGTTGGCATTGCCTTTCATGTTTTTTCTGGAGTGCTTTAGCATTCTCCAGTTTTCCTTAGACTGTGAAAGGATATATCTATGTAGAAGCCACTGGTATTCATCAGGAAAAAAATTTTACTTTAATCAAAAGATTTTATATTTAATAAATGATGGAGAAAATGTCAAGTGCTACTAACTGAATCTGCCTGTATGAAGCCAAGTGTATGAGCAACACTCCCAGAAGAATTTGGCCACAGATAGGAATTGTCCCAAGACTTTGAAATAATTTATAACTTAAATGGAGTCAATACAAGTGAGATGTTAATTTCCAGACCTGGGAAGTCAGCCTTCAGTCCATGTATACCTATGTGAGTACCCGTACAGACTGATGTTCTGGTAGAATGTCCCCACTGAAATGCATCACTAAGTTGTCCCTTAAATGATAGAATGGATAGAGGCTCTTCATTTGATACTGAAACACTCTCCATTTTATTCCATCACATCCTCAATTCAGTCCTTTGACTCACTTCCTTTACTCTTCCGGAAGTTGATATTCCTATCCAGCATGCCATCTGAAATCAATGTTGATATTCTAATCCATGGTAACCACGCTAGTGTCCTATAGCCCTGGAGGTCTGTCATTCAGAATCTGGGCATTTTTCATGCATGTGTGCATGCTCAGGGGCTTTCCAGGTGGCTCAGTGGTGAAGAATCCACCTGCCAATGCAGGAAGCATAGGAGACTCAGGTTGGATCCCTGGGTTGGGAAGATCCCCGGGAGGAGGAAATGGCAACTCACTCCAGTATTCTTGGCTGGAAAATCCCATGGACAGAGGAGCCTGGTGGGTTACAGTCCATGGGGTTGCAAAAGAGTTGGACTGTGTTGATATTCTACAATAATCCATGGTGATCACTCTGTCCTGAAGCCCTTAAGGTCTGTCGTTCAGAACCTGGCCATTTTGATCTTACCCTTTATCTTTGTCTCTCTAGCAAAATAAAAGTTCCTTGAAAGCAGAAACTCTCCACTTTATGAATCCCCCACAATGCCTAGCCCACACATTTGCACATGGTTCAATTCAGTTCAGTTCAGTTCAGTCGCTCAGTCGTGTCCGACTCTTTGCGACCCCATGAATCACAGCATGCCAGGCCTCCCTCTCCATCACCAACTCCCGGAGTTTACTCAAACTCATATCCATCGAGTTGGTGATGCCATCCAGCCATCTCATCCTCTGTCGTCGCCTTCTCCTCCTGCCCCCAATCCCTCCCAGCATCAGGGTCTTTTCTAATGAGTCGACTCTTTGCATATGGTAGACATTCAGAAAAGCTTGATTGATGAGAATTGAACACACTGAATATCATGAAAATCTTCAGTGGTACCATAACTCTTTCTGATGGCTACCTACTCAATAACAATTGTTAGGACTGAGAGCCACCGTGATGCCCTCCATTGCTGTCTAGCTCTGTACATTGGCTTGACATTACAAGAATCTTGTCTTTTATATGATAGAAATCCAAACCTGGGTCTGGAACCCAATCTTCTCTAGACATTTCTCTAGGTATTGTTTGAAAGACACAAAAATATTCCTGCATCCATTATTACTTTCAAGCTATGGTACTGAAGAAGACTCTCGAGAGTCCCTTGAACTACAAGCAGATCAACCAGTCAATACTAAAGGAAATCAACCATGAATATTCATGAGGACTGATGCTGAAGCTGAAGTTCCAGTACTTTGGCCACCTGATGTGAAGAGCTGACTCACTGGAAAAATCCTGACACTGGGAAAGATTGAGGGCAGGAGAAGAAGGGGATGACAGAGGATGAGATGGTTGGATGGCATCACGGACTCAATGGACGTGAGTTTGAGCAAACTCTGGGAGATAGTGAAGGACAGGAAGCCTGGTGTGCTGCAGTTCATGGGGTCTCAGAGTTGGACATGACTGAGTGACCAAACAGCAATTGTTGGGTTTTTAATATTTTCTTCAGCTTGGCTCCCAACAGGTAAAGGCTAGTCGTGCTGGCAAGCAGACAGACACCTGTATTTTCAATACACAAAAAATATCACCCCCAAAATCTTGCTTCCATATAACCAAAACTTCAAAGTAAAAATGAGAATATATCTGATGTGAAATAACATTTCACCCACTCACTGTGAATGAAGCACACAGTATAAAACTTGTCAAGACCAAAGAAGTGGAGAAACACACCTCTGTTCCTTTTTCAGGGTTTTATGATGCCCACGTTCTCTCTCCAGCAAGAACACAAGAAAGATTGTTACCACCATTCACGACAGCATGATATTATGCGTAGAAAAATAACATGTGTGTGTATACATGTGTCGGGATGCCATTCATAAGAAATGGTTGCTTAACCCTTAAACAGACAATATAAAATTATTTTGCCTACAAAGGCTCTTGTCTACCAAGACAAAAATCACTGAAAAAAAGCCTATTTTATAAAATCAAAAGTTATTCTGGTTTGGTATCTGGGACTTTCAAAGCAGTCAACATGCTTAAGTCCATATGACAAGAAGAATTAAAAGGATGGTAAAACTGCAGTCTCCTGCATGAAGCAGTGAAGGCTTGCCACAAACAAATAAGTTCTCTGGTAACATCAATCAAGTTTACTACTTGTGTTCTTTTTTGACTAAACCCTGAGACAGTGATTAGAAAAACGAGAAACAGCAGTAAAAAACAATGGAGAATTGCTGGCTTTTCCCTCCCTCAACTACCACTTCCAAATGATAGCTGTAATTCAGTAAAGATCACAGAGGCTGGCATTTATGTTGATCATCACTTCCTACCAGCCTTTGATTTACTCAATTCCTCCTAAATGAATTTCTAGCTGAGAGTAGTAAATTATATCTGAACACCCCTATCAATAGCAAACTAGAATATATTGGCATGATATCAAATAAAGAGGTTGGATAAATATATTAGTGTGGCACAAGATTGCACATAGTGAACTATTTTACAGGTCTAGCGCAAAGAAATAGAAGACATATTACAAATAAAAATATGCTTAATAAATGTGTGCTTAATAAAAAATGTGCTTAATAAAAAATATGCTTAATAAAAATGTGCTTAATATTATTGTCTTCTGTGAGAAGGCTCAGTCTTGCTCAACCAAATAAGAGTTTAAAGGAAAGATTTGAGCCATACTCCTAAGTTTTTAAATCAGGGGATTCTTTTCAAAGGATGCAGAATTTGATGTCTGGATGAAGGAGTTGGGTTAAGATTTGCTGGAATAATGAAATCTGGATCCAAAAGAATAAGTTGAGCATTCTCTATCAAGAGAGATGTGAAAATGTTTGCTGATGAATAAATTTAAATTCATTATTGAAAACTGGATCAGCAGAGCATTTGTTAAAATTAGCCTACAACTTTAAATTGAGGGGTAACTTTGTGCTCCAGAAGGGGAAAAGTGCTCATTTGTGAATTATTGACATTTTAACTCTTACATGGTATGTCTTCAAAATCCGCCATAGAGAGATGACTCTTGTTTTGTTATTAACGTTTCCAGAAAGGAAGGCCAGACAGAAGGAAAACATTTCTTCCTCAATTAAGAAGGCTTTTAAGCCCTTTTGCCTGAATTTCACTAATGCCTCATTTCGCCAAATCAATCATGTTGCTCTACTATTGTATTAAAATGTACTTTAATAACAAATGCTTAAAATCAGAAGTGACATTTTTTTCTAAGATGCATTACTAATAAACTAACACGCATTTTCCTCCTGCGTGAAACAGCTGGACCATGACGAGATCACATTAGCACTAATTAAAATGATATTTTCTGTGCAGATTTTGCTAGCCCAGCTTCATTGGACTCAAAAGGATTTCTGAAATCCATAATAAAGGCTATTATGTCATCTTACCATGTTTCTCTTGAATCAGGCTACTGTCTAATTTCTCCTCAACGATATTTTCTTAAAACTCTCACTCAATAAAATCAATATTAAGTTTCTCCTCTCAGAGCTCTGTTTTTTCCATATATGATCCTCATTTAATTAAAAAAAATTAAAGCTTTCATTTATTTTGCTTGATGAACAAGAAAAAATATAATATTAAAAGCAACATTTTGCAATGTTTCTCTTTTTCCTCACTTTACTGGGTCCCTGTTGTTCCCAACGTATAATTTGCAAAACATATTGCTTCAATACTTACAATGAGAGAGGCGGCCCAGCTGTGGGAAGAGAGGACAACAGCCTCCAATATTACCATAATAATCTGCCTAGAGTCCCAGGAGCCCCCTGGTATATACAATTCTCTGTACTGCAGGCCCCAGCTGGAGAACATTCTCTTGACATGTATGCCAACCTTTGCCTGCAGGCAAAATAAAAAAAAAAAAAAGCAGAGAAGTAATCATGAAAATAAAAAATCTTGTCAACTGTGTTGGGCTGCAGTTCCCATGTTTTTGCTCACGTAGGCAGGCATTGTGCTAACAAAATGATACCAGACTTTAAAAGACTGCAGCTGGTAGGTTTTTGGATTTTTTTTTTTTAAATATGCTATGTTAATTCTGTGATCCTAAAATTTGAGGAGAGGAGGGGCAGCAGACAGTGATACTTTAGTTATGACTGTCAATAAATAAGACAACTTTATTTGCCAACTATTTCGCAGAAGATTGCTTCTTACAGAAATTGAACTACAAGAAGTAGCATTAGAGTCTTGAGGTTAATCATGGATGAAATTTCAAACAAATATAATTTATATGCCTTAGTAAGTTAACTTAAGAGGAACTTGAGCAGTTTCTGATTAACATCCTTCTTAAATAATCCACAAAAGCCAGTGTTACTATATCTGCTCTTAAGACTTCTTTCTCAAGTCAAAGAAGTGATATTAACCTTTAAAATAACAAGCTAAAACTTCAAAAGGACTTCATGAACAAAACACGCATATTTTGAAACTGAAAGTTCAGATTGGGTTGTATTTTATTTTAACAGTCAATAAAACTCAGTGGGTTAAGAATATTCCACAACTAGAGTTGAAAGATCTGATATCTTGGTTAAAGCACTAAAAGTTTCCAAACTTCATTTGCTGAAACAAGAGGTTCTTCTGAAAACTAATTAACCCAGAATATAACTGCAGTCACACATATTTAAAGCACTTTCACTTGAGTTGTATTCCACTGTATAAATATCCTAAACAGGTAAGAAAATGTCATTATATGTATAAGATATTAATTTCCTTTGTCAAATTAATTTTCCAAATACTAGACGGACTGGAAGAGGGCAGTATAGTGTTATATTAACTCTTAAACATGCCTATTTGCCAGGAAATGTTCCATTTTACTCTCTTTACCAATATGTTTGTGATAAATCTCTCTACTTTGCAGATAAAAATATTTAGAAAATTGAGGATTTATAGTGTAAAATTTGATGTTAGTATTCTTGATCACATGAGGGAAGGATATATGGATTAGTTTTATAATTGCATATTTATGTGACTATTTAATTCATGTCAATCCTCTCACCAAATGTAAGCTACATGAGGGCAGCATCATGGAAGTTTCATTTATCATTTCCTTCCAAGTGCATGGCACACACTAGGTATTTGTTGAAAGAATAAGTGAATACACTTAATTATTCATTCAATCATTCAACAAATATTTTCCAAGGCACCAGGGATTCAGCAATGAATAAAGCTAGTGAAAATCCCTGTCTTCATGGCATAGAAGACTGATAACACTTAAGAAAAACAAGTAAAATATAGACAGTGTTAATGGACTTCCCAGGTGGCTCAGTGGTAAAGAATCCAATCCACCTGCCAGTGCAGGAGACAAGGGAGACACATTCAGTCCCAGGGTTGGGAAGATCCCCTGGAGGAGGAAATGGCAACCCACTCCAGTATTCTTGCCTGGGAAAGTCCATGGAGAGAGAACCCTGATGGGCTCCAGGCGCGTCCATGTGGTCGCACAGAGCCGGACAGTTCTGAGTAGCCACACACACAAACCATGTTAAATAATGATAAACACTAAAAAGAGACCTTTAGCAGGGAAAGGAGACCGAGTGTGTCTGGGTGGGAGGCTGCTATTTTAGAAAGGGTTACCAGGAAAGGTTTCCCTCCCACCCCACCGTGCCCAACAAAACTGTGAAATGAACTAGTTCTCTCCCCTGGTGAAATTGAATAGGTCCTCAGTAAGGACTTCACTGGTGGCTCAGACAGTAAAAGCTCTGCCTACAATGCAGGAGACCTGAGTTTGATCCCTGGGTCAGGAAGATCCCACTGGAGAAGGAAATGGCAACCCACTCCAGTACTCCTGCCTTGGAGAAGCCTGGTAGGTTTCAGTCCATGGGGTCGCAGAGTTGGACATGACGAAGTGACTTCATTTCACTTGAAGAATCCAACAAAAAGGCAAAGAAAGAAAAGACTTAAAATGCTGACTCTTTCATCATTTATGCAAATCTTTATCTTTCATGAAATTATAAGCCCCTCTAAAACAGAGATAGCAACTCTTTCCGGATATTATCTCTGGCACTTAGCACAGTGTCTTATATACAGTAGATGCTCTTTCAATTATGCTGAGTTGACTTGGAGTCCTTTTAGAATAAAAGGACAACATTAAGAAGTGGTAATGTAGCCAAGGATGGAAGAGAGCCACCCAGCATAATCTGGAGGGCCAAAAACCAGAGGGGTGAGGCTGAGCATACACTATCTTCTTGATGTTGCCTGAAGCTCCATGCACTCAGCTTCTCAGCCCTGAGATGACCACCTTTGGTCCAAAGAGAAAACCAGGCAAGTTTACAGACGACTGTACATACGCACCATTACAACTAGGAAAACTCATCAAAGCCCTTGTCTTCCTAATGGGGGCTCACATGGGGATCATTTTCATCTAAGAAAGAAAGCAGATATATGTTGCTCTTGTGAAGGTGGTCTTGAAGGGGAAGTTCATGCCCCTTTGAATCCATATATTCAATTTGTGGGGCTGGGTACAAGTGAAGGGCTTCCCAGGTGGCGCTAGTTAAAGCACCTGCCTGCTAACACAGATAGACATAGAGGATGCTAGTTGGATCCCCAGGTCAGGAAGACCCCCTGGAGGAGGGCATGATAGCCCACTCCAGTATGCTTGCCTGGAGAATCCTACAGACAGAGGAGCCTAGAAGGCTGCAGTCCATGGGGTTGCACAGAATTGGACATGACTGAAGCAACCTAAGTCATGCAAGCCTACAAGTGAAACGCTCACATTTTAATTAGGGGTAGGAAAAAAATACACATCAGAGAATGGACATAAAATGAGAAAAATAATAATTAAGAAAAGTAAATTTTCAAAGTAAGTGTTGGTTAAGAGTGAAGGGAAACTACCTAGTTAACCCAGTAATATGTGTACTGGATACTATAACCATATATATTAATATAATAATATAATCAGGAAAGTACAGATCAGCTGGTCACAACATTGCAAAGAATAACACAAAGCAGAGTAAAGGAACCTAGGAATGGTAAACAAGAAGAGAGTTAGTTTAAATATCAGTTAAAAATTTCTTCATTAGTCTCAGGGACTAAAATATTCACACTAGCTACTGGGGCTCCATTCCTCGTCAGTTACCACATATGTTATGCTATGCTTAGTTGCTCAATTGTATCCAACTCTTTGTGACCCCATGGACTGTAGCCCACCAGGCTCCTCTGTCCATGGGATTCTCCAGGCAAGAATACTGGAGTGGGTTGCCATGCCCTCCTCCAGGGGAACTTCCCAACCCAGGAATCGAACCCAGGTCTCCCACATTGCAGGCAGATTCTTTACTATCTGAGCCACCACGGCATTATCACATAACAGGTAACATAATGTCCACATCCATGTTGTTACCAACCTTGAGTTTCCTCTACTCTTTCTGAGGGTCTCAACCACACTCAGGGCTGTGCATGAGCTCCTCTCCAAGGAGGTTCCCATCTCTATCCATCTCACATGACTCTTCTGAACTCCACATACATTGCCTCCTGGATATCTCCAGTTTTACTCCACAGACATTCAAATTCAACATATTCATCACTGTACCCCCAAATCCTCTTCTTCCATAGGCAAATATTAGTAAAGATCACCACCAGTCACCCAAATCATAAAACCTAGAAATGATGCTTGACTTTAGCATCTCTCAGATTCTCTCCTCACGATATCATCAGCCTCCAAGCATGAAAGAATCTTTCTCCTGCGTAACTCTTACACCTGTCTCTTACATCTAATACAATTGACAATGCATGGTTAATGTCTGGGCTCAAAAATGGTTCCTATCTCTGCTGGGTTACTACACCTCTCCTGACCAGTCTTCTCAAAGGAAGAGCTTCCTCTCATGCCAACCCAAGCACACTCCTGCAGCTTACCAGAGTGACATTCCAAAAGGCGAGTACCTCTCTGCACGCACTCACTTTAAAATGCTTCAGTGTCCAATAGTTTGGGTTAAAGTCCCTCCAGCTTTTGGATTAGAGTCTTCACTCTTTTTTTTTTTTTTTCATTCAACAAATCAACCAATGTTTATTGCATCTTTTTATTTATTTAAATTAGAGGATAAATACAACATTGTGATGGTTTTTGTCATACATCCATATGAATTGGCCATAGTTATATATGTGTTCTGTCCATCATGAACCCCCTTCCCACATCCCTCCCCACCCTATCCCTCCAGGTTGTCACAGAGCACTGGCTTTGGTTGCCCTGCTTCATACATCAAACTTCCACTGGCTATCTGTTTTACAATCGTCATGCATATGTTTCAATGCTAGTCTCTCAAGTCATCCCACCCTCTCCTTCTCCCACTGAGTCCAAAAGTCTGTTCTTTACATCTGTGTCTCCTTTGCTGCCCTACACATAGGATCATCGGTACCATGTTTCTAGATTCCATATATATGCATTAATATATGGTATTTGTCTCTCTCTTTCTGACTTACTTCACTGTGTAATAGGCTCTAGGTTCATCCACCTCCTTAGAATTGACTCAGATGTTCCTTTCTATAGCTGAGTAATAGTTCATTGTGTATATGTGCCACAACTTCCTTATCCATTCATCTGTCGATGGCCATCTAAGTTGCTTCCATGTCCTCTCTGTTGCAAGTAGTGCTGCAATGAACATTTGACATGAAAAGCCAGGCTGATGGCTTCTTTCTGATCTTCCCCAATCCTCATCTCTGCCAATGCTTCAGCCTTAAAAGTGACCCTCCCCCATTGCCACCATTCGTTTGCTGAAGTTCTACTATTGACCTAAAACACCTTGTCCCGTTTTCTTGACCATAACTAAATCTCCCTCATCCTTTAAAAATTCAGCTGAATCATGACCTTCTTTTCTAATTCCCTCCCTCCTTCCACTAAGTTACAGGGCTCTTTCTTATGTTCATAAAGCACCCTGTGCAGGCATAGGCATATATTTACTATACTGAATTAGGATTTCCAATTTCTTGTCCATATCCCTCATTGACTATGAGTTCCATGAGAACAGAGGATTGTTCATGTCTGTAACACCTAGCTCTAGAACAATGCTTACCGCATTGTAGATGTTCCATCAATGACTGTTTAGTATATAAATGACAGAATGAGTTTTCAGGGATAGGACTAGTTTAGTGGGAAGGAAATACACATTAGAAATGATTTAATAGAAAAGATTAGAAAATGAATATTTCTTGTGTACCTACTTACACCCAGAATTGGATCTATTGTTCAGGAGCTAAGGTGAGAGAGAAAGAGAGATTGAAAAAGAAAAAAGAGACAGAAATCTGTTTGTAGTTCATCATTTGTTTACATGTTCCAAAAGTCTCCTGTTAAAGACAAGATGGTTAGGAACAGAGCTGGGAGACAGGAGCCTCACAGGTCTAGTGCTGCTCAGAACTCTAAAGTCAGCAGGATTTTTTTTTCTAACATGGAATGGTTCGTGGATTTGCATGTCATCTTTGCACAGTTCAGTTTAGTTCAGTCGCTCAGTCGTGTCCAACTCTTTGTGACCTCATGAATTGCAGCATGCCAGGCCTCCCTGTCCATCATTAACTCCCGGAGTCTACCCAAACCCATGTCCATCGAGTCAGTGATGCCATCCAGCCATCTCGTCCTCTGTCGTCCCCTTCTCCTCCTGCCCTCAATCCCTCCCAGCATCAGGGTCTTTTCCAATGAGTCAGCTCTCCGCATCAGGTGGCCAAAGTATTGGAGTTTCAGCTTCAGCATCAGTCCTTCCAATGAGCACCCAGGACTGATCTCTTTTATGACGGACTGGTTGGATCTCCTTGCAGTGCAAGGGACTCTGAAGAGTCTTCTCCAACACCACAGTTCAAAAGCATCAATTCTTCAGCGTTCAGCTTTCTTCACCATCCAACTCTCACATCCATACATGACTACTGGAAAAACCATAGCCTTGACTAGGTGCACCTTTGTTGGCAAAGTAATGTCTCTGCTTTTAAATATGCTATCCAGGTTGATCATAATTTTCCTTCCAAGGAGTAAGTGTCTTTTAATCTCTTGGCTGCAATCACCATCTGCAGTGATTTTGGAGCCCCTCAAAATTAAGTCTGACACTGTTTCCACTGTTTCCTCATCTATTTCCCATGAAGTGATGGGACCAGATGCCATGATCTTAGTTTTCTGAATGTTGAGCTTTAAGCCAACTTTTTCACTCTCCTCCTTCATTATCTACTACTGTGAGCAAGAATCCCTTAGAAGAAATGGAGTAGCCATTATAGTCAACAAGAGAGTCAGAAATCCAGTACTTGGATGCAATCTCAAAAATGACTAATCTCTGTTCGTTTCCAAGGCAAACCATTCAATATCACAGTAACCCAAGCCTATGCCCCAACCAGTAATGCTGAAGAAGCTGAAGTTGAATGGCTCTATGAAGACGTACAAGACCTTTTAGAACTAACACCCAAAAAAGATGCCCTTCTCATTATAAGGGACTGGAATGCAAAAGTAGGAAGTCAAGAAACACCTGGAGTTACAGGCAAATTTGGCCTTGGAGTATGGAATGAAGCAGGGCAAAGGCTAATAGACTTTTGCCAAGAGATCACACTGGTCATAGCAAACACCTTCTTCCAACAACAAAAGAGAAGACTCTACATATGGACATCACCAGATGGTCATCACCAAAATCTGATTATATTCTTTGCAGCCAAAGATGGAGAAGCTCTATACAGTCAGAAAAGCAAGATCGGGAGCTGACTGTGGCTCAGTTCATGAACTCCTTATTGCCAAATTCAGACTTAAATTGAAGAAAGTAGGGAAAACCACTAGACCATTCAGGTATGACCTAAATCAAATCCCTTATGATTATACAGTGGAAGTGAGAAATAGATTTGAGGGACTAGATGTGATAAACAGAGTGGCTGATGAACTATGGACGGAGGTTTATGACATTGTATAGGAGACAGGGATTAAGACCATCCCCATGGAAAAGAAATGCAACATCTTTGCACAGGGGCCATGCTAATCTGCTCTGCATCATTCCAATTTTAGTACATGTGCTGCCGAAGCGAGCACAGTCAGCAGGTCTTAAAGTGGAGAAGAAATATGTGATTAAAAAAGAAATCAATCTCGGTACCAAAACAATTTTATAAAGTTCAATATACATTTGCTAAAACCATCTGGTTATATTTTCAAGATGCTATTTAAAAAGAATAAATTGGTTTTAGCCTATGATAAAATATGAAGCCATGACAACCTTTTGTTTTATGTTTTATTTTAAAAATAAATTTAATGTATTTAAGCTAAAAACAAAACTAAAAGTAATTCACCCATATCTTCCACCCACTATCCCCCACCTCAGGCAAACACCAACCTGTTGTCTGTGTCTATGAGCATGGTTTCACATACATACAGTCTTTACACGTGGAATATAATAATATATATTTATATAGAATATATATTTACATTTTTATTATGTATTTATATATTTAGACTCCACATTCCACATATAAGACATCATACAGATAGTATTTGTCTTTCTCTGACTTATTTCACTTAGCATAATGCCCATGAGATCCATTCATGTTATTGCAAATGGCAAGCAAATTTTTTAAAAGTATTGTTGACTTACAATGTTTCAGATGTACAATAAGGTGATTCAGTTATATATATATATATGTATGTATATGTGTATATATACATATATACACACATACATGTATGTATTTCAGATTCCTTCCCATTATTATTTATTACAAGATATTTAATATAGTTCTCTGTTCTAAACAGTAGGTCCTTGTCATTTATCTATTTTATACATTGTAGTGTGTATCTACAATCCCAAATTCCTAGTTTATCCTCTACTCCCTTTCCTCTTTGGTAATCTCAAATTTGTTTTTCATGTCGATGAGTCTGTTTCTGTTTTGTAAATAAACTCATATGTATTATGTTTTTAGATTCCATATATAACTGCCATCACATGATATTTGTCTAGCAACCAATTTTTTAAAGGAAAATAGAAGACAAACTAAAATGTTGCTGTTTTGTCAAAAGAGTGTATCATACATGTGTTGAACCCAGTATGAGTTCTAAAGCATTTGCAGAGTCTACAATGCAGAATTAAACTTTCTTGTTCCAGTTAGAACTATTAAAATAAGACAGTTCCCCCTATTGTCCCCAGAATCTCTTGCAGCACCCCTGTTTGTTTGGAAGCCTATCTGACAGGCCCCTATGCTTATATGCTGCCAATTGTCTTTGGCACAGAAATACTTCGTTCAGACCCACCTTGTTCAATGGTACCCTCTAATTCAGATCTCAGACACAACATTAAAACTTACCAGTTCTGCATTCCAATGCCTTAGGCTGTTTCAGTAGTATAATCTGAAAGAAGTTCCAACTAATGGCCCTAAGCAAAAATTCAGTGGACTTCAAATCACAATATATAAGTAGCAGCTCCCTTTACCCTTTAACTTAGATTAAGCAAGCATTGTTTTTTCATTTTTTTATTACATCCATTCTCATCTAACCAAACTTGTTCTCAATTCAGCCACACAGGCATTACTGTATGAACACATTCATTCTTTGTCCACTATGTTCCTAGACATTCTACCTAGCTTGGGCTAACCATGTACTCACAAGACTATTTCTGCTTGATCAGATTTTGGTGAACCCAGCAATGATAGGCAAAGAATGAGACGGTCTTAAAGCTCAGTCAACTGAGTCTGACTAATCGTGTGTCCCCCAAACTTCATGATGGTTTTCTGCATCTGTACAAAGTTACTACTTTCCAACTTTTCAGTTTTTGGCTCTTTTACCTCTCAAATATATCAAATATGCCACATGATATTAACAAACTGTTCTTGTTAATGTCAAGAATGGTAATGTCCTTTTACTTTCTCAGAATAGTGAATGTTTGTTATTCTTGTTTTGTCTTTGTCCTTAAAGTGAATAAAAGTAAGTATTTCCTATCACTTTTCTTTCTGATCACTTAACTTTCCAAGAAACTGTAAGGAAGCTCCTATTCTAATACACTGGGCAAAATTGCTTTTGTTTTGTAAGTTGATTTAAAAAAAAAAAAACTCTGAAGATTTCTTTTTCAAATTTTTCTAGAATCATCAGTGGAAATTGGCAACACAAGAAAAATCATTTGCCTAAGGAAATGGAAGATCCAAACTATGTGAAATTTTAACATTCTAGGTACTTTCCAAGTATCTCAGGTCCACAGGGTTTGCAGCTCATGTAATCAGCTGGCAAACTTTGGGAAAAAAATAGAATTACAGGCACTAAATGAGAGAATTTTTTAAGTAAAAATAAAGGAAGATCCCATAAAAAGTTCTCAGTTTTCTACCTAGAATTTTTAAAAAAACATTGTCTACATTTTTTTGTGTTCATTTTTTCTACATATGGTTTGAACAATTGATCTCATTTTCACTTTTACTTAAATGTTTAGTTTATTTATATAGAACATGTTTCATTACCCATAAAGAAACCCAACAAATATTTGTCAAATTGAATTAAATGGGCTTATGTTATAATATTCCTATTGAGGAATGCACCAGACTTATCTTAGGCTACTGGAAGAGGAAATGGCAACCCACTCCAGTACTCTTGACTGGGAAATCCTATGGACAGAGGAATTGGTTGCTGTCCGCAGGGTTGCAAAGAGTCCAACGCTATTGAGCAACGGAGCACGCAAGCATCTTAGACTAACTCATCTATGTCAATCTTTTACTATAAGTAGACAGATTCTTCGTATTATTTCAGAAAAAAAATTTTTTAAGTAACAAATTTTCTGTTTTCTGCGTTCTTTTTTTTTCCTTTTCTATCAAAAAAAAAAAAAAGGAGAGATTTGAAATAAAGGTGGAAATATGTGAAAGGAAAGTTAAATAAAAACGGATAAAGATGGATTTCTAACAATCTACATTATCTTCAGGATGACTCGTATTTTTCTAATTTAAAAAAGAGTAGTAGGTTTATCCTTTATTTTGGTTGGCCCCTTCTCTTAAACTTGTGTCTTTCTGAAGTTGTGAGCAGCATCTAGAGTCCAATGTAAAATCTGTGTAAATTCTAGCTGTACTGCAGCCAAAGTCAGCACTGCCCCTCAGTCTTCCATGGGCAACAGCTTCTCAGCAAACTTAGTGACTGCACAATTTTGGATGCTTCCAGGGTCTCCATGGACAAGCAGCTGCAGGGGGTAGTCCAAGCAGAAGAATCAATCTCCCTGCAACCATAGGGGGAAAAGGGTGCTGATAACTGCATTCATGAGAACACCTTTCTTGTCCAATTTCTTAGCTTATCTTAGTCTTTTTATATATTCTTCACAAAATGTATTTACGTATCAAATTCTTGTATTGCAAGAAAAAGATACCACTATTCAAAATGATCTGGTTGAATACTGAGGGGAAAGTATTAGTGATCCAGTTAAAAAAAAAAAAAAGAAAATCAATCACTCAATTAACACAACCATAAAGAATCTGCCTGCAATGCAGGAGACTCAGGTTCAATCCCTGGGTCAGGAAGATCCCCTGGAGAAGGAAACAGCAACCCACTCGAGTATTCTTGCCTGGAGAATTTTATGGACAGCAGAGACTAGCGAGTTATCCTCCATGCAGTGGCAAAAGAGTTGGACATGACTGAGCAACTAACACTTTAACTTTCAACTGATAGATGTTGATGTGTGACAGAAATCAACACAACATTGTAAAGCAATTATCCTCCAATTAAAAATAATTTAAAAAAATAAACATGCACTTATTCTACAAATAGTTCATGAGTGTCAAGTGCTTGACTGTGCTAAGCATGCAGTTTTCAACAAGACAAAGAGAGCTTATGATCTAAGGGGGCACGGGTGATCAAATAAGCAATTTAACAATCATGTGTGGCAAGATATCACAAAATAAGCTTTAAAAAAGTGGAAAGGAAAGGAAAGAGACAGACAATATTATCATGAAAGATGATGCAAAGGAAAGAACTTTTCTTGATATTTTCAAAATCGGTTTACATGAGAGAGGGGACAAGAATTTTAGAAGCAAGCCTTCTAACTTTGATCTAGTTTTCTGTCTACTATAAATAGCTCCTGTCATTGGGCAACCATAAACTTCCTCCTGTACTTTAATATCTGTTCTCTGCAACACTCACAGGTGATACAGCAACAATATGTAAATTAGCCAAGAGAAATGGAGTACAAAGGCTATATTTGAAATTCTACGTGCAGAGCTAGTCTCCCAGTGACCTTACTGTAGAAAAGCAAACATTTCTGTCTCAGAGAAGGAGCAATGCATGTACCAAAATCATCCATGCTACTCCAGCTTATCTTTTTTGATCTAAAAGAAAACCCTCAAAGGGAGACAGACTCTACAGTAAATGTTGCATCAGAAAGTCAAAATGGCACAGTGAACAGGAACATCAAAGGCTGTAATGTTGTGTAAAGATAACCTCCCTCACATATTTTGGATTACGCAAAACGATGACTGTGAAATGTGTTTATTCTTTAATAAACTCACTTCATGGGCTATTGTATGCAGCAGGCCAATGCTGTCTCTTTTCATTAATGCTTTTCAGGGGCCCAAACCTAGATTATTTTTGTGTTTTATCTTTCATATCACTTCTACATTTGGAGGGACTACCCTAGTAGTCCAGTGGTTAATACTCTGGGCTCAATGCAGGGGGTGCGGGTTCCAGCACTGGTTGGAGATCTAAGATCCCACATACCTCCAGGCATAGCCAAAAATTAAAAACAAACAAACAAAAAAGGCCCACCATAAGGGTCAAACAATCAAGTAGGCATAGAAGAATGAAACAGGCTTTGTGATTAGAAAGACATGACTTTAACGCCGAGTTCTACTACTTATTACTTGAGATCCTGAGGCACGAAGCTTTGGTTTCCTAATTCATAACATGGAGTCAAAAAAAAATGGCATTTGCCATCTGCCTCTACGTGTGTTCTGCTGCAGCTACTGACTTTCAACACTGCCTGAGGGGAGTTCAGGTTGGAGAGTGAGGCACTCTGCTCCAGGGAAACTGGTAGAACAGGTCTTTAGATTGTTAGATATGTTCAGGAACTGCTGTCATGATTCCAATCTTTGCATCTCTTCAAATTTTAGAAAAGCATTAAATCACTTCATGGTGACATCAGCTCCTTGTGACGAGTAGAAAATGTTTTGCAAAGTAAGCACTTGACGGCACTGAACTCCCCCTTCACCAAGATCTTACGTATTGACCTTCCCCAGCGGTCTCCTTGGAGCAGTCTCTCAGAGCCATCTGAGGTGCTGTCTCCAAGGGTGCAAATAAAATTTGCCCCAAATAAAACTTAAAAACTCGCAACTCTCACGTTGTGTATCTTTTTAGTCCACAGTTATCACTGGATAACTGGATTTCATAATCTAAGTGCCCAGATTGCTTTTTGCTTTCAGCTGAGCTGAGTAAACCCTTTAATGTTTTCTTCGAGTCACTTTAAAAGGTCTCTCTAAGTTCTTTATAGAAATCACCTAAGATAATAAATGTAAATTTGGGTTTTATCAAACTATGACAAAGCAAGAAATAAAATGGCTACAATTTTCCAGAAAAATAAAACCACTAAAATGGCTAAGGTGAAGTCGCTCAGTCATGTCCAGCTCTTTGTGACCCCTTGGACTATATAGTTCACGGAATTCTCCAGGCCAGAATACTGGAGTGGATAGTCTTTCCCTTCTCCAGGGGATCTTCCCAACCCAGGGATCGAACCCAGGTCTCCTACACTGGCATTGCAGGCAGATTGTTTGCCAGCTGAGCCACCAGGAGAGCCCAAGATGGCCGAGGGGGCTCAACAAGTAATCAATCAATCATTCTAATACTCAGAAATTGTCTCTTTCATCAGGGACTGAGTTAGACCATGATATGAATGGGCTTTATCAGGCCCCTGGACAGGAAACAAACTAAATGAGAAGCAGTCTGAATTTGGCAGCAGAAGGAGGCTCTGGTTAATCCCACAATTTCCTGACAAGACATGAAAGAGGTATACAGATAACATGACTGGCATTTAACTAGGCAACCTAGAATGTATTCCTACAGATGAGTTTTCACCTTACGAAAGAAAGCAATTTAAGGAATGATAACCTATAAATTTTTGTAAACCAATGAAGCTGCCATTATGGTTAACTCCATGGTCATTAAGACCAGTTCAAAATTAAAATAAAAAATTGTTTTGTCCCATCAGGATCACATTTCAATCATCATCAAAAATCCAGGTATTTATTCTGTTTATTCAAGGAGATCCAACCAGTCGATCCTAAAGGAAATCAGCCCTGAATATTCATTGGAAGGAGTGATGCTGAAGCTGAAACTCCAATACTTTGGCCACCTGATGCGAAGAGTTGACTCACTTGGAAAAGGCCCTGATACTGGAAAAGATTGAAGTCAGGAGGAGAAGGAGATGACAGAGGATGAGATGGTTGGATGGCATCACTGACTCAATGGACATGAGTTTGAGTAGGCTCTTGGAGTTGGTAACGGGCAGGGTAGCCTGGCGTGCTGCAGTCCATGGGATCACAAAGAGTCAGATGTGACTGAGTGACTGAACTGTATTCTATTTACCAATTTTGCCCAGTAGGTTTAATTTCCAGTGAATTTTGGCTATTTCAAGAAATCAAAGTCACCATAAAGAGGAATAAGATGAGATTTCACTGGAAATATGTGAAATACAGTGTTCTGAAAGAAATCTCTTAAGAAAAGTTAGAAACTCATTCAATGCTAATGAGATGATTGAATATCTTTGAGAGAACAACTCTTGTTTATATAAGCTCTAGGGTATTTGCATTTTTTTTTCTTTAGTTCTACCTCTGTTTATTGCTACTAACCCATCTCCCTCTGCCCCCTTCATGAGTGCGTGCTCTGTCGTGTGACCCCCATGGACTACATCCCGCCAGGCTCTTCTGTCCATATAATTTTCCAGGCAGGAGTACTGGAGTGTTGTATTTTTTCAAATAACAAAGCTGTCAGATGAACTTTGCTCCTGATGTTAACCCCCACCTCCTTCCTATACCTATAGATGAAAAGACATTTTAATGTCATAAATGATTCCCTGTCCACCCTCTTCCCGGCTGACTCTTCAGCAGCATCCTGGTTATCCTGGAGTTTTCCATGTCTGTCGAGCCAAGGCAGCTTTCTGAGGGAGCAGCAGGCAGCTGAGAAGCAGAGGTAGCCATCTGCGAAAGCCTTTCTGTCTGGGGGAATGTCTGTTTACTGTCAGTCGAGTTGGGAGTGAGGCACAACATGCATCAGTGCAGTGACAATGTTATTCATATAATATTCAATAAGTTTATGTAATTGGACCACGTTTCACTAGGACTTGTTGCAATAAAATCACAGACATTTCTCAAAAACCAGTGCAACCAGCTGGAGGATACAGACAGTTCATTTAACATTGGTGAATACACAGCCACAGGCGCGAGAAGCCAGAAGAAAGGAAGCACAAGCAGTGAAAAGCGCAGCAGCCAGAAATGGGGCTGAGTGGGTAACAACAGAACAGGAAATCTAGTAAAAGCTCACGTTGCTTTTCAGGCATTCAATTCACAGAGGTCCACTGAGCCATCACTATTGCAAAACAAATGCACTGCTCCCTTTCATTGCTTTTAAATTAATTGCATGTATCTTCCAGTAGGTTTCTGTTTTTCAAAAAATGTGTCTTGAAAGAAAAGGCCAGTTCTCACAATCTTCATTCTCCACCACAGTACTCGACTCAATGTTTTGTACTCTAGCTCTTATCAGTATTTTTTAGGTCTTTGCCAAATGTCAGAATATGATAGAATGGAAAGAGAACTGTACCTTAAATAAAAAGATGTGGGTACAAATCTTGCTCTCCCACCCCACTGTATAATTTGGGTATGGTAACTAACAATTCCAAACTAAGTTCCTCAAATCCAATGTGAGAATATATAGGCAAAAGTACACCAGAAATAACCAATCTGAAGATACAATAGGGAAAAAAAGATATCAAAACTTTAAATAGTCATTAATTACCAGAAATAACCCAGTCCAAAATATGTGAGATTCAAAGAGTCTATTGAGAAATATGAAAGATGATATAAAAAACAAGAGAATATGCTTTTCTTCTGGTTGAAAATGAAAGTGAAATTGTTAGTGGCTCAGTTGTGTACAACTCTTTGTGATCCCATGAACCACATCCCACCAGGCTCCTCCATCCATGGAATTCTCCAGGCAAGAACACTGGAGTGGGTTGCCACTTCCTTCTCCAGTACATCTTTCCAACTCAGGGATCCAACCTGGGTCTCCCACATTGCAGGCAGGCTCTTTACCATCTGAGCCACCAGGGAAGCCCTCTTTCTTCTGTTTGGGAATATCGATTCTTTGTAAATCATTTTATGATGCAGCAAAATTCTAAAAAAACTCTCAATGAATTTTTAAGAGAATTTAATAAAATGATTTTAAAGTTCATCTAAAGAATAAATAAGAAAAATAGGTAAGAAAGTTTTGGGAAAAAAGAGTTGATGTGAAATTTACCCTACCAGTTCTGATAAAATATTAAAAAGTCAAAAATATTTTTTTAAAAAGCTAAAATCAGTAAAATAATACTGTATCAATACAAACACGAAAAATGTTAAGCAATAATGCTGGGTAGTGAGAATCTGAATGACTTTCATATTATTCTTTTGCTTTTTTACATTAAAATTTTTTTTTTCAAATATAACTTGAAAGAGCCAATTGATGAGGTGGCTGAGTGGTTAAGACAACTGACTGCCAAAGGAGCTAATAAAAATAATGTTACAACTTACAGAAGAAATGGATGAATTAACATAAATAATTCATATAAACCTTTGTATGTGTAAAAATTTAATATGTGATGGAGCAAGCAAGAATAATGGAAAGCGAATGAAATATTCAAATTACGTCACTGAGAAAGCTATGTATATAGAAACAACTATTTAGATTCCTCACACCATACACTGAAATACATTATCAGTTGCTTTCAGAAATCTACAAACCATAAAGTGACCTAAAAATACAAGAAAATGTAAAAGAATATCTTATTTCTGAAGGAAGAAGTGCTTCCCATGAAACTAATGGGACTTAGAAATGAATGGGAACTTAGAAAATGTCAACAAATTTTAAATACAGGCAAACCTTGTTTTACTGCCCCTCATTTTTATTGCATTTCACAGATATTGCATCTTTTATAAACTGAAGGTTTGAGGCAACCCTGCATCAGGCAAGTCTATCAGTGTCATTTTTCAAACAGCACTTGTTCGCTTCAAGTTCCTGTGTCACAGTTTGGTAATTTTCCCAATATTTCAAACTTTTTCATCATTATTATATTTGTTATGATGATTTTTGATGATTTGGGATGGCATACCCACATAAGACAGCAAACTTAATCTATAAATGTACACATTCTGACTGTTTCACCAACCAGCCATTCCCCAATCTCCCTCCCTCTCCCTGGGCCTCCCTATTCCCTAAGACACAACAATATTGAAACTAGGATAATTATAACCCTACAATGACTTCCAAGTGTTCAAGTGAAAGGAAGACTCACTTATCTCTCACCTCAAATCAAAAGCCAGAAAATACTTAAAGTTAATGAGGAAGGCATATCAAAAGCTGAAATAAGCCAAAGCTGGGTCTCATGTGCCAAACAGTTAGCCAAGTTGAAAATGCAAAGGAAAAGTTCTCAAAAGAAATTAAAAGTGCTACTCCAGTAAACACATGAATGAAACAGTCTTATTGCTGATATGGAGAAAGTATTAGTGGTCTTGATAGATCACACCAACCACAGGAGATTGGAAGAAATTGTCTCCAAACCTCATGGGTAACTTTAATGGATTCAGGACTTCATTGGAGGAGGTAATTGCAGAGAAATAGCAAGAGAACTAGAATTAGAAGTAGAGCCTGAAGACGTGACTGAACTGCTGCAATTCCCATGATGATAATTCCCATGATAAAACTTTCACAGATGAGAAGTTGCTTCTTAGGAAGGAGCAAATAAAGTGGCTTCTTGAGATGAAAAGTACTGGTAAAGATGCTGTGAAGACTGTTAAAATAATAGCAGAAAATTTAGAGTATTACAGAAAATTAATCGATAAAGCAACAGCACTGACTGCAATCTTGAATGAAGTCCTATTGTGGGTAAATACTATCAAACAGCATTGCGTGCTCGAGAAATCATTCATGAAAGGAAGAGTCAATCAACATGGCAAATGTCACTGTCATCTTATTTTAAGAAATTGCCACAGCCATCCCAACCTTTAGCAACCATCACCCTGATCAGTCAGCAGCTGTCAACACCAAGGCAGACCCTCCACTAGCAAAAAAGTTACAACTTGCTGAAGTTTCAGATGATTGTTTGCATTTTTAGTAATAACGTACTTTTTATTTAAGGTTCAGTTCAGTTCAGTTGCTCAGTCATGTCCAACTCTTTGCGACCCCATAGACCCTATGGACTTTATTTAAGGTATATACATTGCATTTTGAGACATAATGCTACTGCACATTTAATAAACTACAGTGTAGTGTAAACATAACTTTTACTTGTACTGGGAAACCAAAAAATTCATGTGACTCACTTCATTGTGCTATTTGCTTCATTGCCATGGTCTGGAAATAAACCCACAATATCTCTGAGGTATGTCTTTACTTTTTTGTTTGAAATTTTAATTTCTCAAAAGTAAGGTTAAAAGACATAGAACAAATTAGGAAAACATATGCCATAAAGTTATACAGGAGAATTCTCAATGTGTGAAGCCTTCATGGAAACTGAATAATGAAAACATTATCTCAGAATCAACAGTAATATGAGAAATATTGTTAAGTAATTAAACAAGGAAGCCATTCACTGAGGTAGCTCTAACACCGTGGCAGTCAGTAAAACAAAGTGAAACCAATCTAAGCCAGAGCTGATTCCTGTAAATGCCTCAAGGTTAAGACATTGAAAATCAAGCACAACCAATCACAAACAGCCAAGGAGGTTTTCCCAGAAAAGTAACTGCTTAAGCTATGGCCAGTCAAACGGTCCCTTCACTTGTCTTCACATCCTTGGCTGCTGCTGGTCAGGCACTTCAAATTATATCTGGTTTGACACTGCCCTATTCAAGTTGATGCTTGCTCAAATAAACTCTTTATAGGTATAATGTGCCTCAGTTTATCTTTTAATAGTGCAAATAGCCAATTTATGGAAAAGAAATGAGAAAAATGATTCCACATCATTAGTCATTTTTAAAGTCCAAGTTGAAATAAAAATAAGATTTATTTTCACATATCTGAATAGCAAAACCATTTTTTAATGTGAATTATCTTGGCAAAGCGACAGAAAAACATACATTCTCCTACAAGTTTGCAGGCAAATAAATTAGTACAACTTTCTGGAAGCAATTTATCAATTTTAAGAGGCTTATTCTCTCGCTCAAGTAAGAGCTAGTTCTGATGATCCTTTCAAGAGAAATAGGCAGAAATGTGGTCAAATACTTACATAAAATGTGGCTTATTGTAGTACTAGCTATCATAGCAAAAGTTGTCCAAAATTGAGAAAATGACTAATTAAATTATAGTAAATACATACTGGAATACTAGTCATTATTTAAAACTATAATCATAGATGTGCATCTTTTGACAAATAATGATTGTCACAACATATTATTTAGAAAAAGTAAGCAAATACGAATAAAAATAGAGTATATAATTTCATCCATATAATGATACTGACACAGAGAATTGACTGCTCAGTGCCACCCTAAAATATTAACCGTGCTTATCTCTTGGTCGACAGAGTACAGGTTAGAAGGCAAATTTCATTCCTGTATAAAGACCCCAAACTGATGATAAAACAATTTTGTCCGATACAGTAGCTTCACAGTTCAGGGATGTGAACTCCTTCTATTTTCTTTATTTAATATCCCTATAATCGTTTACATCTTCTTAATGTGAATAAAGAGTGTTGCCTTCGTTCACATAAAAAAAATGCTCAGCCATACACTCACAATCCAGATAGCAGGAAGGAAGGAAGACAAATCATAATAGCTACATTTCTTCTCTTTAAGGGTACAGCTCAATAACTCCATAATAACATCCACTCATATCCCCTTGTCCAGAGCTTAAACACATGACCACATGTGGGTATAAGTGAGGCTGAAAAATGAAGTCATAAATTGGATGGTTTTATGATTAACCAAACGGAGAAGGCAATGGCAACCCACTCCACTACTCTTGCCTGGAAAATCCCATGGATGGAGGAGCCTGGTGGGCTACAGTCTATGGGGTCGCACAGAGTCGGACACGACTGAAGCGACTTCATTTTCACTTTTCACTTTCATGCATTGGAGAAGGAAATGGCAACCCACTCCAGTGTTCTTGCCTAGAGAATTCCAGGGACGGGGGAGCCTGGTGGGCTGCCGTCTATGCAGTCGCACAGAGTCGGACACGACTAAAGCGACTTAGCAGCAGCAGCAGCATGATTAACCAAAAAGTCTATTACTGTGTAAAGACCAATAACAGAATATTAGGAGACAATTTCTGCCACAGTCCACTTTTTGGCCACCTCAAGACCATGTGCTCTTTTCTTCACAAACATAGAACACATTCACCCACTTCTCAAAAATAACAACCCCAAAATTTTATCTAGTTGTGAAATGCAGCATAAAGTCTAGGAATTCTGAGATACTCAGTATTCTCCATCAGGTTGGGATTCCACAAGATAAAAGACAAGCTATCTTCCTCCTCCACTTAACACACATTTACATACAATGGTTGGATAGAAACAAGGCAACTTCATTAAAAATTCCCTTTCATACAGTTGCTCCAAATAAAATAAAACTTAATAAAACACATATACAACCTGTATGCTGAAAATTAAAATGCTCATGACAAATATCAAAGGAGACATTTAAATGGACCGATGGACTATATTCATTGATTGAAAGATTCAACATAATGGATGTCCATTCACTCCAAACTGATTTGTAAGCTTAACGCGCCTATCAAAATCTCAGCATGAGAATTTTGTCTTTGTTTTTGTAGACAACAAGTAAGCAAACTTACTTGTTCCAAAATTTGTATTAGACATGGAAAGCACAGATGCTAGAATAGCTAATAAGTCTTGAAAAATAAGAATAAAATAAGAGGATCACTCTATCCACATAGCTTATATTATAAGCTTATAATATAGCTATACAGTCAAGGCAGTTTGGTATTGGCAGAGAGATAGACACATAGACCAAAATAAAATAATAGAGAAATTGTAAATAGACCCATGGAGATATTCTCAACTTATTTTTGACAAATATGCATAAGCAATTCAGTGGAAGAAGGGTAGCCTTTTAACAAATGGTGCTAGCACAATTGGACATCCACAGGTGAAGGAAAAGAAAGAACTCGACCTAAATCTTACACATTATGCAAAAATTAACTCAAAAGGGACCCGAGATTAAATGAATAATATAAAATAATAAAACTTTAGGGAAAAAAAGAAAACATAGGCTAAACGCTTCAGGATCTAGGTCTAAGGCAAAGTATTCTTAAACTTAACACCAAGGCATGATCCCTGAAAGGAAAAATTTATGTTAGACCTCATCAATATTGAAACCTTTTCTCTGGGGAAGTCTCTGTTAACAGGATAAAAAGACAAGCTGAAAACTGCAAAAAAAAAAAAAAATTTTGCAAAATACAAATCCTATGAATAACTGGTATCTAGAATATACAAGGAACCCTCAAAACTCAACATTAAAAAAGAAACAACCAAATAATCCAATCAAAAAATGAGCGAAAGACAAGAACAAACTGTTCACAGAAGAGAAAATATTTTGGGGAAAGAAACACATGAAAAGAAGTTCAACATCATTAGCCATTAAGGAAGTGCAAGTTAAAACCCCAATGAGGTTTCATTACTATGATACTGTGATTTATAGGAAAAATACATATTTAATCTTCATTCACAGTTCCTGGCTCACAACTTAGGAAACCTTTGAAATCTCCCCAGTGATCAGAACAGAACGATGGGATAATAGCTGGTCTCTTGTCCTTAGTTCCCCATCCAAAGGTGGAGGTCTGGTTGCAGGAGAATCAACCTTGTGAAAAATCACAGGATGGCACTTTCAGTCCCATCCATGATTCCCTGAAGGGCTGGAGGATGATAAATTGCATTGATTTATGATTTGTTCAATCATGACTACATAACAAAGCCTCCATAAAAACCCAAAAGGACAGGTTTTTGGCCATTTTTGGAGAATTTCCATACTGAGGAACAGAACTCTTTTGAATACCACCTGCTGCATAAGGACAGATTCTCCTTCGTTTGAGACCTCACCCTGTGAATCTCTTCATCTGGTTACTGGTTCCTATCCTTTAATATTTTTTGATAAAAACTCGGTAATCTAGAGAGTAAATAGGTTTTCCAGAGCTCTATGAGCCATTCTAGCAAATTAATTGAACCTGAAAAGAAGGTTGTGGGAACCTCTGATTTATATCAAGAAACAGAGGTAACAATCTGGACCTGCAGCTGATGTCTGAAGAGGAGGATGACCTTGTGGGGAGGGGGGCTGTGTGTGTGTGTGTGTGCATGGGTGTGTGTGTGTGTACTCAGTCTTGTCTGACTCTTTGTGATCCCATGGACTGTGGCTTTCCAGGCTCCTCTGTCCATAGAATTTTCCAGGCAAGAATACTAGAGTGGGTAGCCATTCCCTTCTCCAGTGGATCATCCTGACCCAGAGATCAAACCTGTGTCTCCTGCATTGGCAGGCAGATTCTTTATCACTGAGCCACTCAGAAGGAGGCCTTTTTCTGTGGAATCTGATTGTATCTCTGGTAGACAGCTTCAGGATTGAGCTGATTTCTTGGACACCAGCAGGTATTGGTGTGGAGAAACCTCCACATACTTTTAGATTGGGTTTGGGAAGACTTTTCCAGTTTTACATGCCTAAAATAAAAAATAATAACAACACCACATGCTGAAGAAGAGGTGGAGAAACTGGACTATTCACGTATTGCTAGCGGGAACATAAAATGATATAGCTTCTCTGAAAAATGGTCTGGCAGTTTTTTACAAAACAACACTTGCAACACAACTATCGTATGACCCAGCAATTGCACTCCTGGGTATCTAGTCCAGAGAAATGAAAACTGAAGCTCATGCATATTTATAGAAGCTTTATTAACAAGAGCCAGAAACTGGAATCAGCCCAGGTCCTTCAACTGGTGAATGGTTAAACAAACCATGGCATATCCATACCATGGAATACTACTCAGCAATAAAGAAGAACATCTCTGATACATTCTGAATCTTCAGAGCATCATGCTGAGTGAATAAAGCCGATCCCAAAGGGCCACATACTGTATGATTTTACTCATGCTGTTGCTTAGTTGCTCAGTCATGTCTGACTCTTTGTGACCCCATGGACTGTAGCCCACCAGGCTCCTCTGTATGTGGAATTTTCCAGGCAAGAATACTGGAGTGGGTTGCCATTTCCTACTCCAGGGGATCTTCCTGATCCAGGGATGGAACCTGCATCTTCCGTGCAACTCCTGTATTGCAAGTGAATTTATCACCACTAGCACCACCTGGGAAGCCTGGTTTTACTCATACAATATTCTTAATATGACAAAAGGATCAAAGTGAAGAACTGATTGGTGGTCATCAGGGTTTAGGGATGGTGTTTTCAGTGTTTCAGTTTCAATGGCAACTCTAATCACAATAGCCCAAATCTGAAAACAACCCAAATGTCTATCAGCAGGAGAGTGAATGAAAAAAACTGAGGTATATCCATGCAATAGACTTCTACTTCACAATTTAAAAAAGACTACTAATCACAAAACAACATAGGTGGACTTCAAAAACATTGTTAAGTTCCTGAAGTCACACATCTCTTTCTATGAAATGGAAACCAGATTCCATTTACACAAAATCCAGATAGAGAGAAAATTAGTCTACAGAAGTGAACGCAGAGTTGGGAGCAGAAGGGGACATGTGGGAATTTTCTGGACTGATTACAATTACATATTTTTTTCAGGAGTGCTTAACAAATTCTATGCAATTGTCAGAACTTATTGAACCAGACATTTACAATCTATATCATGCTATTTATACCACATTAATCATAAATCCATTGGCTTAAGTGTAACTGATGGTGAGGTTAGACTGAGAGCCAATCTCTGTATGACTTCACTCTGGCATCTCCATGGTCTAGCACTGTGCCTTTCTCAGCCTCCAGCTAGATTCAGACATCTCCTTATTCATCTCACAGTCCTTGAGTTATTCATTCACTCAGTGGATATTTCTTAAATCCCTACCATGTGCCAGGCACATTCTGTAGGCATGCTCTTCTCTCTTCCAGCATCTCAAAATTGGTAGAATCTGGAAAGAGGTTGTTCCTGTTTATTGTAACTGATAACTAACTAGACACATGCCATTAAATGTACTACCACCTTCTGTAGCATATGCAATGGCCAAACACATTCATGAGCCCAATGGGCTGCTTAAGAAAAATGGAAATTTCCCCATAGGACTCCAAGCATAAGCGTGTCACAGATACCAGGTCTTGCCCTAGAAAGACAGAGGAAGTTTCCAAAGCTTCTTCGTGTCTTCTCACTCTCTCCTCCTTCTGTTTTCCTTTGTTTTCTCTTGCTTTTTCATCCTTTCCAAAACAACTCTGCTTGGACCTCTCATTTCCTGCCTTGTATTTAAAATAATTTGAACATCATAAAATAAAGTCCTATTTAAAGTTGTAAATGTCCTTTACAGGGTCTTGCTCCTCTAAGATGAGGACTGATAGATGAAAACATTTTCATAATAAATAGAACCACATAGGGAGGACCCCAACATGAACAGAAAGCAAGTGTGTTAGTCACTCAGTCATGTCCAACTCTTTGTGATCCCGTGGACTGTATGTAGCCTGCCAGGTTCCTGTGTCCATGAGATTCTCCAGGCAAGAATACTGGAGTGGGTTGCCATTCCCTGCTCCAGGGGATCTTCTCGACCCAGGGATCAAACCTTCGTCTTCTGCATTGCCGGCAGATTCTTTACCATCTGAGCCACAGGGAAGCCCATAAAAAAAGCATAAAATACAATTATTTTTCAAAAGAAGACCAAAAAAAAATTTTTAAAGAAGAAAACTCAGGGTAAGTATCAATGAGGAGAAATGGTGAGCTTCTATCAAAGCTTAAAATCGTGAAGCAGAAAAGAGTAAAACTTTTAATATCATTGTAAACAATAAGCCATAGGTTGGAACTGTAGCAAGAATAATCCATTCCCCACGTATAGAATAATTATGCATTTTAAAAGCAGAGGTAATATTTAACAACAAAAACTGCCAATGAAAAATATGAACATATTACTATCAGTAATTTCAAAGGGCAGATTTGAAATCACATATAGTTAAAGTTTCAGGAAACACAACATGCCAAGAGATAAGCAGTAGTTTCTTAATACTTGGCTTATTCACATAGTCAGGAGGTAAGCATTCCTACAGGACAGGGCACAGGGTCTATATGACTTGCTCTGATAATTAGACAATAATGAATCATGAACAGAACCTAGATTTTCCAGCTCTTGGTGTCATGGCCTGGCTTCAAACCAGAGAAATAGAGCTTGTCCTTTTAAGAGTTAACTTTGCATCTAGAAGTTCTCTGAGTGATTTCATGATCACCTCTAGCCAACAGCAGCTTCAACAGCACTCACAGCAGTATCAAACTAGCAGCTTTTCTAAGCAATATCTTTGCTACTCATTTCTCACTGGACTCAAAGGAGATCATTTAATATCAAATTTTAAAAATAATTTTATGCTATTAGGATCCACACCATGATTCAAAAAAGATAGATCAGCATATTATTTTTTAAAGAAAAAAATCAGGAGCTTATGTTTTAATATGCAAAATACAATAAAGTTATTTTTAGATCATAATATCAGTATTGATTTATGGATTAGTTGTGGATAGTCATGCAAAGAGCTCTGAGACCCCCAAATCATTCTATAGGAGCCAAACAATCAGTTTCTTTAGAATCCTCTAGTTCATGCTCAGCTGGAGACCGTCCCCTAAATAGGGACAGAAAGCTTGCCTTAATAAACTCAATATTTCATAGAAGCCAAAGATGGGATTATTTAATTTAATAGGAAACGAACATTACAACAATATAGGGAACTAACACAACCTGCGATATTGACTGTGTTACCACTCATTTTACTAAATAGAATTCTGGTCCAATCCTGCCAGCCTAAAACAACAGTGGCATAATTTGAAACTGACTCCTTGGAAGACACCACTGCATAGGAAATCTCACTCAGGAGTAATTTAACCTCTCCCTAAATTTTCTTATTTTTCTCTCTTATCTGTAAACACAGTAAGCAGTAAGAATTATCATCCAGAAGTTGGTTTACTAGCATTTGTAAGAAATCACATAAGGTACACAACTTATATAAATCTATCGAAGTTGTTGATGTGGCTAATTTTATAAGAAAGCAAGGAGCTCTAATAATACCAAGGAATGACTAGTATAGATGCAAGTCAATTCAGCACTTTTCCAGTCTGCTTTAAGAGTGAATAATTTATTTCTTACTGACTATCGTGAGATAATTTGCTTTAAAGTCCACAGTTTATAAAGTTGTAATATAAATTGAAAAATATGGTTACACAGAAATGGCCAGAAATAGGAGAGCTATTTCACATCAATAATTTCAGGATAATTTAATGCTAGTAAATTATCACCAAGATTCTATAAGGCAGAAGATAGCAACAGATTAATAACATTACCAGGTGGAGGAGGGCCATGGTAATACTTATGTATAAGATGTTCTCTGAAAAGAACAATACCCTCTCCAGGAAGTCTTCTGGGATTAACTCTAGGTCTTGATTTTTCTAGCATCCCATCAACATTGATATATTGGTCTAGAAAAGCTGCTATCATGGCAAAATGCCTCCATGTATGTTTTATTTATTTCTAATAGAAAAGGCAAAGTTTTGATATAAGAGAGACCAGACTTTGAACCCTGGTTTAACACTAATAATCTCTACGATATTGACTGACTTTTTCCATCTGTTGACAGGGATCATAACTGTTTCAGGAGCTTGTTGTGTGCTTTTCTTTTTTTTTTAATAACATGAAAATAAGCCTGTGGTTGGTGAAGAATGGGTGCGTGTGTGTGCCTAGTTGCTCAGCCATGTCCTACTCTTCACAATCCCATGGACCGTAGCCCACCAGGCTCCCCTGTTCAAGCAAGAATACTGATGAGTTGCCATGCCCTTCTCCAGGGGATCTTTCTGACCCAGGGATCAAAACCATTATCTCCTGTGTCCCCTGCCTTGGCAGACAAATTCTTTACCACTGAGCCACCTGGAAAGCCCAAAGCGTGGATACCTAAATATAAACAGTAGTTCCCTCTCAGGCTAGGAATCAAGGTTTCTATAACTTTTATGATTCCTCCAACTTAAAGAATTCTACATACAGTGGATGCTCAATAATCGCTGAGTGGTGACATCAAAATTTCTCAGCAAGACTGTGAATGTCCAGGTTTTAACCATGGCTACCACCCTGTAAACCAGAATTCTACAATGTGATTACAACTATAGATACCCAAAAAGGACTAATGATCAAATGAAGAAGCAATAGATATCTATGGCTTATACTGAAATACATTTTAATGGCTTTTTGAAAAAAACTCTTTGAATTGGCTATATAAGATCAAGAACTCTCCCTCCTCACCTTATATCTAAGTTAAGTAGTGCCAAGTATACAAACATAGAGTAGGCTAACAGTAGAATTCAATATTGATTTGTTTAAAACACATAAAAAGTAAACATTACGGAGAACTTTGTTGTTCAGTTCTAAGACACGAACTAAGTCGTGTCTGACTCTTTGCGATCCCATGAACACTCCAGGCTTCCCTGTCCTTCACTATATCCCTGAGTTTGCTCAAACTCAGGTCCATTGAGTCAGTGATGCCATTCAACCATCTCGTCCTCTGTCGTCCCCTTCTCTTGCTGTCAATCTTGCCCAGCACCAGGGTCTTTTCCAATGAGTTGGTTCTTCACATCAGGTGGTTTAAATGGAGAGCTTTACAGTGTTAATAGTTTGCCTAATCACATCATTTGACATACAGCACTTTATTTTAAAGTGAGTGTAAAAATATCAATATTCTCTCCCAACCCTATCTGTATGCTGCCCCTACAATGCACTTATAATATTCTAACAGTAATTTCAAATCGAAATTACATCAAAGATCCACCTACATTGACTTCATTTGGACTTGCCATGAGATTATTGTCATAATACAAACTACATTTGCATACATTAAAATACAGCAGAAAAGGTAGCCACTATGCAGGCTAAATAGCTGTTTTTCCTAAACTTAAATATCTCAGGTGGTTCGTTTTTATTCCCCAAGCCCCTAAGGGCATTTTTCTACATTAAAAATTGCCTGCATCCCTGGCAATTATTTGCAACAACTCGAATCAACAATACCTTAGCTGATTCATGATATTGTCTCTATTTTTCTATGTCTGTTTTCCAGCTACAAGACTACCAAGGAAGTTGAATCTTTTCTCATATTCTCCTGCTGTTTTCCTCTCACCTTAAGTCAGCCTCCTCTGTTGGGAAGGGCATGTGCTAATGATCCAAGTCACGAGTGAATATATAAAAGAAAAAAACGAAAAGGCTATAATCACATTAATGAAATGAACAAGAGAGGTTTTAGGGCGAAAGTCTCCGAGGTTTTGCATGGTGCCCTGTCATCACTCATACAACCTCTTCTATGAATACTTAGTCCTAACTGAAGGCAGTCTCCTACCTACTGCCTGGTTGAGCCAGGGCCACAAGCTTGTAGACGCTGCTCGCATGATATAGCACCAAGAGCCTCCATGGAAATTGCTATTCATTAAATACACAGTTCTATTTTAAGCCACACCTCTGACTGCAGGCAGGTGCTTGCCTGAAGGTAGGTCATTGAGAGTCAATGCAAATGAAGGCAGTTCCCCAGAAGGAAAAAAAATTAACTTAGGGAATTTTGTGGGCATAGGTCTTTCTCAAAGCAGCACCAGTGGTGCTCTTTAGGATGTAACCCCATCACCCAAGTATTGAGCCAAAGCCTCCAGATTGATTACTGAGAGTGAAGTTCCCCCTGGTAGATGGCTCCCATGGTGCCTTTCACTGACTCTGGGCTGCCATCACTATAAATGAAAATAACAAGAGTCACAGTGAGAGACACAGGTTACCCTGTACAGTATGGTAATTATCTTGCTAGGCACTCTTCTACCCCAAGTAACACTCACTAGAGACTGTCAAACACAAATCACGTTAGAGAAGACACTACCCCTAACTAACAGTATCTACGAGCTCTTGAAAGTCATGGAGAATATAGAGTTGAAGGCTTGAGTCTCTGGGGAACCCATAGAGAATGCAAACTCCTTTCTCCAGTCTCAGAGGCTTCTAGCTCAGATGAAGACATTACTCTTGTTCCCAAACTCCAATTTGAAATTGGAGGCTTATAAAAAGCCACAGAGGTGGGAAGGGGGTTCTCTCTGAAGATTTCTACTTTGGCTCTGGACCACTGGATCTCAAATTTGGCTGCACGTTTGGAACCACATGGGGAGTTTTCGAAATTGCCGAGACCTGGGGTGTGACCTTCAGAGATTCTGGTTTACTTGGTATGGATCCCCGGGCAGACTTGCTATACAACTCAATTCCATAGAAAATTCAAGAGCTACTGCACTAGACCAGTGGTTCTTAAAGGGTAATGTGTATGTAAATCATCTAGGGAGTCTTGTTAATCCGATTTGATTCAGAAAGTCTTGGTTGGGGTCTGAGATAATCACTTTTCTGGCAAGTCCCTAATAACTGCCAAAGCTTCTGACCTGCAAACCAAGCTTTAAGTAGCAAGGCTTTAGACTAAATTGGTAATGCAGGCAATGAGATAATAAATCCCCTCTATCAACAACCTGAATCCTTACATTTAATCATACTAGTAACCCATTCTGGTGAATGTACCATGACATGTGCAAGTGATACGTATTTACACTTGCATGTAGTTGAAAAGATCCTGGATCAAACTGGCCAACCATTAAATCTATCACTGGGGTATTATCTGACCTTCAATATCATTCTATTCTACATCCAATTTAACATAAAATTATTTATGTTGGTATCAGGCAGGTGTTTTGGTCTACTATGCCACAAATTTAGTCTGAACCCTAAAAAAGAAAAAAAGTGCTGTTAAGAGTAGTCATACATGCAAAGGTATTAACTAGATGGTGATAGATCCATTATAGTATCTTTTAAATTCCTAATGTTGTGTTTATATGAATGACAAATTAATAGAAGTACCAAGTCCATGTTATCTTTTATCCTCATTACTTTATCCCCACATCCCAAGATTGGAAGCAGGTTTTTAAATGACATCTGCCTATCAGATTCTAATAGTCTATCCTATTTTAATACTAAAATACATCTAGAGTGTTTTATATCCATTAAAAACAATAAAGTACTTTTAAAAACATAAAAACTCACACCACTACTAATATCTAAAAGTGACAGTTTATGCTAATAATTAGGGCTATTTTTCTCCTAAAAGGTCAAAGGAGTTGGATTAAGAATGATAGAGGACTGGGAAATCCCATGGATGGAGGAGCCTGGTGGGCTACCGTCCATGGGGTCGTGAAGAGTCGGACCCAACTGAGCGACTTCACTTTCACCATGATTCACCTCAATAATGATAGCTTACTATGTGCCATATGCTTGTTCTAAACACTGCATATCTATATATCTACCTATCTAGATAGAGACAGAGAGATAGATACATGAGTGGGTGTGTGTATGTATTCACACTCATTTAACCCTCAAAGGAATCCTGCTGCTGCTGCTGCTAAGTCGCTTCAGTCGTGTCCGACTCTGCATGACCCCATAGATGGCAGCCCACAGGCTCCCCCATCCCTGGGATTCTCCAAGCAAGAACACTGGAGTGGGTTGCCATTTCCTTCTCCAATGCATGAAAGTGAAAAGTGAAAGTGAAGTCACTCAGTCGTGTCTGACTCTTCACAACCCCATGAACTGCAGCCTACCAGGCTCCTCCGTCCATGGGATTTTCCAGGCAAGAGTACTGGAATGGGTTACCATTGCCTTCTCCACAAAGGAATTCTACAAAAAATTTTTAATCCCCATTTTATACCTGGAAAAATGAGATCTAGAGAAGTTAAGTAACTTAAACAAAACCAAAGGGCTTTTCTCATAGCTCAGTTGGTAAAAGAATCTGCCGGCAATGCAGGAGACTCTGGTTCAATTCCTGGGTGGGAAGATCCACTAGAGAAGAGATAAGCTACCCACTCCAGTATTCTTGGACTTCCCTGGTGGCTCAGCTGGTAAAGAATCTGCCTGCAGTGTGGGAGACCTGGGTTTGATCCCTGGGTTGGGAAGATCCCCTGGACAAGGGAAAGGCTACCCACTCCAGTATTCTGGCCTAGAGAATTCCATCGACTGTATAGTCCATGGGGTCACAAGGAGTCAGACAGACTGAGCGACTTTCACCACCACCACCACAAAACCAGAGTTAAAAGTGGGAGCCGGGATTCAGATACGTATTTTCAGGATCCAGATCTTTACTTTTACTCCCTCTGTTATAATACCTTTCAAGAAAGAGAGCAAACCTCTTCAGCAGAAATGTTGAAAGCTATGCTGACCACTACTCCATGGCCACCCCTTGCTCAGCAAAGCAATTTCTGTAATTTCCATAATTTTAAGGGGCTGTTCCCCCAGGCACAAGACATGCTTATTGAGATATCAAAAGGCTTACCTGATTCCCCACCTTCAGTTTTTGCCAATTCCTGCATAAAACTTCGATTCCAAGTGAATAAAAATCAGAGACTGGGGTAGAATGAATACATGTGTGGTTAAGTTCCTTCTCGGTTCACCTGAATCTGGCACAGCATTGTTCATTGGCTATACCCCAAGACAAAATAAAAAGTTTACAGTTTAAAAAAGAAAAGAATCAGAAGTTAGTTGGCCACTGGACTTCTAAAACAATTCATGTCAGCAGTTCCCAGGTAGACCAAGGATGAGGAGAAGGGTGGTACATAGGTCCTGAAAAGTAGAAAGGCTGGACTGGGGGATTCCTAATCCTAGGATGGAGATAAAAACAGGAGTACTTAGTTTTTCCAACTGATGGAAACCATAGGAGCCTGTGGTAACTGAAGGACTTGGTTTTCTCTGGAGCCTCTGATCACCATAGAACTTTTAACAGTTAAAGTCTAGATTGAGTTTTTTGGTCTGTATGCACTGCTGAGTACAAAATTATCAGAGAGAGAAACCAAGGTAACAGCTGCTGTCAGGAAGAATTCTAAGACATGCTTAGAAAATTAAGCTTTACAGTTTGAGGTCCCATTTTAGTGTCTAAGTACCGAAAGTTATCAGAATTGAAGATCAGTGCTATTCCCACTGAAATCAGGTATCAGTTATTGCTAATAATAACTCACTGTAACCAAGAAATAGAAAAAAAAATTTTTTTTTTTTTTTTTTAGAAAAAAACATTCTTGTGTTAAAAGTTTATTTTAGGAGCTAATGATAAAGATCATTCTAAATGGCACACACTAGACCCTTGATAATTAAAGACAGAAATAGGAGATGCTCACTGTCATTGCTATTTTTAACAGTGTTCTGGAAATTTTGGCCAGTGCAAAAAGACTAGATTAAGAAACAAGATGTATACACATATTGCAAAGGAAAGGAATAGGAAAGAGAAGACTGTCCTTATTTGAAGATGACAGGATGACCACATAGAATCTTTACAAATCAACAGAATGACTATTGAAACTATTAAGAGATTTCAGTAAATTAATATATTTAACAAAATAAAATTGTATTTATTTATAAGCCTTAATATACAAAAATATTTTATAAGTAAATAACATAAGAAAGCATGTTAAGATCATGGGCAAAGTAAATAATCATAAACAAACACAATAGAGTACATAAGAATCACCTACATAAAAACTGAAATGTAAATTTAAAAATATGAGATAGCAATACCAATTTGACAAACATATTTTTAAAGATGTTTTTAATAAACATAAAAACATAAACAAGAAAAAAGCCAAATAAATAACCTAACTCTACACCTAAAGCAATTAGAGAAGGAAGAAATGAAGAACCCCAGGGTTAGCAGAAGGAAAGAAATCTTAAAAATTAGGGCAGAAATAAATGCGAAAGAAACTAAAGAGACCATAGCAAAAATCAACAAAGCTAAAAGCTGGTTTTTTGAAAAAATAAACAAAATTGACAAACCATTAGCAAGACTCATTAAGAAACAAAGAGAGAAGAACCAAATTAACAAAATAAGAAATGAAAAGGGTGAGATCACAACAGACAACACTGAAATACAAAGGATCATAAGAGACTACTACCAGCAGCTCTATGCCAATAAAATGGACAACTTGGATGAAATGGACAAATTCTTAGAAAAGTATAACTTTCCAAAACTGAACCAGGAAGAAATAGAAGATCTTAACAGAGTCATCACAAGCAAGGAAATCGAAACTGTAATCAGAAATCTTCCAGCAAACAAAAGCCCAGGACCAGATGGCTTCACAGCTGAATTCTACCAAAAATTTAGAGAAGAGCTAACACCTATCTTACTCAAACTCTTCCAGAAAATTGCAGAAGAAGGTAAACTTCCAAACTCATTCTATGAGGCCACCATCACCCTAATTCCAAAACCAGACAAAGATGCCACAAAAAAAGAAAACTACAGGCCAATATCACTGATGAACATAGATGCAAAAATCCTTAACAAAATTCTAGCAAACAGAATCCAACAACATATTAAAAAAATCATACACCATGACCAAGTGGGCTTTATCCCAGGAATGCAAGGATTCTTTAATATCCGCAAATCAATCAACGTAATACACCACATTAACAAATTGAAAGATAAAAACCATATGATTATCTCAATAGATGCAGAGAAAGCCTTTGACAAAATTCAACACTCATTTATGATTAAAACTCTCCAGAAAGCAGGAATAGAAGGAACATACCTCAACATAATAAAAGCTATATATGACAAACCCACAGCAAGCATCACCCTCAATGGTGAAAAATTGAAAGCATTTCCTCTGAAATCAGGAACAAGACAAGGATGCCCACTCTCACCACTACTATTCAACATAGTCTTGGAAGTTTTGGCCACAGCAATCAGAGCAGAAAAAGACATAAAAGGAATCCAGATAGGAAAAAAAGAAGTGAAACTCTCGCTGTTTGCAGATGACATGATCCTCTACATAGAAAACCCTAAAGACTCTTCCAGAAAATTACTAGAGCTAATCAATGAATATAGTAAAGTTGCAGGATATAAAATTAACACACAGAAATCCCTTGCATTCCTATACACTAACAATGAAAAAACAGAAAGAGAAATTAAGGAAACAATACCATTCACCATTGCAACAAAAAGAATAAAATACTTAGGAGTATATCTACCTAAAGAAACAAAAGACCTATACATAGAAAACTATAAAACACTGATGAAAGAAATCAAAGAGGACACAAACAGATGGAGAAACATACCGTGTTCATGGATTGGAAGAATCAATATTGTCAAAATGGCTATTCTACCCAAAGCAATCTATAGATTCAATGCAATCCCTATCAAGCTACCAACGGTATTTTTCACAGAACTAGAACAAATAATTTCACAATTTGTATGGAAATACAAAAAACCTCGAATAGCCAAAGTAATCTTGAGAAAGAAGAAAGGAACTGGAGGAATCAACCTGCCTGACTTCAGACTCTACTACAAAGCCACAGTCATCAAGACAGTATGGTACTGGCACAAAGACAGAAATATAGATCAATGGAACAGAATAGAAAGCCCAGAGATAAATCCACGAACCTATGGACACCTCATCTTTGACAAAGGAGGCAAGGATATACAATGGAAAAAAGACAATCTCTTTAACAAGTGGTGCTGGGAAAACTGGTCAACCACTTGTAAAAGAATGAAACTAGAACACTTCCTAACACCATACACAAAAATAAACTCAAAATGGATTAAAGATCTAAATGTAAGACCAGAAACTATAAAACTCCTAGAGGAGAACATAGGCAAAACACTCTCCGACATAAATCACAGCAAGATCTTCTATGACCCACCTCCCAGAATATTGGAAATAAAAGCAAAAATAAACAAATGGGACCTAATGAAAATTAAAAGCTTTTGCACAACAAAGGAAACTATAAGTAAGGTGAAAAGACAGCCCTCAGATTGGGAGAAAATAATAACAAATGAGGAAACAGACAAAGGATTAATCTCAAAAATATACAAGCAACTCCTGAAGCTCAATTCCAGAAAAATAAACGACCCAATCAAAAAATGGGCCAAAGAACTAAACAGACATTTCTCCAAAGAAGACATACAGATGGCTAACAAACACATGAAAAGATGCTCAACATCACTCATCATCAGAGAAATGCAAATCAAAACCACAATGAGGTACCATTACACGCCAGTCAGGATGGCTGCTATCCAAAAGTCTACAAGCAATAAATGCTGGAGAGGGTGTGGAGAAAAGGGAACCCTCTTACACTGTTGGTGGGAATGCAAACTAGTACAGCCACTATGGAAAACAGTGTGGAGATTTCTTAAAAAACTGGAAATAGAACTGCCATATGACCCAGCAATACCACTTCTAGGCATACACACTGAGGAATCCAGATCTGAAAGAGACACGTGCACCCCAATGTTCATCGCAGCACTGTTTATAATAGCCAGGACATGGAAGCAACCCAGATGCCCATCAACAGATGAATGGATAAGGAAGCTGTGGTACATATACACCATGGAATATTACTCAGCCGTTAAAAAGAATTCATTTGAATCAGTTCTAATGAGATGGATGAAACTGGAGCCCATTATACAGAGTGAAGTAAGCCAGAAAGATAAAGATCATTACAGTATACTAACACATATATACGGAATTTAGATAGATGGTGGCGATAACCCTATATGCTAAACAGAAAAAGAGACACAGAAGTACAGAACAGACTTTTGAACTCTGGGGGAGAACGTGAGGGTGGGATGTTTTGAAAGAACAGCCTGTATACTATCTATGGTGAAACGGACCACCAGCCCAGGTGGGATGCATGAATCAGGTGCTCTTGCCTGGTGCACTGGGAGGACCCTGAGGAGTCGGGTGGGGAGGGAGGTGGGAGGGGGGATCGGGATGGGGAATACGTGTAACTATATGGCTGATTCATGTCAATGTATGACAAAACCCACTGAAATGTTGTAAAGTGATTGGCCTCCAACTAATAAAATAATATTAAAAAAAAAAAAAAAAACCATAAAAACATAAGATAACATTTTAAAAGATAATCTGTCCAAATTTATAGAATGTACAGAGCTAACAGTGAGCCCTAGTAGAAACCATGGACTTTGAGTAATAATGATGTGTTAATATATTGTCATAAATTTTAGCATATGTACCACTGTGGTGCAAGATGTTTATAGGAGAAGATGTGTGGGGACAACTGGTATATGGGAAAACTCTGCTTTTGGGGACTTTTTAAAACTGAAATATAGTAGATGTTCAACATTATGTTAGTTATTACAGTATTATTGAGCATACTTTTATACTGTAATTATATCCTTATGGTTTATTGATTTTGTAATTGGAGTTTTGCACCTCTGTTCCCTTTCCTTATTTATCCTCTGTCCCTCTCCTGGCATCCATCTATTTGTTCTGTATATCTAGGAGTTTGTTTTCATTTTGTTATATTTATTTATTGTTTATATCAATTCATGCATAAAAAACTATTTGACAAAATTCAACATCTCTTCATGATAAAAACTCTCAGGCAACTATAAACAAAAAAGAACTTCCTTAACTTGAAAATGACATTTACGGAAACCTATAGCCGATGTGGTACTTCATGGTGAAAGAAGAAATGAATAGTTTCCCCTAAATTCAAGAAGAACACAACTTAAGCCTTCCGCCTATTTATCAACAATGGGTCTGTAATACCTTGCTACTCAAAGTGTGATCCAGGGACCAAGAGCAATTGCAAAACCTGGGAGCATGTTAGAAGAGTAGAATTTCAGGCCAGGTCTAGGCCTACTGAACCAGAATCTGCAGTTTAACAAGGTCTCCAGGTAGCCCATATACACATTACAATTGGAGAAGCTCTTGTGTAGCATACCAGAACGAGGCCTTGGTTTTCAGTCTCAACTCCACTATGGTGTGGCTTTGGGCAAGTCAGCTAAGCTTTCTGGGTCTCTGATTCCTCATTTATGAAATATATAAAATGATATCTCCCTTGCCAGGTTGTCATAAAGATAAAGTGACTTCATAAAACCATGCTTCAAATTGTTCAAGAAGCCTGAGACATATCTGCCATTTCTTTTCTAGTAACTATAGCTTGCTAGGATAACAAGATAAGTGCAAAGGTGTAAATAGAGAGAAAACTAACATTTCCAAAGCTGATAGGAAAAAAGCAAAAATAAGAACTGAAGTCTTCTGAGTGCCAGACTATCTTTCACACACTGTGTTTGATTTTGATGGACCCTTATCACAAAGCTCATCCTCCCCTTCCCCCACAAGTTGTGTCCTGAATCACTGAGTTATAAACTCCTGGGTACAGTCACAGGTAGCACCAGTCTGTATACAAAGATGTAGTATTGTTGTCATTTCTAAAGGCCAAATTAAGACCTACGTAGGACATCTCCCAATTCAATCCATCTTGTTTTTCTCAGCTTTAAAAAAGAAAGTCCCTTATTTTAATTTGGAGAGCTGTTGGTTTGCAAATTGGCCCCTGTACATAGAAGGTAAAGAGAGATTGGAGAAAAAGGGAACCCACTCCAGATGGGTGGGTGGCCATTAAAATAGGCAAGGAAACTTACTTATAAGGCTCATCTTGGGGGCTACAAGATGACTAGCTCACCACACCCACCTGCCAGCATCTTAAAAGTTCATAGAGAGGCCTTAACAGGGTTCAGTCATGGGCACAGCCCAGGGGATCTCAACACCACCTTACTCTCTCAAGGCTGTGTCTCCACTATGGGAATGGTAGGCAGCATGTTCATTCCAAGGACACAGGAGGGGTGAGGAGTGTGTGAGTGCCTGGGTTCAGCTCAAGGGTCAACTAGCAACTGTGTCATCTCAGTAGCCTTCTCCAACAATAGTTCTAAAAGAGAAATGCAAAAATATTTTCTCAGAGTTAAAAAAGCACAATGGCAAATGGAAAAGACCCATCTTAGAATTCACTTCAGCTCTAAATAGAAATGAAAGGAACAGAAAAAGGAATCCCATCGTTCATATTGGCCAACAGCAAAGAGTTAATGAGGCTAAGGGTTGGAACTGAGCTTCGTACACGTAATTCCAGTATTTTAGGAAACTTACAGCCATCATGTGCTTTTTCCATCTGATTTATTACCTTCCTGCTGCTGCTATTTTAGCCAATGTCCCCTTTTTGTCCTTAATTAGGATGTAGGACATTTGGTCCCCTGGCATCTTTGCAAAAAGTTCCCGTGTTCTTAGTCAATCATCCACACATTTGTCCCCATCAGCCTGGGTAAATTTTGTCTTAAACACTATTTTTCCTGTTGTCCTTCTCTTAAATGAGATCCATCCCTTTCTCTTTGTAGTTGCCTTAAATCTCCTGCATGCCTTGTCTGAGCTTCTGAAAGTGGTGTTTCTAGAAAGAGCTGTACGCTCTCATCTACCTCTCCAGCCTCATGTCCACTTCACCACACTGGGGGATGCCCTCCTGCAGGGGTGACAGCAAATCCTGAGCAGTGCCAAGGGCTACCACAGCCCCTCATCACTACTTTGTACAGCTGTGTTGCCCCACACCAATCCTAGACCCGACCCATCAGATCCCATCCTTGGTAGCAGGAGAAAAATGAAGACACTACAGTGAGTTTTCATAAAATTACACTTATTTCCATGGAAACATGTTCCTTGTATTCTGAGATTACATGTCTCTTCTGTTTTTTTCTTTTGTTGGAATAGTCTAATAACAATGCCTCGGTTTTTTTATGTGTATCTATCTCTTTGTTTATTTCTGTTGTTTTAAATTCATTTATTTTGAATTGGAGTATAATTGCTTTACAATGCTGTGTTGGTTTCTGCCGTACACCAGTAAGGGCTTCCCTGTGACTCAGAGGGTAAAGAATCTGCTGGCCATGCAGGAGACCTGGGTTCGATCCCTGGGTTGGGAAGATCCCCTGGAGAAGGGAATAGCAATCCACTTCAGTATTCCTGCCTGGAGAGTCCCATGGACACAGGAAGAAAGCAGGCTGCAGTCCATGGAATGGCAAAGAGTCAGCTTTTCTTTTATACATCAATATGAATCAGCCATAGGTATATATGTGCCCCCTCCCTCTTGAACTTCCCTCCTACCTCTCACCCCATGCCACCCCTCTAGGTTGTCACAGAGCACTGGATTTGAGCTCCCTGCACCATTCAGCAAATTCCCACTGGCCATTTCCCCCATTTTTAAATGGTCTGCTCTGCAAAACTAAATGCTGCCGAACCTCTGTCAGGCTCTTCATCTTTGTTGTCACTTCTTGTTTACTGTCCTATGAAATCTCAGAGTCTGAGTGTACAGATTAAGGTTCCAAACCTTAACCTCTGTGGTCTGAGTTGGCTAAGAAGCCCTGTTCTGCTTTCTATTGATGAAGTAACTGTAGACAAGTTGCTAAGCCTCTCCAAACTTTTGGTTTATTCATATTACAATGGAGGAAACCATACCTACATTGTCAAAAAAGAAATAAATAATAAATGCCAAGTGCATAACATAGGACCTGGCACAGAGTAACAGATCAATAGGTAGTAATTATGATTATTATTATGCTTTCTTGAGGGTTATTTAGCCAAACATTTAAAATAAGCTCCCATCTGTTGTCATGGTTCCACTTCCCCTTTGGAGAGAAAGACCAGCATCCTGTCAACCTCAAGATCTCACCTTTGATAGCAGGTTAGTCCTACGGGATGGGGGCTTTAGGACTGATGTAGAGTCAATGAAGTAGAGTTAATAAACCATGCTTTTTTGTACAGTTTATGATGCTTTGGCATCTTGGGGACCCTGTAGACTAGAGGAGGGCCTGCTTCTCTCAAGGTTAGCTAGTTCCTAGAGACAGCAAGCAGTTTGCCTGGGAGTGAGCCTCTGATATGCAAGCCGACAGATCCAAAACCCATAACCTCAAACACTTCTTTTAACTAACTCTCAAACAGCAAGTCAGTAATTCCTCTGTCCTAAATAAATCATGCCAGAAAACTTGGGATCATCCCTATAGCCTAGCGACAGCCCACTGCAATTATTCAAGCTAGCCAATCCTAAGGCATTTATGCTGCCCTGCCTCGGCTGTCCCACAGTAACCAAAATACAGGCTTGTGGTCATGCTTTCTCCTCCCCTCTCTGCCTCTTGACTGACCCAGGCGCTTCCCCGTGTGGCCCTGTGTGCCATGCCTCCTGTTTCTAGGGAACTGGAAGTAAGAGCTTCTTCCTTCATGGCAGTTGTTGGCCTCATCACATCTGATTAAATCAAATCCAAGGGACATTTCACTGTAGTCAGCAAATCTCACCTGCCTCAGATGATTTTTTTTTGGCTGAATATCCCCTTCAACTTAAATATGCCAAAATGTCACTATCAGTGTAAATATATTTCTTAATGATAAACACCTCCCCCCTCCCCATTCCAAATCCACATGGTACTAGATGTGAATATCCAGGATGATTAGAGAATACTTGGTTTCCTAAAGGTAACTTCCAAGATGTAGTATCATCCAAGTGGAAAACTGGGGCAGGTGCAGACCCACCTCTGAACTGTAGGGACAATTGCAATGACAGGGTAGCTATCCACTTCAGAGAATCTTTTGTTTGTTTTTTGGCTTCACCGTGTGGCTTGTGGAATCTTAGTTCCCCGACCAGGGATCAAACCCGTGTCCCCTACAATGGAAGCACAGAGTTCTAATTACTAGACCACCAGGGAATTCCCCGCTTCAGAGAATTTTTGAAGCCTGGGTTTCAATTATCTAACAACTGTTCTTTATTTTCCTGGTGTCAATATCAATGCAGAACAAACCTACAAAGAATTAAGAAGCAGCATAGCCACTGTTTTAAATAGAAGCTAGAATGGGGCAAAAACTGTATTTTGCTTGTTTCCTGGGAAGAAACTTGTTTCTAATTGCTTTTTGTACTTTGATGATGTTAAAGGTCCCTTTCAGTTCTTCAATTATATGATTTTATGACTGTCACCATCATTTTATTTTCTCACCATTTTGGATCCAGTTCACTGAGAGATCACCAAGAGGTATCAACTGTTTTTGTTAACAGATAAACTGAATACAATATGTATATTTGTCCCATACTAGAAATAACTTAGTGAAAAGTTCAAAAACTTAGTCCTTCATTTATTCCTGTACCATAGACTCTCCTAGAAAAAGTCTTAGCCAAAATAAACATTCTTCCTGATCAGTCAGTAAATTGCTCACTTCCTGAGTTTCTAATCCCCCATCCTCCACAGTCATTGAGGGTGGTAAATGGAGCTCAGGGTTTTAGTGGCTCTGAATACCTGCATTCTTGATCCATTCTGGACATTGACCAGAATCACGTGCTGGGAGATCCCAGTAAAAAAAAAAAACTGCCTTCACAAACACTTTGCCTTTCCCTTCATTTATAACTGAGGTTGAACTTGTCAATAAAGCTTTTCCAAAGCCATTCACCCCAACATTCTCAGACAAGGATTTGCATTCTTTCCTCTTCCCCTATCGAAAGCAAGATCATTTTTGTTATCTGAAAGAAATGAATAGGAGTAGAAGGCCATTGAAAGCAGATCTTAGCTTTTCTCTCCTGGTATGAGTTTTAAAGATGCCCACTCTCATAGAAATACATCATGGACAATGCAGACAGGCCCCACTTTTTCCTCCTGCTGTAGCTCTTGTGATGTAGGCTAAAGGAATTTCTAAAATAGGTCCTGAAATCCTTTGCTCTTTCCTTCTCCTGCTGTGGCTATTCTGCTGGGTTTTTTTTTTTTTTTTTCTTTCTTTCTTTCTTTCATTTTTTTGGTAACAAGTGAAATGAGAAACTATTGTACTTGGGCCCAATTTTTTTCCACAAACATCTATTGTTATTATTGGGTTCCTATGCTTATGCTGATGGAGAAGGCAATGGCACCCCACTCCAGTATTCTTGCCTGAAAAATCCCATGGACAGAGGAGCCTGGTAGGCTACAGTCCATGGGGTCGCTAAGAGTCGGACATGACTGAGCGACTTCTCTTTCACTTTTCACTTTCATGCATTGGAGAAGGAAATGGCAACCCAGTCCAGTGTTCTTGCCTGGAGAATCCCAGGGATGGGAGAGCCTGGTGGGCTTCCATCTATGGGGTCGCATAGAGTTGGACACGACTGAAGTGACTTAGCAGCAGCAGCAGCAGCAGGCTTATGCTGATATTTATGAAGATGAGCCTTTGTAGACTCCATTCTAAAAAAGTTTAGTAAAATAACTGTACTAAGCAGTGCTTCTCTTGTCTCTATCCCGCCAATGGCACTCACCGTTTCCCACTGCACACACAATCACCAAATACTCTAGTAGCTCTCTTTTTCTCCTTGTAATATTTACTTTATTTTACCTCAAAACATATGCAAATAAAGATTAATTGTACCCAGACTATGTAGATCATTTTTTAATTAGCAGAGTTCACTGTACTTAGAGAATATGGTGATTAAATAGGACAGCGAAATGACTAATCCATCATAAAATTTATGAGTTCCTCACCCCCCCAAAATTTCAACTTAAGATGCTTTCATTCATCTGAACAATTCAGCCTGACAGTAAGAGACAAGAAGGCAAGTAATGTGAGCTAAAGCCCCATATTTGCATTAGCATCCATCAATAGAAGAAAACATAACCTATTTTTAATTACATTCAAGGTGTTCATCCTATTAATCTGAAAACTAAACATGCAACAATGAATTCCACTGGTGAAATACTACTTTCTGGCACATTAGGAAAAGAAATAAAATCACCATAGATATAAAGCAATGTGTGGTGAACCCTTCTTACAAAGTCATGTGTGGTGGTTTCCTGGGAAACCAAAACTCTGTAGATGTACAAACTAAAATGCAGATGTGTGCCTTTCAAAGAACTAATTCCAGTTTGTATACCTAAAGAAGCCAATTCGTTTTCTGAGTTTTCCACAAAATACCATGTCCCTCGAAATTGGAATAAAAATCTGATCTCTTATGCATGCACAATAATGTTGGAAAATTAACATGTATTCCATCAAATTTGATTTTTAAACCCATATAATATATGATCTCCATAGACTGGCAGCTAGTAAACCACTAGGTAACCTTGTTCTTTGGTTTCTCACCAGGGGCTCTGCTGAATCATCGTCTTCCAGGTTGTGTGCCAACTCTGGAACAAACACAAATGTATATTTCCTTTCCAAATGCCCCACTTCTGCCAGGAACCTAGCAGATGCAACAACAAATGGTGCAAGTCTGCCTATTAAACGGGGAGCTCATTGAATTTCTATTGCATTTCTCCAGCACAAGTGCATTTGGGGCAAAGAAAGAAATTAAAATGAAGTCAGGTGTCATTCAAGAAAATTACAGTCCCACGGAGGATAGTTCTGAGTTGCAGCTTTGCGTGGCCATGCTGTGCCTTTCACAGCTGCCTACGGTTCTTGTCATTAATAATCAGTAAATAAGGTCTGCAGGTGGGCCTGGAAGGCACCCTGAGCCAAGAAGATGGCAGTTAGGGCTTCTGTCTCGAAGATGGGTGGCCAGGCTCATTTGCACAACCCAGCTTATGTTTCTACACAAAAGTGCAACCCTACTTAGCATAGCTTCGGGGAAGCTGCCACAATATAGGGAATGCTAATTACTGTAACCAACTGGCAACGATGCATCCAAAATTAAATGGCCTGTGACTGAGCAGATGAACAATTTTTATGGCCCAAAGATCAGGGAACAGGGAGAGTTTGTTAAATTAACTGACAGCCTCTTTGGTCTAGGTAGGTGAGTGGAAGTCATTTGAAAGCTGTGTGTGCATGCAGCTACATACCACAGTCTCTCCTGCGTAAGTACAGTTCCCCCTGCAGTTTTATGTGGGAGTATGGCTACAGTTAGTACATAAAATTCAAAAAGTTCCCCAGTTCAGTTCATAAATGACCAGGAGAAGCTATTCTGAATCCCTATGGGATTGATTTTTCATGCATGAAGCTTTGATCATCTTTAAATTCACCTGAAACTAATTCAAATAGTTGCATAGAGAGGTTTTTAGGAAACCTCTAGAACCCTGCATGAACAAAAGCTTTTAACTTCTAATTTCCAGCATGGATCATACTTAGAGACCAAGCCGTTCCACTCTCATATCACAAGTTGCTGTGATTATAAGTTCATTCCCAACTGTTCATGAAAATCTAAAAGTCTCCCAGAAAAAAGAAATAATACAAAGATGAGGGCATAGCATCTAGCGTTGCTTTTAGCAAACAATGTTCACGTCACAATTGAAGCCATTATTTCTGCCTCTTCTGCTACAGGATTTCTCAGCTTCATCACCCTTGACGTTTTGAACTAGGTAATCATCTGGACAAACTCTGAGAGATGGTGATGGATAAGGAGGCCTGGCATGCTGTAGTCCATGGGGTTGCAAAGAGCTGGACATAACTTAGGAACTGAACAACCATAATCACTTGGGAGAGTAGAGGGTGGCATTAGAAGGACTGGTCCATGCGTTGTAAGATGTTTTCAGTGTCCCCAGCCTCTGCCACTAGATACCAGTTAGCAACACCTCCCCAACCCAAAGATGTGACAATGAAAAATACCTTCAGGCACTGCTATTAAATTCTGGAGAATAAAATCCTCCCCCCAGTTGAGCATCACTGGCCATCAGTTCACCAAATATTTATTGAATTATCATACTAGACTCTGTGCAAGGTGAAGGATGGGGTTCCGGTTAGGCTGAGAAATAACCTGTGTCAAATCATTACACAGTGGTGACCTGGAGGAGGGTGTAGTTCAACAAAGAGATGGACACGTGAACAGGCCATTTCAAAAACATATGATGAGGCTTGACATAGAGTATGGATAGGGTGTTCCGGAAATAGAGAAGTGAAGCCCTTCTGCAGGTTCCAATGAGATTTCCTGGAAAAGAGTCTGACCTGGAGCTTGAGGAATGTATTAAGGTTGACCAAGTGAAGAAAGATGGAAGGAGCATTCCAGAGGGCACTGCAGGGGCAAAGACACAGAGGTGTGAGCCAGCAGGGCATGTGTGAGGCACTTCATCCATTTCTAAGCAATTCTATTCATGGATACTGCAGTTTTTAAAAGCACATTTTTAAAAAAGGAAAGAAGAGTGGGAGGTAGGAGTGGGGTATGGTCTGTTTTTTTGACATCACAAGGAAGTTCTTTCTAATTATTAATTCAATAAATATTCATTTACTATCAACTGGGAATTCAAAAATACACATGAGACTCTTTGCCATTTAGATAACCACCATTTGGTGAGTTAGGAGAAGTACAGGTACAATTCAGATATGCTTTCAATTGCAGATTAAGTTACAATTCTGTGTTACTCCAGCCTCTAGAATCTCTTCTTCGTATATTGAATTTCTCCAGGATGTACTAAAATTGCCAGATTTCTGAGAATGGGAGAATGTGAAGAAGGTTAGGGCAAACATACAGCCTAAAGGAAACTTACAATTTGGTTAAGAAGATAAAACTCATGAAAAGATAGTGGTTCATATAAATTGTGAAAAAATGCCAAAGAGGTACAGACTCTTAGAGTAGCAGAAGAGGCAGAAATAATGGTAGACTTCCACGGCAGGTGAGAACTTGAGAAAGACAAGGAATTTATTCTGATCTTAAATTTTCAGTGGTATTAAAATTGTAGAAAGGGAAAAACATTTTAGGCAAAGGGAAAAAATTGCAAGTACAGTGAAACAGATGTTGATACATGCCTGGCACTGTGATGATAGTGAGGAAACATACCTAGATGAGCAAAGCAATGAGTTCCTACAGAGAAGAAGAACTGAAATGAGACAGTAGTCAGAAGTGGAGAACCTTCAAGCTAAAGAACAGGGGTAAAGGCTAGGCATGAGTTTAGCAGTGCTTGGTATTTACGCCTATCATTAAAAGATGGATGGAATGATGATAATACTTAGGGGGAAATACATAGACAGGAGCAAGGAGGAGGTGGGGTGGGGGAACAGTGTATACCCAATATAGGCAAAGTTCCATTGGCTTTGGATGGTCTCATACGGTGAATGAAGGGATGTCTTATTTGCCCACAGTTTTTTTTTTTTATTTCACGAATACCATTTCTGTTTCAGCATTGTGTTAACATACCGATTACCATAAACAATTACAAGAAAGTTTGAGTTTTGTTGGAAAAAAAATTTTTAAATCATGCTTTTTAGTATGTATCATACCTCTGCAAACAAATGCCAAACCTCTAGGAAATGACTTCTGCCATTCTGCTCCACTCCTGACTTCAATAAAATGACATCCACTTTTCTCAGCCCCACAGAACAGGCAGCAAATAATGCCTCCCAACCACAGAAGCCTCTGCCCCACACCCCTTAGGGACTCAGTTGCCTGCAGCCAGTAGACTTAGGTACATTCCTGCCTAGAGCAGGTAATAATCAGTTAGCATTCTGCAAGTTAACTCCTTTTCTCCCAGAGGCAGGTATGGGAATCTCTTCCTATTTTCCTTACACTTTCTTTGGAAGCACATAATTCTGATCATAAAAGACATGGATTGGATAAAAATTTTGCCTTCCAAGGGTCATTTTACCCCAACACAAAGCCTGGTATTCATATAACTGACTGATCAAATATAAAAGAAAAGACATTTCTGCCCATGTTCTCAAATTGGGGTGTAAATGAAAATCACATGAAGACAAGCAGCCTAGAAACTTTGATTTACTAAGCACAGGGATGGAAACGAATATCTGCTATGACTTAGCTGGTTGTGATATTTAGTAAGTTTTTAGAGGAACACGAAATATGCTTTTTACAGGATATTCCAGATGTCTTTCAGGAAGTCAGGTCATTATTCTTAGTCTTGACTTTCTATCCTCTTCAAAAAAAACAAATGTATTAGACAAAAGAGCAATCTTGTCACCCCTGAAGTGTCTGGGTGATGATGAAAGTGTACAGGAATTGTCGATACTATAGTCACTCAAGGTGTCCTTCAAGGATATCTACCAGCACAAGTCACAGGCTCAGAATCAAACCTTTCCTTCTCACAGAAGTCATATTTATTAAGGGATGCAAGGAGCTCTGAGAAGCCACGTGTCAAGGAATCTGCTTTCACTGAACAGAAGAGAAACTCCCTTGAAATCCTTGAGTATATTGAATGCCAGTCTTGGATGGACTTAAGACCTATTGATAGTTCCCAGAAAACCTCTACCTCACCTGATCCTCTACTCTCTCTCTCTACTATTTGTCACAAAAACCATGGGATCAGAATCAAATAGAAAGAGGAATTTCTGTACTAAAGTTGGGAACCATTTGCTACAGCCTGTATCAAACAGCAGCCAATGTCTGCCTCTTTCCTAGACTTGAAAGAATTAAAAAGATGGGGGAAAGAGAAAGCAAGCCTTTATCAAAATTAACAACTTTTGCTATTAAAAGATACAATTAAGGAAATAAAAAGAGAAGCCACCAACTGGGAAAAAATTATTTGCAAAGCATATATATCTGACCACAAACTTGTATCTAGAATATGTAAGGGACTCTTTCAACCAGGAAAGAAAAAAGCATCCAGATTTAAGCAGATATTTTTACCAAAGAAGACACGGGATGGCAAATAAGCACACGAAAAGATCCTTTAGGGAAATGCAAATTAATACCATAACAGACAACACTGCACACCTATTAGAATGGCTAAACTTATAAAACCCGTTGGAGAGGTTGTGGAGCAACTGGACTTCCCATGCACTGCTGGGAGGAGTGTACAATGATGAATGGCCTTGGACAACACTTTGCCAACTTCTGAAACACACACAATCTGAAGTCTAATGATTGCAGGAAGGTTGCAATGTAGATAGTAATGGCATGTAAGACCTAAGACACCCAAAATGGAGCCTCCTGATCTCCATCTGAAGCAAGGATAATGGGCTGGCATTTTTCCTGGGTAAGAGAAATAGGGTAAGTCAACCAGCAGAAAGAGGCCTGCCTTCGAATATCTGTTTCAGGCCTGGCCTATGAGTCCTCTTGCCACAGCGCTTAGCCTTGCAGATTTCATGTCACTTCTGGCGCTGAGCATGCCTGTCGCTAGCAGCAGCATGTCAGCAGGGGCTGTCAGTGGCAGCTGTTTCCCAGCTGTTTACAGCAGAGCTACATCGCTTCAGGCTGAGCCTCTGTGCTTTGTCCAGCCACCTGGTCTGATTTCTTCTATCTCACCTCTATAAATCTAATGATGATTGCTTAAGTTTTGATGCTATTGGAAATATCATAAAGGTTGAAATTCTCTCCAAGAGTCAAACTTAGAGTTTTGTGACCCCAGAGAGGTGCTAGGGATTCCTCTTGGCCTAAGCTTGCCATAAGATCAGGTCAAGCAGCCCAGGAGGCATTTCTGGCCCCTAACTCTGCATTTCTGAATCGATTTCAGAGCTTCCTGAACCCTTGGATCCACTCTGGAGGGCACTCTCCTGTTTAGTATTCACTTTGTTGCTCAAAGAGCATGTCCTTTAATTCTCCAAAGGACTAGCAAGTGTCCTGATGACAGTGAACGCTATAATCTTACAACAGGTTATCTGCCAAGACTTCCCTTAGCATATTCGGTCATTCCTCTTAAGTCCAGACCAAGTCGTTCCTGCTTCAGAAACTCTTTCAATATTCTAGCCTGTGGAGCTTCATCTCTCTCATTCCGGGCTGTATTCAGCACATACAACATTCTGCTTTTTTATTCCACAATCCAATCCCTTCTATACATTGGTTGGTAGGTTGGATTCTCTGAAGAATAACTCTGATCACATACTCCCTTGCTCAGAAATTTCCATTGGCTCCCAGGAGCTTACAAAGCAAAATCCTAAATCCTGGGACCTTCCACCACTGGTCTCAGCCCATCCAACCAGTCTATAGCTGCCCTTCGTGACTTACCCATGCTTCAGCTGAATTGAACTGTGGATTTCTCCTTAGTGCTTCTCTATGGGGCTTCCCTGGTGGCTCAGTGGTAAAGAATCTATCTGCAATGCAGGAGACACAGGTTTGATCCCTGGGTCAGGAAGATCCCCTGGAGAAGAAATGAGAATCCACTCCAGTTCTTGCCTGGAAAATCCCATGGACAGAGGAGCCTGGCAGGAGCCTATAGTCCATGGAGTAGGAAAAGAGTTGGACACAACTTTGTGACTAAACAACAACAATAACAACATTCCCATAACTTAGTTTATGCTGTCACTCCCATCTTTCCCTTACTCCATATATCTGGATACAACAAACTCAAATGGCATCTTTCTAGGAAGTCTTCTCTTTAGCCAACTTAAACTAATCTTTCCCACCAATCAGTTCCTATTGCTGCGTATTTGAATCTCTCTTAACACTCTTGCCATTTTATTCCTTTTTAGGAGTTATTTATGTACAAGCATCCTTCCCAACTGCTGAGTTACAGGTGCTTTAAGAATATATAGGGACCATATTCCATTTACCATTTTTCATAGTGTCTTCAGTATAGTAAGTGGTTAAAGAAAAATTCTTTCCAAGACAAGCTCAATCTTGTCCTCCAAATGAAGAGAGCTGGGCCAGAGTCTGTGCAAAGAGAGGAATTTGAGTGTTGGTCCCCATATTTTGTAGTTCTGTGCCCAAGGGTAAGCCACTTAGCCTCAGTTCCCACAAACGTAAAACTAAAGTGATAGCATCTTTCCAACGTGTTCACTGGGCCATTATGCTGAGCTAATCAGATGAAGTATTTGAAAACTGCAAAACCCTCCAAGAGGCTTACAGCCTCCAAAGTCCACATGGGGCAATGCTTTTGGAAAGTGTACATTTTTAAACATTGTATTTAAAGTTTTAGATATATAGAACCATTAAAAAATTAAGTTAACTCGGTGGTATCTCATTGACTACCTATAAGGTAAGAGAAGTTTGGAAATTTGTCCCTAAATAGCGTCAGAGACACAACTCAGTCTTGTGCTATTTCTTTTAAGGGCTTCCCTGGTGGTTCAGCTGATAAAGAATCTGCCTGCAATGTGGGAGACCTGGGTTCAGTCCCTGGGCTGGGAAGATCCCCTGGAGAAAGGAATGGCTATCCACTCCAACAATCTGTCCTGGAGAATTCCATGGACAGAGGAGCCCATGACTGGCAGGCACTCAGCAATACTTGCTGAACCAAATATATTCTGCGACAATTTTGTTTTCTGTTTTAAAACATTTCTTTATTGATTTGACTGTGTCGAGTCTTAGTTGTGACACTCTGGGACTTAATTGCATCACGCAGAATCTTGTGACTTGCAGACTCTAGTTGTGGTGCACGGGCTTAGTAGTTGCAATATGTGGGCTTAGTTGCCCCGGGGCAAGTGGGATCCTAGTTTCCTGGCCAGGAATCAAACCCACATCTCCTGCGTTGCCAGGTGGGTTCTTAACCACCAGACTCCCAGGGAAGTCTCGATTCTGTGACATGTTGACTTAAAGTCCAAAGTCACCATAGATTGACGTTCCCTGTGAAACTTACAAAGCTGACCAAACAATGTTGAAGCACGGGTTAGAGTACATGCTCAATGTCCTGTAGTAACTGTCCTACCTTAAACAGGGTTTCCAAAGCTCTCTGAACCTCTGCCAGACTGTAATCTCTGAGAAGGTAGAGATTTTGTGTCTATTGTAGCCATTGCTGTGGACCCAAACCTGGATGAGCTCCTGGTCCACAGTATGACTTCAATGTGCATTTTTTAAACAAATGAATGCACCTCAGTTTTTTCAAAAGTGATATAGTAACAATCTCATAGGGCTGTCCCCAGAATTAAATGAATAGAAACACTTAAAGCTCTTAACAGTGACTGGAATCCAGTAAGTGGAATCCTGTAAGCTGACCATTATTACCATCCTAAAAATCATCCCTATCGATTGGGGCTGGGCGTGAGGAGATGGCTGCAAAAGGACCGGTGCTCTAACCTAAATACCCAATCTCGCTTACTCTGAATACAAATCTAGAGAGAATTAGGGAGCACATTCTGGTAAGTGTTGATTGCCCAGAGATGGCTCTTTCAAACCAAGCATTATCACTGAAGATCAGAACTTGGAACAAATACAGACACAGTGAGAGGACAAAAATGTGGGAACTAAGCCCTAAAGTAGAGGACAAAAAGAGCACATTGTCAATTTTTTTCATAAACCAATGAAACCCTTTTTTCCAACCAAATGTCCCAAAAATTTAATGTAGAGCAATTATATAAATAAGGCAGTAGAAGTGTATCTAGGTTATAGTCTTTTTATATAAAAGGTATGTTTTATTGAGTACCACATTTGCAGCTACCATTGAAGACCAGTTATGAAATTAAATGTGCATGGTACCACCTTTTTTTCACAAATATTCACACACAGCAAATTAAAACATAGTTAATTAACTATTTAGCTCAAATAAGAGCAACAATGTGTAACATGGAAGGATAACCAATATTTAAATAATATAATAAAATATAATTAACAAGAATATTGACCTTGACATAATTTAATATACCCTTGAGGATCCCAGAGGCATCTCAAGATTCTTCAGAGCCATGGAATCATCATAAAGAATTTAAATTATAATTGTGTAGTATTGATACTGATTATCTGAGCTTTCTGGTTGTTTGAACTCACTATGAGAGATGTCAGTTATACAGGTATGTGAAGGGAGGTGTGTATGAGGTAGGGTGTGTATATAGTACACACACAGTATGAATTTGTATACATTTCCTTCCTGCCTTGCTTTCTTCTTCTAGAACACTGCCTCCACATTCCCCTAAAAAGCATGGAATAGTCTAATAAGACATTTTCACCAGCTTAAAAAAAGGCTTTAGGCAATAATTTAAAAATTTTCCACTTAGCACGTGCTTGGACTCCCAAAGACTTGTGCTTTTGTACTTTAAAGAGTACAATGGTATTTCACCTCTTGCACCTCTATCCAAATAATGGTAGAACTGCCAAAATAATGACATATCCCTTGAAACTTGGATAAATTTAAATTTTATTTTTAACAGTATCCTGTTATCATTCAAAAAGACTGGATCTTCTGGTAAAGACTTGTCCACTCTCCACTCTCCACTGAATGCATTGGTCTCCCATATCTATATAAACTTTCTAAAACTGAACTGTCCTAGTTCACTAATCTGTTTTTTAATCCTTTATGTATAGATTTGAAACAAAGAGATAAGAGTCATTCATGGAGAGGTTTGCATATAAAAGTGTCCCAAGTTATACTCTGCTTTTCTAAAATAAATTCCTGCAACAATTTTTTTTAAAAACCTGATTTTCATTACATCAACTTTGCTCACAACTTATTTATTTATGACAACATTAGTGGTAAAGAACTTGCCTGCCAAAGCAGGAGATGTAAGAGATGTAGGTTGGATCCCTGGATTGGGAAGATCTTCTGGAGGAGGAAATAGCAACCTGCTCCAGTATTCTTGCCTGGAGAATCTCATGGACAGAAGAGCTTGGCAGGCTACAGTCCATGGGGTCACTAAGAGTCGGACATGACTGAAGTGACTTACTTAGCCTGCACACAAACCTAGTAGTTTGGAAAGTGTTCATTCTTCCAGGCAGAGAGTACCGAGGACCACAGTGCTGAAAATTGAGTAAATTATAAAATTCAGTCATAGCGCATATTCCACTCCTTACCTTTGTCGTGCAAGCTAGAAATTCTGGTACAATCCTTGTTACTGAAGACAAGTTCCTGAGCCTGATGAACAGTGAAGTCAAACAAACCGAGATGTTGGAGTTTGGAACAGAGAAAAGTTTATCACAGGACCATCTGAAAAGAACGCGGGATTTATGCTCAAAAAACCCCCAAGGGTTTCAGGAAAGCATTTTCAAAGGCCAAATAAGGAGGGGGTGGTGTGGGGTATGTGATCAGCTCCTGGTCAATTCTCTGATTGGTTGATGGTGAGGCCACAGGCTTCCCAGGTGGCTCAGGGGTAAAGAATCAGCCAGCCAATGCAGGAGATACCGGTTGGATCCCTGGGTTGGGAAGATCCCCTGAAGGAGAAAATGGCAACCCATTCCAGTATTCTTGGCTGGGAAATCCCATGCACAGAGAAGCCTGGCAGACTACAGTCCCTGGGGTTGCAAAGAATGGGACACGACTGACCATGCAAGCATGCATGAGGTCACAGGGTACTGTCACAGAGGTCAATAGTAATGGTAACAATGGGAAGTGCCAGAAGGTCTGAGGGCTATGTGCTCCTGATGGTCCTCCACTTGGCAGTTGTTTTTTAGCATCTGAAAAACTCACGAAATATGCATGAGATACTTTTATCTGGGTACTTCAGAGAGGAGCTACAGCAGAGGATGTGGACAGGGAAGGCCCCCTTGGGTTCTGATAGGTTACACCCTGCTGCCCTTTTCCCCACATCCTGTTAACAAGAAGGTTCTCTCTTACCGAGAATTCCTCTGCACTCATAGTTCCCATTGTTCTGAGGGGCCTTGCTGTTCCCTACGACTGCTAGATATTCTAACTGTCCTTTCCTGGGGATGGAGAAACTTCCCTAATCCCTACGCTGAAAAGACTTTCTCCTCAAGGTCCCCACAAGGGTGTGACCTCCCACTGGACTCAGAATAAGTGCGCCATTATTCTGGTTATTACGGCTGTCTTATCAAACTACATTTGATCAAGTTTTAAATGTATCTTTAACCCCAGGGTGATTCAAGCTCCTAGAGGGTAGATCCCATGTCTCATTCAATTTAATATCCTCCAAGTATAAGACATGTTTTCTGGAACACTGGACATCCTTGACGAATGGTCGTTAAATGAACAGCCGCTGAAATATGAGACAAAAACTATTTACAGCATTTAACAGCTGTGTAGTTTTGCTACCTTTCTGAACCTTGATTTTCTAGCTATAAAATAGGAAGAATGGAGGGCTGTCTATCACGGTTGTAAGGAACACATCGGACACTTTCCAGAAATGTTTGTTGGGCTGGACCACCATTCTCATTGGATTACCCTTTGCAGCTCTGTCAGAGTTACATGTCTGTGAAGGAAATGATGGTGAAAGTCAAACCTTTTCCTTTTGCTTCTCCTCAGTTTCTGCAAAGTTAAAGCAATGCAATTGAGATGATTTCTTATTTATTTAGAGATTACTAAATTTGGAGGAGGGGTAAGAGGAGGCGGGGATGGGAACAGGAAAAGAAAGTTTCCATCAAAGCCCCTTTGGGTTGCAAACGACCTTCTTGCTTAGCAGGGCAAGGATGAGAAGATTCATTTATCAGATGACTCAAATTTTGACTTGCAGTGTTATCTCAGAATCTAAAGACTTCATCCTACACACACTGATGATGTTAAAAAGAAACATCCATCATTCAGCCTAAATTTGTATATCAAGACAATAGTTCACTCTCTTAACATTTTTAGTATAAACTACAGTTAGAACTATCTACTTTGCACCACAACCCAGCACAAAATAATACCATTACCACAGGAAAAGCTTTGTGTATTTATATTCTGTTCTCCTCTATTGAAAGTTTCTTGATGTGTTGGCTGCAACTAAGACAGATGGAGTTGAAGGTGACAGAATGGGAAAAGGGAAGAAAATCAGTATAAATTACCAAGGGCTTGCGGTCTAGAAATGGGACAAACACAAATTCCAGGTAAAAAATTTCAGCCAATTCATCCTGGTTTGGGGGGTAAGAAGGTAAAGGAGATTTTTATACCTTGGTTTCCCTGCTTTTCACTTACTGATTGATTTCATGGCCCACTAATGGGGATGCGACCCATGGATTGAAGACAGAAACAAACCAAACTTTTACAAGTTAACACTGCCTTTAACGCCAAGAATTAAGATTACAGGATGAATCTTCTAGTTATTTTGGTCAATGTGAAAGTAATTATACTGTATTTTATTTTGCCATGAAGGATTTAGTATATTTCATTCTTAAGGATGAACAATTGATGCCAGAGGATGAACAAATGATGCTTTCAAACTGTGGTGCTGGAGAAGACTTTTGAGAGCCCTTTGGACTGCAAGGAGATCAAACCAGTCAATCCGAAAGGAAATAAACCCTGAATATTCATTGGAAGGAGTGGTGCTAAAGCTGAAGCTCCAATATTTTGGCTACCTGATATGAAGAGCCGACTCACTGGAAAAGACCCTGATGTTGGGAAAGACTGAGGGCAAGAGGAGAATGGTTGACAGAGGATGTGATGGTTGGATGGCATCACTGACTCAATGGACATGAGTTAGGAGATGGTGAAGGACAGGGAAGCCTGGAATGCTGCAGTCCATGGGGTTGCAAAGAGTTGGCCACAACTTAGCAACTGAAAAACAACAATGCTAAAGGAAGTAATTTGTTAAATGTCAATATTCAAAATACATGACAGCATTTGTGATAACTATTTTGGAGTTTTTTTTTTCCCATTTTTTAATATACTGAGGAATCTTAAATAAAAGACAAAAAGTTCAGTGGTCCAGCCTCTTGACCCCTAAAAGGTACTTCTTACACCTGTGGGTGATAAGTTATCTGTCCCAAAGAGCAGGACACCCTCTGAAAGTTCAATGTGCACCTCTGGCATATCCATTTTCAGAAGGCAGAGGGCCTCAGAGGTGACTAGAAGCAGAGATCCGCTGCAGCTAATCAGTAGAAATGGCACATCAACAGGACAAATAAATCACTAAAGAGGGACAGCAGTGCCAAGACTCCAAGGCACAGAGACTCATCAGCAGTGTCTGTGTATCCTACCTGGTCCAGTAAAGACAGCCTCTGATTCCAAAGATCAGAGAAACTTTTTCAGGAGGAGATATATAAATGTATAATTATGGCTGATTCAAGTTGTTATAGAGCAGAAACCAATACAACATTGTAAAGCAATTCTCCTCCAATTATTTATTTTTTTTTAAGATAGTTTTCTGGTGACTATCTCGCCAGGATTCCATAGCTGGGAACAAGGTCCCTCCAGACTCTTCATCCTCCTGAAGCAACAATCACTACATGAAAGCTACAAGTAATCGGAAAGAGCTTTGTCTCTTTGTAGTTTCATGACTGCATTCTTCTTGTTTCAGTGTCCATGAATTTGATTAAGGTGAGTCTGGTAAGTACTGACTGAACAGATACGTGAAAAATGACAATTTCAAAATTGTTTTGTGAATGTGATAGTTCTAAAGGGATCATAAAATTTCATGCTTTCTTTGAATGGTCATCAAACTAGCTACTAGGAAGGAGCCTACTGTCCCTCTGGAGGCCATGTCAAACTTCTGGAAGTAGAAGACAGCACTCTCTAAGGGAGGGTAACAACCATGGAAGCAGTTGGTGGGGTAAGAGTGAAAGAAAGGCACTTTTATGCCATGATCCCCCGGCTGTTTGTGAGAAAATATCATCTATGACCTATTCTGTGATGTGCATGCGTGCTCAGTCACTTCAATCATGTCCGACTCTTTGTGACACTGTTGACCGAAGCCCTCCAGATTCTTCTGTCCGTGGGATTCTCCAGGCAAGAACACTGAAGTGGGTTGCCATTTCCTCCTCCAGGGGATTGAACTCACAGCTGTTTGCGTCTCCCACATTGTCAGCAATTCTTCACCCACTGAACCACCTGGGAAGCCCATTCTGTGATGTGGCTGCACCTTTTCCTCTAAATTGAATTTACATGTTGGGTAGCAGAAGAGGCCATTTGCACTAGTTTACTGCACAGCTATCCTGCCCAGTGACTTGCCCTTCCAGACAGATCCCGCTGTTTCATTTGTATGACGATTTGAAAACACCCTTCTTGGGTAAGAATACATACATACACAAACACACATACAATTATCCTTTCTAATCCTTAGAACAACAGCTCAAATAAATTAATACACATTTTAAAAATGGTGCTATATAAATATATAGAGAGACACAGAGCATAAAGGGGGATAGACAACCAATCAGTAAACCATTATCTGCTGAGACCCACTGTGTGCTGTGTCACATATGGATAATGCAGGTTTCCTCATGCTCAGGTGTCTCCAGTTTAGTTAGGAAGAGATTTTTCCAAACATGTAGAGTCCCACAGAGGTTTATATGCCTCTGCACATGGCTCAGCTGGGTGCTCTCCCTCTCAACTCCTGTAGGAATTAACTCAGTGTATAATTGACAACTTCCTGCATTAGAAAGTAACTTTCACCAGGATGGGGCTGCTCTTGTCTTTCAGCTTCTTAGCTTTAGCATCTGTCTTGATTCACTGTGCCGTGTGCTTAGTCGCTCAGTCATGTCCAACGCTTTGCAACCCAATGGGCAGTAGCCCAGCAGGCTCTTCTGTTCATGGGGATTCTCCAGGCAAGAATACTGGAGTGGGTTGCCATGCCCCCCTCCAAGTGATCCACTATAGGTGTGAAATAATAGTTGGCAGAATAAATGCATGAGGTACAAAAACTGGTGGATATAGATCATAAGTGATCAAGCATCTGAAAGGCAAGAGGATTATAAGGAGGCTGAAACAGACAGAAGCAGCATCATGAAAGAGGTGAGACTTACGATTTGGTCATAGAGTTGGTCAGCTCCATGAATGGAGTGAGGGGGAAAAGAATAAGAAGTCATAAATCAAAGAGTTGAGGCTGGTGATGTGGGGAAATGAAGCTATATTTTAAATAACATTTGTAATAAATGATTCAACTGCTAAAACAATGACTGGGAATGTTGTGTAAAGAGGGTGTTGATGCTTTACCTAAAAGAGGTAAAGCCACCCGGCAAGACACCAGCCAGCTACTGAGGACTCTATGGCCAAGTGCAGGATGTCTTTGTTAGAGAGGTACTCAGAGATGGAATGCAGTTAATTGTAGGGCTTCAGTGAATAGGATGAACAGCGTCCTAGCTTTGAGTTCCATAGGAATTTTGAGTTCCTATGAGTTCTAAGAATCTCACCTTGGAAAGACTGCTCACATCTAAACTAAGGGCAAGAAGAATAGGATTGTTATCTGTCAGGCATCTTTTTTTTTAACAATTTTTTAAAAAGTATTTTTTTAAATTTCTCTTTAAAAAGTATTTATTTTTCGGCTATGCCATATGGCGTGTGGGATCTTAGTTCCCTGACCAGGGATGGAATCCGTGCCCCTTGCAGTGCAAGTAAAACAGAGCAGGACCCTATAGTCCTTGCCCCACACCCAGCTCCACCCCACCATATCCTTTGCCTGCCTTTTATCTGTGGAAAACTTTATTCAAAGAATAAATTTAATCAGAGGAATGAGAAATGCAGAAACAAAAGAAAACAGTCAAAGGAGACCAAATAATGATAATGTGGTCATTAAGCATAGTCAAGGACCTTTACGTTCCTTCTCAAGGGCTATAGATAATATTCTTAGCCATATACTACGAACTATCTTATAGCTACTGAAATGCCAGGTGGAAGAAGTTAACTACATGATGACCAAACTATACCCATGACATAAGCTGCCACAATTCTGAGAACTGGCCTCAAAGAAATGGAAATAAACTGACCCTGGAACTGAAGATTAACTGTACCTAAAACAATCAAGATGATGCTGGTCAGACCAGTGATGATCAATCTGAAGCTGTCAGAGGGGATTACACTGTTTCTGCATGTAGCCCCCTCCTTCCATCTATAAAAGCTCTTCCCATCTAACTGTCAGTGGGGGGAGTCAGCCTCTGGACAGGCGTTCATCATCCCCCAACACCAGTTGCCAGCATCTGAAATAGAGTAAACTTTCCTTTCCACCAACCTGGACTGTTTATCGGCTTTTGAGTGGCAAGCAGTTGGACTCCACATTCTTTTGGTAACAGAAGCATGGAATCTTAACCATTGGACTGCCAGGGGAGGCCCTGTGGGGCACCCTAAAGACAAACCAGCCAGGGTCTTGGAGCTGGGGTCCCTATTCTGCTACTCTGGCAAGTTCTACAACCTCTCTGTCCTGTGATTCCTGTTATGCTATTCCTGGAGGTAATACTTCTTACATTTATTCTTCAGTATTCAACAAACATTTGTGAAGTACCTCTTAGCCTTAGGTGGAACTAAAATATTCTTTTAAAAATTACCTGGTTTAAAACAACCACCCAATTTGCAACATTTAAAAGCATTAAAAATTATAACTTGCTATATCATAATGCCAGGGGCTAACCAACCATGAGAACACCCAGAAGAGAAATCACTGTTGAAACAGATATTTTTATGTTAGAAGACTTGGACTCGGTACTCCCATTTATAAAGTGACTCATTAATAGTATAGGGGCTGGCATATCACTGATAATCAATAATTTGTTGAATGAATAAATACAGGCAGGGACACTGTCTGATTTACAGCTGTCTACCCAGCTCTTACTTCAGTGCCTGGCACATAAAAAGTATTTAAATGTTGGTGGAATAACAACTAATTACATTTGTTTACTTATTCTGTGATCATTTATCTTGTGATTACATACAAATTTGATGAGCAAATTCAGTATTAAAACCTCAAATGCTACTCAAGAGGCCAGGATTTGGTTCTAAGCCAATGCAGTGTAACTGCAACTTTTCTACTAGAATGTAAGTTCCATAAGATGAACTTTGAGTTAGTCTTCTGTAATGTTTTAAATAAAAATACATTAGATGAATGAATGCTAACTTCCAACATCTATTCTAAAAAGAAAAATGGCAAGAAGACAGCAACAAAAAAACCACTGTGGAAGAAAAACCTAAGTTCCTCTGTCTGCTGTAGTAACAAGCATCTTTCATGACACCATCTTGAGACATTTTAGCTCAGAATTTCCAGTCCATGAGAAGATGGCACCATGCTTGACATCCACACAATTGGACCAGCACCTCTGATTAATTTTTAATCCAACTTTTATGAGTTTTCTCAGTGTTAACCACAATCCAAGTGGGGGTGTATAAATTTAAAACCAAGGGGGAAAAAAAGATCTTCTTCAGGAATGAAAAATAAATGTAATCTGAAATCAATATTTATGAAGTTGTGATTAATTGACTGATGACTAAATGATTACAAAACGTCTGTCTGAAATATCTACTCAAATTTATTAGCTTTGACCAAAAAAATTAAAAAACAATCTGAACTGGGTCAATGAAAGAATAATGCATTCCTAATCAATTTTTAATAGCACTTAAGATTTTATTTTTTTTTAACTTGCTTTTAAATAATTTATCATAAAAATGAATCTGATTTAAACAAGGGGTAAAAGGTGTTCCATGGCTATTTGATGGTTTTCTTAGCAAAGAAATTCTATTATGACTGACTTTTTATTACTGAACTACTTTATTAATAATAATACATCTTGCACTTACACTAAGGCATTTAGCCAACGATCTCAAAGAGTCTAAGTGCAATCTAGGACTTAGTTTTTCTTCCACTGTTACCTGTAATTTATTTTATCTAGGCCTTGATTTCCCCATTTGTAAAAGGCCTGCATTTAAACCCCTAAAGATTCTTCCAAGTTCTAAAAATTTATAATTCTAATGATCTGGGGGGCTTTAGCTCATTCCAGGTATTGTATCTGATCAAACTTCTCAGGTCACAGGATGCTTCATGGGGCCATAAAGAAGTTGAGAAAGAAATTGAGCAGAAAGTTAATGAGCCATGTACTCTTGCCTATTAACATAATAGCAACACTATTTAATGATTTGGGCCATACAATATCTGTTTAGAATATGATTTGTCAAAAAAGAGAAATGCCTTTCATGGGGCAGAGGGAAGAATGAGTTCCTGGCTTTAAAGCATTTGCATTATTTAAAGCAAAGCCTGGGGATTGACCTGGAATCAATCTGGACCTAGAGAAAGTCCTAATCAGCCTATATTGCCAACAGTATTACTCAGATATGTGTGTGTGTGTGTGTGTATGCGTTACTTATCTACAAAGCATTAGTGAGCAGAGCAGGTATGTTATGGTATGATCCTATCTGTGCTTATACACACAGTAATATATGAAAGAAAATGTAAAGATATATTACAGAATGTTAATAGTGATTACCACACAGGATCAAGAGATGAAGCATAAGGCTAGGGGAACTTTTGCTCATTATTTTATATATTTACAAATGGCATCATTTTCAAGATGATTCTTATTATGCTTATAATTAGCACAATGTAAAACAGTTTTCCATTTTGAAGTGAAAAACAGGTAAACACAATACTTAAGGTAGCTGGGTCCCTCATAAAGTTAGTTTGTGGCTAATGAAAATATTATGGTTTGTGGACTAGTCACTCAGTACTAGATATGAGGTAAATTGAATACAATCCCAGACTTCAAGAAACTGTTGTGGAGGCAAGCGCATAAACAACTATAATAAAATGCAATAGTTAGCACGAAAACAGCTACATGGTCAGGGCACTAGAAGAGCATTCAGAAGCTATGATGATGATGGCTAACGTGGGAAGGGCTGCTGGAAATGGGCTAGGTTGAAACATTCTGGGGCTTGCCTGGTGGCTCACGTGGTAAAGAATCTGCCTGCAATGTGGGAGACCCAAGTTCAGTCCCTGGATCAGGAAGATCCCCTGGAGAAGGGAATGGCTACCCACTCCAGTGTTCTTGCCTGGAGAATTCCATGGACAGAGAAGCCTGTTGGGCTACAGTCCACGTGGTTGCAAAGAGTCAGACACGACTGAGTGACGAACATTTTCACTTTAATCATTCTACTTAAAAGGCATTCTACTAAATATATTTTTGTGACAGTATTAACACCAATCGTCAGGATGATTAATAAGAAGTGAACTTTCCCTAGTAGCTTTGGGGAAAAAAAAAATTTTTTTTTTAGATTATCTTCAACGTATCTTCCTACTGCATAGTCTCCAGGGATCAGTGGGAAAGACAGAATAATCTCAGCCCTTTATCCCACTCAAGATTGTGGGAATGATAGGTACTAAAACACCATGATAGGTTTAAGCAAGGTGACAACAGGACACATAACATGGGGAAAAGGCAAACCTTGAATGACAATAGGTAATGACCTGGATCTTTCTCTTTCTTAAGCCTTAACCTACAGCCAGGAATATGAAAGATGCATTAGCAAAACATGTGAAGCCTAGACCCCATTGAATGTGACTTCAAACAGCCAGAAAATAGCCAAACCAGATGACTTTTAGCGCAGGCTTTCTGGAAAAGGGGCCAGTTAAACAGACAAACAATGTGACTATTTTGCCCAGATCGCCAATTCCAAGCACACGGAATGGTCTCCAATTCTTTGAAAATTAAGTTACTGAGCTGTTTGGAAGAATTCTGTCACTTGTAAGTGATTTTGAACTGGAACTGCCTGCTCCAATCTCATTATGGTCTGTTCTTTTTATAGAGGTGATAGTAAACATATTGACCTCATTCATCACACACACACACACACACACACACACACACACACACACACACACACACACACACACACACACACACACACACGCTTTACCAATGAGGAAGCTAAGAAGCAGAGGGGTTAAACACTAGTTAAACAAATAAAATCCCGCAGAGCCAGGAATTTGTTCAGGCTGGGATTTCTACCTTGCAGTCCAGCTGCAGAATCCCTTTCTTTTAACCATGAGATTGCTTCTTGTAATTATATTGCTCTCCCTTGCAAAAAGAGTACTAAAAATAGTTACACTGTTTTGTTTCTAAATCTCCTTGTTCACAGGTTGCATTTGTTTACATAAATTGATCACATTGGCTCTTCCTTACTTATATTGCAGTTAAACTCCAAATCTGTTATTTATACTCAAGATTGACTTAGGAACTTTTAGAGTTTTGTTTTGTCTTTCATTGGTAGGAAGTGCTAACTTGTAGCCTCACATTCTTCTTCAGAGCTTAACAGCCTAGTGGTACATTTCATTCCCAGCCAGGCGCCTGAAATGAAGAATTAAACGCTTGTGGGACTGCTGTAGGGGAGTGTGGATGGTTCACACTATTAGCAGCTTTCTCACATGTGGGTGTAAATCACAGTCCACGGCTCTGATCGTTAAATCTCTTTCAGATAGAAACTACAGGAGAACCAACAGTGAAAGCATGTCTTCACGGAGAGCAGCGATTGATGTACCCAAAACATTTCTGAAACAAATGAGATAATCACCCTGTGTCGTTTTTAAGGTGACATTACATCATTAAAAAATGTAAAGAGAGCTGAGCGCACGAAGTTGTTTGGAAAAATTTAAACGTAGAGACAAAGTCGTTCCTCTTCCGTTTTTGACTGCGCCGCGTTTGCAGACTGTCAGGTTTAATCTTTAGGCGGAAAACTCTTCCCCCAACTCCCCATCTTCCGGGAAAGATTCTGGGATTTCAAATCGCCTTTCCGCATCCTTCCTCTTCTCTCGCTACCATTCAAACTTTCATTTAAACTTTCAAGATCCTCGACGCCCGTAGTAACCAGCTTTCCTTCCCGTTCTCAGGAATCCTTGCAGCTCCCCAACCGAGGAAAGTTTTCGAACTAAAAAAGGAAGGAAAGGAGGAAGGGACCAGACGCCGGCGGCCGCCCGTTGGGAAAGCGCGTTTTCGTTTCCGCGGCCGGCGCGTCGTGGCCCTGCCCGGCCGCCGTAGCCGGCCTCGCGCGGCCTCAGTCGCTGGGAGAAGCCGCGGTCGGCGGGACTTCCGTGTTGGCGGGATTCTGAACGCTGCCATGGCTCAGACCGTGCAGAACGTTACATTGTCGCTCACTCTGCCCATCACATGTCACATCTGCTTGGGGAAGGTAATGGGTAATGCCTGACACGGCTCCTAATCGGGGTTGGGTGTGCAGGGGCCCTCCGGAGCCCAGGGCTGACTGGGTGTGCGGCGGAAACGCGGCGCGAGGCGCCGGGCTGGGTGAGGACGCCGACCCCGCGTTCTCCTCAGGCCAGGGAGGCCGCGTCCCACGCGTCGGGACTCACGGGGTCATCTGTGCGCCTTTCAGAGGAGGATGACAGCGGCCTGGGTTAGGGAAGAAGGATGGCCTCAGCCGGGTGACTCTCGGCGTCGAAGGAGGCCTGGTCAGAAATGAATCCCCGCAATTCACGCCCCCCCGGTGCCACCCCATCGCGGCTGAAATCACGTTTTCTGGGAACCTCGTGACGGTTCCTTCGTCCCTTGCACGAACTAGAGTGTTTTGTTCCTGGTCCTTCGCTGCTAGCTGGGAAGGCTTTTCCTTTTTCAAGATAATTTTCTTTACTTCACTCGGCCTTGAGAGTGGCCTTTGCTCTGGGTTCAAAATTTGTAAAAGTAAATAGTAAGTACCCCCGAATGACGTTTAGAATGGGAGATGTGGTCTTTAATTCCAAGAACGAATCAGCCACGAGGTAGAATATCCTCTCTCTTGTGATGTAAGAGGTGTCTACCGTGTTTGTGAAACCAGGTGGAGAAAGTTATGAGTTCTGAATTAGAAACGGAGTTTTGAAGGTTCTCATTCGTTTGTCTCCTTTCATTTCCATTTGTGCCTCCCGTTCGGTTTTTAAAAGAATATGTTGTTTTACTATGTAGGTCCACAAGAAACTTACCCCACCCCCCACCCCCGCGCCACGGTGAATTGTTTATACATTTGTGGGATATGTGTGAATGTGATGTGTTTACGCCCCACACTGAAACTGCAACCACAGGCATAGCGTTAAGAAATGCAGCTTTAATGGAGCAAGCATTTGAGTGCCAGTCAGTATGATCATCTAATCGTCTGCTTTAAGTCTATGTGAATTTTCTGAGTTCAGGAAGTAGTAGGAAGTCAGGCTTGGGAGAAGCTGATAGCTCTTGATAGCCATCAGAATGAAATGCCAAGGAAATAGCAAAGATGCTGTGAGAGGATATAGAGATCCTTTGATCAGTTCTGACTGGAGAGCTTAAGAATGGCCTTTGGAGGGTTATTTGAGCTGGCACTTTCCACGACTGCCTACCTTGGTAGCTGGGAGGAGAAAATGTTTCTGTTTGTTGCAGTCTACATTTGGCTCCTGACCTGAAGTTCCACAAGTTAACTTCTGAGTGAATTTACTCGCAACAGTAGCCTGTTAAAAGGCTGATAAAATATCCTTGGGAAATAATTTTCACTTGGTTGTAGTTGTGTACTTTATATCTAGTTTCCATTAATTAATAGGTAGTGTTGAAGATGTCTTCTGCCTGGTTGATTTTCCACTCCTATGCTTTCTGTGTTTTAACAAAAATGATAACTAATAGAATGTAGTGATTTTTGCAGATTACAGAATGCTTTTGTATGCGTTTTATTGTTCCATTTACCACTGTCACCAGTGCTATGAGAAAGGTAGGGCTGGTTTCCCCATTTTTCAGGTAAGGAAACTTAAGGCATAGCGTCTCCAGCATTTGAACTTCTGTTAGCATTTGTGTCTTCAGAAGTTACATCCAAAAACTCAGTTGAACTCATGCATAACAGCAGACACTTTTGGTGAATTTTTCCCTGCTATACTGGTTAGCTGTATTCTAGAATTAAATCTAATAACAAAAGGTTAATGATTTGTAAATAGACATTTTCTTACGTCTACTATGGAGACAAAAAGGTGCAGTTGGTTGATGCCCTGAGTACTGTATTCAGACTAAGTTCTAATCCAGGTCTTCCACTTAACTGATTCTATACAAGTTACTTAACTTATATAAGTTACTTAACGTCCCGAAGGGCAGTTTCCTTATCTGTACAGTGAGAATAATAATAGTATTAGGGCTTCCCTGGTGGCTCAGACAGTAAAGAATCCACCTGCAATGCGGAAGACCTGGGTTCAGTCCCTGGGTTGAAAAGATCTGCTGGAGGAGGGCATAACAACCAGTACTCTTGCCTGTAGAATCTCCATGGACAGAGGAGCCTGGCAGGCTGCAGTCCATGGGGTCGCAAAGAGTCGGACATGGCTGAGTGACTAAACACATACATTACATAGTGTGAATCTTGACACTTATCATTTAAGAAATGTTAACCTTTGTTATGGGCACTGAGGCATACAGACCCTCAAAAATGAGGAAACCAACCTTTTCAGTCCCTGCTCTTCCCAGTTGCTTCCTGAGGCCAGTACATTCACTTGATGAAGATTTACATTTCCAGAAGAGTAGGACCTGTTTGGTCTGGAAATTGCCACAGTACATCCATTAATTTTTGTTGTCCATATTCCTGTTGCCTTTTGTGTAGTTAAAGCAAATCTGATCTGCTTGTGCTACTCAGCCTCCCCCGCTCCACACCTGTATTTATGGGGTGCTGGAGACAGCCTTCCGTCTCCCTGATACCGACATTTCTGGCTACCTCTGGAGTCTGCCTTCAAGTCCTTCCTGGCTAGGCCTCATCTTTGGCTGCTCTCGCCATTTGTCCCTTACAGAGTTAACAAGTCTTCATTTTTTATTTTTCAACAGAATTAGGGACCATTATCCCTGAAGAGTTAGTTTAAAAAAAAAAAAAAAGATGCATATTACTTAAGGAAAACGGGTGGGAGAGACTTTGAATTTGAAGAGATAAGATAGTTGCTGCTTGGAATGAGGGTGAAGGTGAGGAAGAATGGCAGGGAGCAGTAGTCGAGATAGCCCAAATATGTATGTGGTTAATGCTTTGCCTTTTCAATACACATGTACTTAAAATTGAAAAGTTTGAATATTTTGCATTTGCCACCCCCAGCTCTACCTTAGTCTTAAAGCTGGAATATCTCTGTTCAGTGTTTAGCAACCTTGCCAATATTGTAAGTAAGAGCTCTGTGTGACTTGGAATGGTGAAGTACACCATGTGGGACAATTCACATCTAACACTTTCTGGCCTATTCCGCTTTAATTTTTTCCCGTACCTTGGGCTAGTAGGCCAGCAAGCTGAAATGATCCAGCCCAGGATATGTTAAGTGACATTTTGGTACTGCTGCCAGAATTCTACAGACCAGTTTATCTCTAGATAATTCCAGGCTTTTACCTCTTCAATTAGGATTCAAGCTGTGAAAAGAAATTGTTGCACGTGATAGTTTTATTGACCGACTCTGCGTTTTGCCATGAGTGACAGCCAGATGTGGACCGCAGTTGGTTTTAATCAAAGAACAAAGGAGTTTCTCGAGAGAAGTGGCAAGCGACTAGGCTTCTGATACCCTTTAACAGTGACATAGCATATCCAGTTATTTCTCACTTGAGTATGAATCCAGATTTGGGCACCACCCTTTAAGATAAATATACATAAACTGAAGTATTTGAAATCAGCTGGAAAGGATTTGAAATTGAGGTCGGAATATAGATGGAACAAAATAGTGTTGGAGTGAACAGACATGAGAGCAAATCATTAAATAATTAAAAATATTTTTGCTTGGAAGGAAATCAAACTTTTTGTAGCTCTACTATATTGAGATTTATACTTAAAAAAATGGAAACTTTCTGGCTGAAATAATCAGAAATGAAATTAGCTTTCTTACGATGTGTCCAGTAGTAGGCTAGATTGTTTTCCACTGGAAATACTATGGGAAAGAACCCTTCTTTCAGGGAGGACTTCTTGCTTTCCTTTCTACGCATATCGTTGATTTAAAAGGTTGCCAGCATAGGGCTCGGGGTAACATCTTAGCAACCTAGCGTTCTAACTCTTGGTGGCTAAATTCATTAGTCAGTGCTCATCAGGGGCGCTTGATTGGCCAGTGAGCCATCCTCCTTAGTACATTGAGTCCATGGTTGAGTCCTGATTGTCCCTCAGTTCCCAAGAGTGGATTTAAGAACCAGCCTTGTACATAATCACCCCAAGTAGTTTGCATTGAAAAAAAGCCATGTGGAGTATAAGTTCTGCTTTTTCTTCCTTATCTAGATTAAAATAAGCTTCAAGAATGCAGACACTTCAGAAAAGTATAGCAATATTGTGTTTTCACATAGTGTATAATAAAAATTAATTCAAAAAAGTGTTGATATATTCTAGTAATCTTCAAGTTTGGCATATAATAGCTGGCATATAATTTACTTCACAAATATGATTCCAGTTTATCCTTAAAGCCTTCTGGGTAGGGATAAAGGTGGGAGAGGGGAGGTGTATTATCTTTCTTTCTAACCCAGACCGAAGTGGAGACCCAGACCAATAGGCATTAAGTAGCTTAGTTCTCAGGATCACACAGTTTTAAAGTTCTAGTCCTAAATTCAGGCCCAGAGCCAAAGATTTCTTGCAACATAGCAAGAGCAATCCAGGAATTTTGTTTTTTAAAATTGCCAAATGTGTAAGGTTGAGAAGGTAAGCTCTTCCTACAGTCATTTATCCCTCAGCTTTGTTCGTCAGTCTTTCTGTAATAGGTCTCCTCTAGTGAAACCCATCGGAGAAGGCAATGGCACCCCACTTCAGCACTCTTGCCTGGAAAGTCCCATGGACGGAGGAGCCTGGTAGGCTGCAGTCCATGGGGTCGCTACGGAGTCGGACAGGACTGAATGACTTCACTTTCACTTTTCACTTTCATGCACTGGAGAAGGACATGGCAACCCACCCCAGTATTCTTGCCTGGAGAATCCCAGGGACAGGAGCCTGGTGGGCTGCTGTCTATGGGGCTGCACAGAGTCGAACACGACTGACGTGACTTAGCAGCAGCAGTAAAACCCATGAAGTTTTGATATTGGTGCAAGAGAAGAGAAAAGAAAGGTTAGCTCTAGTCTCTGGTAAAGGTGACTGAAGAGCAGAGAAATTGATTTGAAATGTATTTGCCAGACCAGTTGGTAAAGTTTATTTACAGCCTTTTCCCTTGCATCACCTCCATCAATACGGTATCTCTTTTCTGCAATCCCTGCTGATCCCGGTGTCTCGATTCTTTCAGGTGTGTTTTGTCTATTTCTTACTCCCTGATTATTATTTACTAAACTTGCTCTCAGGAAGAAAGAACTATTTCTTAATTCAAAGAGCACTCAATTTGCATGTTTAATGGTAGTTGAATGCTGGCTCTGCCACTTAAAACACGTATCGTTATTTCCTTGAGTCTCAGTTTCCACTGGCTGCAAATTAATTTGATACTATCAACCCCATTAGATTGTTAGGGAAATTCATGTACATTTCCCAGACCAGCAGTTCTCAATAGGATGGGAGTACATTTCATTCCACAGAGACATTTAGCATTGTCCAGAGACATTTCTCATTGTCTTCAGAGCTGTGCTAGTCACATCTAGTAGACAGAGCCTCAGGGTGCTGCTAGCTAAACATTCTATAATATATAGGACAGCCTTCTACAACACAAAACTTTTTGTTCCAAAATGTCAGTAGTGCCAAAATTGACAAACCCTGCCCTAGACCAACGTGTAACTCCTGTTAGGAAAGTCTAGGATAGATTTTGGCTTCCCCGGTGGCTCAGACAGTGAAGAATCTGCCTGCCATGCAGAAGACCTGGGTTCAGTCTCTGGGTTGGGAATATCACCTGGAGGAGGGAGTGGCAACCCACTCCAGTATTCTTACCTGGAGAATTACAGGGACAGGGAGCCTTGTGGACCACAGACCATGGAGTCACAGAGCCAGACACAGCTGAGTGACTAAGCACAGGATGGATGTTAATGGGCAGCACCTTTAGGCATGACTCCTTCCATTTGTTTGCTTTTTAAGAAGGGATTTTGGCGGTAAAGTCTCTCAAAACTGAAACGTCTTCAGGTAAAAGACACTGCATCGTAGAATTATGTATTATGGATTATGTTTCTTGTACCTAGGACTGCCTCCTCAGGTCCGTTCCCGTGAGAGAAGAGCCTTCTTTTCACACCTGCCTTCATCGTCTCTTTCTCCTTTTCCTCCTCCTCACCAGCTGCACTGGGCATCACCCTGGGATATCACTTCAGCATGCTTACTCCAGCTGAGTTTGGAATTGTACATGCCACTTATCTTTGCCATTGTTGTCTAACATGTTTTTTTCATAAGAGTGCTTACTATGTTAATGCTACAGATCTCATTTGAGAGTAAATAAGATAAAAAGTCTAATAACATAGGCAAATTATGACTATTTCGTATCTTGAGAAGATCTTATTAAAGAAAATTATTTGTGTGTTTTGCTATTATATATAGCAGGATCTGAGTAGAGGAGCTGGGTGGACAGAAGTTGAGGGAGGGCTACATTCTTTGTATTTTGTTTTTATAGTTTATGGTCAAATAAATAACAAGTAATTTGTTCTAGTAGTTCTTTCTCATTTATTGGTTCCTGTTCTCCTAATTTAAACCATTGTCTAGAAATCTTCATCTGATAAGTACATAATCCAAAGAAATGAATTAGTCAACTGTTTCAAAATCCAACACAATGGTGGCGATAATACCAGGTATTGACAGTGGAAACAATTCTCCTTTGGGTGACATTGCCAGCGGCTTTCAGCTGACAGAGCCAAGCAGTCTGCCTGCGGTTGTTCTTCTGTATCATTTTGGCAAATTAAATGGAAAGGTTAAACTTTCACTTTTTCAAAACTTGGCAGTGGCTGTTGATCTTTTGCTTTTTGAGATGCTTTTAGGAGTATTATCTCAGCCTTTCATTTTGATACATCGAAATTCACTTAAATTAATATTAGAGTGTACATTGTATAAGTTGTTGGTGGTGGACACAAAGATGAGCAGGACAGTGCCCCTGCCCCCAGAGAACCTAAAATCCTATTTCCTAAAATATGGAAAAGCCATATTTCCTAAAATATGGAAAGCAGGATATAAACAATTTTTCAAGTCCAGTGAACATTAAATCAGTGCATAAGAAATGCCCTTATGAGAATTCGATAAGGATCCAATTAATTCTAAAAAAAGATTAGTGAAAGCCTCACAGAGGAGGTAAACTTTGATTTTCATCTCAAAAGACGGGAAGGATTTTATTTTGATTGGCTAAGTTGCAGGCCAGCAGAACATATCAAGCTAAAAAATGAGAGCCCAGTAAATAATAAGTCTCTGTTCTTCATATTCTTTTTGATGAATATCAGGTCTATATCTATGTGGTTGAAGTATTGGTTTTGTCCAGTAATGAAATGGATCAAAAGAAATGGCCATTTAAGAAGCAGATTGCATTATTCTGTGGATGCTGTACTCAAAACTGTGAGTAGGGGGAAAAAGTTGTTTTGCAGGAGAGCAGTGCTCTGTATTGTAGCTGGGTGGGCTCTGGCATCAGTATGAAAGGTGGACAGGAGTGAACATGTGGCAGCAAGGATGCTTGGAGGAGGTCATTGCAGTAGTTGGGGTAAGAGAAGGGAAACCTGAACTCATTGAGTTGAAGATGGAAAAAGAAGGGATAGATGGTAAGTAAAAGAACATTTAGTGGTAGGTTTGCCACATCTTGACTATTTGGGGATATACTGTATTTCCCCACATTATACCTTCTCTGGAGTCTGGTTGTATTTTATAAGCCGTGGCATCTTACAGGGCTTCCTTTGTGGCTCAGCTGGTAAAGAATCCGTCTGCGATGCGGGAGACCTGGGTTTAATCCCTGTGTTGGGAAGATCTCCTGGAGAAGGGACAGGCTACCCACTCCAGTATCTTATATTTTTCATCCTTTTTTCCTGGTGATGCATAAGATATGGATATATCTTAAAATCCCTGGCTTTTTAGACTGATACATGATACCAGAATTTGGTGCCAGATTGGATGGTGAAGGTGAGTAAAAAGGGTGAGTCAGAGACAGCTCTGAATATTCTAGACCAAGGGGTGAGGTGGAGATGCCATTAACTTAGACAAGAGGGAGTATAGGAGCGGGGTGAATGTGTGGAGGCTGGGCTTGTCTTTGTGCATATACTATGGTCGGGGCAGCTTTAAGATCCCTACATGGAGTTGGCTTCTGGGCCTGTGACTATAGTCCTCGTCTCCCTCCCCCCACCCTTCTTTCTTTTCTTTTCCTTTTCTTTCTTTTCTCTTGAGGAATTGCTAAGTGGAAGTCTCTGTGCTTACATCTTTATATTATTAAATCTTAAACAACAGCTGAATGAAAAGTGTACTAGGTTAAACCATATATTTCAGAACGGGAAACTGATGCCATTGTTTAACTAACGGGCTAATCCAAAGTCAAACAGCTCAATAAGTAGTAGAGCTGGAGTCGGCCCCAGGTTTCTTTTGAAGCCTAAGCTCTGCCACTTACTGAGATCCAGTTACAGAGGCTTCTCAGGAACTATTACTGTGGAAAAGATGGTAACACTGTGTAATACATGAGATTGAGAGCAGATAGAACTTTGTCAGGTAAGATGTCCCAGGACAAGACTTTAGGGAAAGCAGCTGGACCACCTCCTGTGATTTGATTGTGAGTGTCTCACTTTCCGCTCCTCTACTCATCACGCCGACTCCTCCAGTGTTACTTCAGCCTTTTCATGTCCTCGCTGACACCCACAGACTCAGTAGCGTTTGACCATCCTGCTCCCACAGACTCAGCAGCATTTGACCATCCTGCTCCATGCGTGACCCTAGTAAAGGTGCTTTCTTACCTTTCAAAATAATTGCTTTAATCCATTTTCTCCAGTCGATATTCCTCCCTGCTTCCCACTTGCAGCTGGTAACCTCACCTCCTATTTGATGACAAAGTGTAAGTAGTTGAGTTCTCTCATCTTTCCATCAACAGATCTTCCATCCTTTTGTGTTTGTTCTTATAACCTTGGTCTTTCTTCCCGTTTGTTAAATTGAAAGATAGCTCCTCACTCCATACGAGCCACAATCTCGCTGCTTGTGCTTTGGATCTCATTTCCCTCTTGACTGCTTAGCAACATTGCTATCTGTGGCTCTAATCCCTCCCTGTCTTCCTGCATCATTAACTCATACCTACTTTTTTACTGTACCATCCGCATTATCATTCCTTTCCTCGGCCACTTTTCGTCCTCTCTCCTTTACAGCAAACATGAAAGATGACCTGCCTGTAGTCTCTGTCTTCATTTCTTCACTTTTCCTTGTCTTGCACTCTCGAATCAAGTTTCCATCCCCACTATTCACTGGAAACAGTGCTTGTCAATTACAGACCACAGTGACTTCCATGCAGTTAAATCCTGTAGTCACTTGTCTGTCCTCATCAAATTCAGTCTCTCTTCAACATTTGACATGTGTGACCGCTCTTGACAAACTTCCTTGTGTGACACCATGTTCTCCTGTCCTCCAACACAGGACCCTCCTCCTCATTTCCCCTTTCCAGTTGCTTCTCCTCTTCCTCTGTGTGCTGGAATGTATACCATTCTGCCCATGCAGGGGATCTTCTCCAGTGCTATGCCTTTAAATGCCATCTTTTATGCCAGTGATCCTCAGACCTTGCCTTGTCCATTTAAAAGCCAGGTTGGTATCACAAACTTAACAGACCAAAGCAGAATTCTTGATTTCCACCATGTGTGAGGCCTTTTTTGCAGTGAAAGTTGCTCAGTTGTGTCTTGACTCTTTGCGACCCATAGTGTGTAGCTCCTCTGTCCATGGAATTCTCCAGGCCAGAATACTGGGTAGTTGTTCTCTTCTCCAGGGGTTCTTCCCAATCCAGGGATTGAACCCAAGTCTCCCACACTGCAGGCAGATTCCTTATCAGCTGAGCCATCAGGGAAGCCCAAGAATACTGGAGTGGGTAGCCTGTCCCTTCTCTGACAGATCTTCCCGACCCAGGAACAAACCAGGGTCTCCTGCATTACAGATGGATTCTTTACCAGCTGAACTACCAGGGAAGTTTTTAGTTTGGGGAGATATTTAATCTTTGTTATGAGAGCATTTACTTAGAAAATACCAATTAGAAAATGTCATCTAATATGGAGTGGAAGAGTTTTGAATCCCCTTAATATGCACAGTTTTATGTTTTCACCTTTGACTTTCATCCATTTTCAGATGAGTTAATGACTAAAAACAGAAATAAAGTCACTGCCCTAAAAGTCCAAGGAGATAACTGTTAACTAGCCATCTTAATTTGGGGGTACATATCCAGCCAGGAACCTTATAGGAATGTGGAGTCTGTGTGTGTGTCTGTGTGCCTGTGTTTGGGGAAACTACCGGATAGGCATAGTAGTATCTTCCTGGTACTTCCTTTGAGAATTTTTTGTTCTGAAACATTTCCTGACTTAGGGATAAGATTAAAACACCCTTGAATGTGCTATGGTCTGGACTTCAGAAACAGATGAATTTGTAGAAAAAACTAACCTTCAGAGAGAGTTCAGGTTTGTCTGCCTTTTGAGACTCTGACCAGGAGTACCTCCCAGATGAGGACTCACTCCTTGTTGTTGGTAGGAGCGCTTTGGAAGGAGTGCTGTGCTTCATGGTCTTACTTTGTTTGAAAGTCTGTCTGTCTATGTTTTAATCAGCCCTATCAAATCAGTTGAACTCAATGAATTAGAATTGGTATTTCTCCGAGAGGAAGTCTAAATCTGTGCAGAGTTATCTGCTCTGTTTAGTTTTCTTCTGTTAGTGTTCAGAATCATGGGAGCATCTGAATGTTTGGAAAGCCAAACTAAACCCAGAGAACTCTTTGCAGGGAGACTTAAAATGACTACCTGCCTGGCATGGATCGTTGCGCATTTGTGATTTCTTTGAGGGTTGGGACCCCTCTCAAATTAGTGGGCAAGATACTCAGTATCCTTCTGAGGCAAATAGAGCAGCATCAGTGTTTGTGAAAAGTGCTTTGTGGTGGTTCTGCCTTTCATTCTCCTTCTCCGCATTCCACTTTCCCTTGATCTTCTAGTCCCTAATGCAGATGGACTCTACAGTGGTAGTGTTTTTATTATTAGAACAAAATATTGAAAATGGCTATAAAGTATTTTGAGTTCCACGGTAAAAATACCACATAAATGGGAGGTGGGAGGGGGGATCGGGATGGGGAATACATGTAACTATATGGCTGATTCATGTCAATGTATGACAAAACCCACTGAAATGTTGTAAAGTGATTGGCCTCCAACTAATAAAATAATATTTAAAAAAAAAAAAAAATACCACATAAATAAAGTGAAACCCTAAGCGTTTCTGTGTCCTTTTCTATTTTTGTTTTATCTTGTTACATTTGTGCTGTTTGAAGAATATTCAGTCATTATTCCCTCTGGCAAGTTCCCCAATATGTGGAATTTTAAATACAGTCTTAATAGCAATTACTTTATTCAACAAACCTTTAGAGTACCTACTGTGTACTAGGCTGTCCCTAGGTACTAGAGATTCAGAAGTGAATGAGATGAAGGAAGTTATTGCTCTTCTGGAGTTTCCATTCTAAAAGGGGAGATAAGTACAGATTTATAAGAAATATGTAAACAAATGTATAAAGTCAGGTAGAAAACTAAATCAGCTCCTTTCTTCTATTTTCTCTCTGATACAACAGCTACACACAGCCAAAACGAAACACTTACATCGTTAACCCTGAGCAAGCCGCCTGATCTCTTCACCTTGGTTTCCTTATTTGTAAAGTATATTTACTGTTTATCTTTCAGGATTAGAGAGAGAGTATATGCATGGAAAACTCATTGTGAAATATGAGACACTATAAATGTAAAGTATTTGTACTTGATTACATTGAGTCAAAGATTTATTTATTTGATGTCCGTCAGTATTTCTGTCAGCATTGTTTGCTATTTAGATTGCAAACCACTTGAGTGTATGTCATGTCTTTTAGGGTTGTTTTAACTTTTGTGCCTCTGGTTTTGAGGGCATTCTTGGAAGACGTCAGTGCTAAATTGTTGATTGCTGTTGTTCTGTAATATAGTGGAATGAATTGAGGGAAGGATTTCAAGCATCATATGGATGACTGGACTAAATAATCTTCAAAGAACCTTCTAGATCTGACATTTTATAATCCTTGACTAGAATAGTTGAAGAAAAATTATTGCCCCAGCCTTAATGGAACAAAATGCATTTTTTCTTTGGCAGTAAGTGTGATTTGGAACAAAATAAAACCATTTCTTAATGTATCAAAAGTTTCCATCTCTATGACCAGATATCTAAGCTAGTAACTGTTATATGTGTGTAAGAAACTGTGGTAGCAGAAGCAGTGTTTTTATGAATACTAGATATGTCCTCTTAAAGCACCTACCGCTGTACTCTAGAGAAGCGATGTTTGCCCTAAGCTAAACCTGTTGAGATTCTGATTATGACTATTGCCCTATACTAAAAGTAGTGTTTCTTTTTTCAAAGGTACGCCAACCTGTCATATGCATCAACAACCATGTATTTTGTTCAGTTTGTATCGACTTGTGGTTGAAGAATAATAGCCAATGTCCAGCCTGCAGAGTCCCCATCACTCCTGAAAATCCTTGCAAAGAAATTATCGGTAAGGGTCTATTGTAAAAACACATAGAAACTGATTTAAAACAGTGTTTAAATAGTGTCTGTTTGGAGGAAGACTGAAATAGACAACTTTTGGTGGTGTTATTTTGCCAGTATCATACTGGGTGGATTGATCATTTGGCATAATCTGTATAAGTGGAGCAACTGAGGAGCATGAAGCACTGTGAGACATCGCAAAGCCTTCTGGAACTTTGATTCTGGTAGAGGCTGTCCATGTGGATGAAGATTAAAAAAAAAAAATTATTTATTTATTTGGGTGCACCAGTTCATAACTTCAGCCAACAGCTTAAAAAGCAGACAAACAAAAAGGCCCACAGAGTTCAAACAAGCTAGTTCAGCTGGGAACATGGAGAAGGGATTCATGAATCAGTGGCCACTAAGATTTAAGGATAGATAAATTTTCAGTTGGTGGAGGTGAGAGAGGCCATTTCTTGTAGAGGGAGCAGCATTCACTGCAGTTGGGAAACAGGAAAGTCTAGTTGGGTATGACTGTTGAAATAGACTGAAAAGGTAAATTAAGACTTTAGCACAGAGCATCTTGAGTGACAGACTAAATCAGGGAGTTGCTGTATGGGTGAGAAGGGTAAGGTGGGCATAATCCAAAGTGTGTACTAGGAATATTACTCAGGTGATGATACATAGTTTGGGCTCCAGGGGAGAAACAGGACATGAGTAGGTCAGACTCTTGCCCAGGTGAGGGAGAATGTGAATCTGGATTAAGGGTATGAAAAAGAGCATTCAGTGCTACAGTCACATAGGTAAAGTGGGATGGGGGGAAGGTGGCAGGGATAAAACTTGAGCTGGAAGATTCTTGGAAAATGAACCATTTAAAGAGATTTAATAGTGTTATTTCTTTTAGATTGTTAAAATGATTTTTGTTTCTGTTTTAGGAAAAATTGAAAGTGAATTGATGATAGCATGAATCATAGGGGAAAAACCTTTCATCTTTGTAATAGTCCCAAATTAGGGAAAATGGACTTATATAAAATTTTTACAATAGAAAGGAAGATATATATGCTAGAACGAAAGAACCACCATTGGAACTTTGAAACTAAACGATCTGAAAGTGAATCAGAGGTGGCTCCAAGGTTTCTCTCTTGGGTACCTGGCTGAAGTCTTATAAAGGAATATTTCTCTGCTGTGCTACAAACTGGAGTGTTAATCTCTCAGCCTCTAATTTTTTATCTGCACTGATCTTTACCAGGAGTCAGGTCTTTCCTTGCGGACTATGAGCTTTGTTGATTAAAATAATTTAAATGTTTTTTCCCAGCTTCTTTTCAATCCCTTCTTTCTTCATTCATTTGTATCTAAGTGATATTTCATAATTTCTCTGAAGTAAAATGGTTCATCCTTCCTTGGATTTGGATGGAGTCCCGTGAAAAAGAACATTTGTAAATGCCTTTGTTATCATGATGCTAAGAAGTACAAAGAAGGTAACCACAGGATAAGTGAAGAGCTCTCAGGAAGAATACATTTTGAGTGTGTATATGTGAGTTATTGTGGGCATACAATTAATGCTGTGATTTATAATCCATCATAACTGGGTTGTTAGTCAGTGAAAAGACACATTCATCTTTTCAGTTGTGTTACTAGTAACTTTGTATATTTGAATACATTAGTTACAATAATATATATTATAATATATAAGGATAATATATTTGATAATTATATATAGATAATATTGATTTATACAACAAATAATATTTTAATTATACAGCTTATTGGTTAGATGTAATCATTGATTTTATCATTAACAGTTGTCTGGTATTCAAAATTTGCAATAGTCCAAATGAGTTAATAAAATATAGCCTTTGCCTTCATTGAGTTTAGTAAGATACACAGGTAAGTAAACATAACATGATATTTTACTGAAGGTATTTCTGATGGTGTTACTTATTTTTTCTCAGAATTGAAGTATAGAAAAGGATGGCAGCACAAGTGGATGTAAGAAAAAGGATAGGAATTAGGCTAGAGAACTACATAGAACAATAAGGAAAGGGTTCATTTTAATTTTCATTCTACCCAAATCAGAATGAAAGGTTAGATTTTTTTTTTTTTTTTGGGTCCCTATAGGAGGAACAAGTGAAAGTGAGCCTATGCTAAGCCATACAGTCAGGAAGCATCTTCGGAAAACTAGACTTGAATTACTCCACAAAGAATATGAGGTAAATACTAAGTAAAATGTTAAATGATGACAGCATTGAATTCTAGGTAAAACAGAGCTATCAATCTGGACTTCTTAGAGTAAGTATCCAATGAAATCTTAAATGCCAGTTTAAAAATATCTTATTTGATGAATTCTTTTTTTCTTTCCTGTTTCAAATATGGAAACTTTTTCTTGCGTTTAATTTTAAATTTGTCCTCAACAGAAACATCATTTTTTTTTCTTTTCTGTATATTTTATTTTATTTTATTTTTCTATTTATTTTTACTAGTTGGAAGCTAATTACTTTACAATATTGTAGTGGTTTTTGTCATGCATTGACATGAATCAGCCATGGATTTACATGTATTCCCCATCCCGATCCCCCCTCCCACCTCCCTCTCCACCCGATCCCTCTGGGTCTTCCCAGTGCACCAGGCCCGAGCACTTGTCTCATGCATCCAACCTGGGCTGGTGATCTGTTTCACCCTAGATAATATACATGTTTTGATGCTGTTCTCTCGAAACATCCCACCCTCGCCTTCTCCCACAGAGTCCAAAAGTCTGTTCTGTACATCTGTGTCTCTTTTTCTGTTTTGCATATAGGGTTATCATTACCATCTTTCTAAATTCCATATATATGTGGGAAACATCATTTTTTAAGTTGCTCCATCAAGAAGTTGGGAGATAAAGGAAACTCTCATGTAGAAGTCAGTCTTCCAACCCCATGAGGTGTTATGAATGCAAACAAGTACTATAACCTTCATTCTGTATTTGTTTCTACTTGTAAATTCACTGCTAATTATATGTCTGATAAGTTCTGGTAAAGAAAATATACTTATGTCAGCTTCTGACAAAGAGATTTTGGTTTGAGATATGCTATTGCTTAATTGTTTTTTTTTGGCATGTTTTAAAAAACATTTTTTAAAAGTTTGTTGAATTTTTAAAACATGTTTTTAAAAAATTAAGGTGTATATTTAAGGTGTACAACATGTTTTGATATACATATACATGGTGAAGTGATGACTTCAGTCAAACTAATTAGCATAGCCATCTCACATAGTTACTGTGTGTGTTGGGGGGCGGTCAGTGAGGGCACCTGAAATCTACTCAGCAGTGTCCAGTAGACGTACAATATTATTACCTATAGTCATCATTGCTATATAGTAGGTCTCGAGACTATCTCTAGCTGCAACTCTGTACCCCTTGAACCATCTCCCCATTTCACCCACCTTCCATGCTTGGTAACCACTGTTTAACTCTGCTTTTATGTGTTTGACTCTTTTAGATTCCACATGTATGTGAGATCATGCAGTTGTTTTATGTATGTGATTTGACATGCAGGTGATTTGACATGGTGATAGAATTTTTTCTAAATTAGCTTCATGCTAATGGATATACATACTTTTGAATAAACATTAACTCCAGTTGTCATTTTATATTGACTAAATGGGGGATAATATTGCTCTCTTCCTTTGACACAAAATATCCTTAAATTACACTACATAATTGGAAACTAGTTCAGCTGCTTCAGAAATTTTTTGAAATAAAACAGGTCATAGATAAATGACTGAATAAATGTTCATTCATGTGTTTTCTTGTTTATACTTATTTATTCATTAATTTATTCAAACAAGTAAAGCCCTTTTCTCATTTTATGATGCCATTTAACTCAAAACATATTGTAATTTAAAATAGTAAATAATTCTGTGTTAACTCTAAAATGTATTCTTATTTATGTAATGAATATTTATCACACTAGTTACTAATCAAATTAATGTTTTAGGAGATTGCTGGAATGTTGAAGTTTATTTTCTGAGAACAGAATTCCTAACAATTTTAGTTTAAGGTGAAATATCCATTATAGATGAATAAATGGTATCACAGAAGAGAGTTATAGCCCCAAATGTTTCATTGCTGGATTCAAGGTGGTTCTACATGAGAAAACTAATATTTGAAATAGTCACAGTAGTAGTTAAAGAGCTAGAATGTAGAAGAGTTCAAAATTACAGGTATTATTCTGACATGGAAAGTGAAAGGACATGTATATAGTTTTACTTCTATATGAAGCAAAAGAGAGACATCAGCCAAAACTGCAGATTTCCTTGATCAAAATAGTATTTTTAAATACCCCTTAGTAAAGGAATTAAACATGCCTCAGAATTTTTTTTCTGAGGAATCTACTTCTTTGTTGAATTCATGTGACTTTTCATATTTTCTGAATATTTAAAATGGAATTAAAGATTTGATATTTTCATTTTTTTTAATCATGAACGATCATTGAATTAAAAGCAATAGAGATGCCAATTTTTATCAGTCAAAATACCTTTTGAGAATTTCAGCTATATGTGACTTTATCTGTCTACAGAGTTATTCTGATACATAAAGAATCTATGTATCTACAGGATTTTGGATGTACATTTTACAGACACGTTGACTTCAGTCTAGCATGGGTATGTGTTCAGTGTCTGTGTCTACCTGATGGCTATGCAATGCTTTTTCAGGATGAAATAGACTGTCTGCAGAAAGAGGTAGATGAGCTTAAGAGTAAAAATCTCAGCTTGGAATCACAGATCAAGACTATCCTGGATCCTTTAACCTTGATGCAGGGCAACCAAAATGAAGATAAACTTCCAGTTGCAGATAATCCAAGTAAAATTGACCCAGAAACTGTAGCAGAGTGGAAGAAAAAGCTTAGAACAGCTAATGAAATCTATGAAAAAGTAAAAGATGATGTCGATAAGCTAAAAGAGGTAAGTTGTGGTTGTGTTTAAAATGCTGTAGTATTTTAAGTACCTTCAAAAGAATAAATAGCCATACTATTTTGAGTCATCCTTTAGATGATTTGGGGAGAAAGGACAAATGCCTGGATGAGCATTTATAAACAATAAGAAAACTTTTTTTCCTTAAATCTTAATAGCTGCCAAGAAGTATCAGGTGGTCCCATTTGTAATTGGAGACTGTAATTGGAGCCTTCTAGTGCCTCTGTATGAATTTACATCTTCTTGTGGAATAATGAAATCAGTTTAAAGGTTATGTTTTTGTTTCCCCTCTTTGTGATTTGGCTTCCTTTTTTTTTAAAAGCTTATGTTAGTAACTGCCATGTATGCATAAAGACAGAACTGTCCGTTTTCCTACCTATAAAATGAAAGGTTTGGACCATCTTTTTTCTAGCACTCCCTTTCTCTGATGTTTTAATATTGTAAATAGTTAAAGACTTACTAATTCCAAGAGAACTATGAGTGATGGCTTTAGACTACTCCATGCAAAAGAATATTGTGGCTGAGAGGCAGTTTAATTTTTTCAGTTATTCTTCATCCAGGCAAGAAGATAGAGAAAGCATAGAGGAAAAGGGCAAACTTCTAGGATTTTCCAGTCTAGGAAAGGAGATGAATTCCATGGCATCAGCGTTAGAGGTAATGAAGTGATGAAGAGCTGTGTTGGCTAGAGGGACTAGCCTTTTTGTCTTGGCTTCAGGTTTATCCACAGTGGAGGCCTGTTGTGCTGAACAGAGATGGGTTTGTGGTATCCAGGTTCACAGCCCCCTATTCAACCTATCTGCTTTCTCTTAAAATACTGTTACTGTGCTGAACAACTGAATTGCACCTCCTGAAATCATTAATGCTCGACATGATATTTTAGAGATATGCTGCCACATACCGGCTCTCTGATACTCAGTGAGATTAAGTAGCAGAGAATTATCTACAACTTAGTGTGAATACTAAGTCAAATTGCATACCCACGTATAAAATAAATGCCATTTGGGCTCAGAGAAGGCCAAGATGAGAGAAAGTTGGGAACATAGTGCTTTCAGAGAAAAATGAAACCATGGATGTAATTGCAGTGAGTTTGCTACAAGTCTAGGGGAAGCGTATTGTTCTCTGGTTTATAGTGGCCTCCATTTCCGTGTGTGTTTGAGAAGGGAAGAGGACATGAAAAGGAAAGCTAGCTGAGAAGTCACAGTGTTATCAATCAGCCGTGTCCTCATCAACTTTCCTTCTTGATCTATCAGTAATTTCTGTATGGTCTCTTTTATATTATTGAATTTCACTAAAATATTTGGCAATAAATGCTTCTTAGAGCATGAAGATATGTATGAAAACTCTACTCTGAGCTTATAAAAGTGGTATAAGGAAAAAAAAGAGTGGTATAAGGGATGTATGTAAAAGAAAAGTACATAAAATACAGTTTTTCTTTGTTCTTTTAAAGATCATGTGTTAAATTCGATACCCAAAGCTATCTTGAGACTTCACAATTATTTGGGATACTTGAAAAGCCCATTTTGGATACCTAGTGAAGGAATTAGGTAGAACTAGGCAATAAACTGGAACACAAACTAAAAAAACATGGACTACAGAGGCAAAACTTTACAAAATAACAGCATACTATAAAACAAATATAGGAATATAGGAATTCTGAAGATTCAGAATAAAGGACTACCTAGATTGAGTGAAATGGACTTTTTTCCTCATGTTTCCAAGACAGTGAGTTTTGAACCATTATGAAGCCAGTGTTGAGATTGTGAAGTGTAATAGTTAGCTGAAGTCTTTATTACTCTTTTAGGTGCAACAAATAGGCAGAACTCTCCCCTTTGTAACTTTACCATCCAGTTCTCCTGAACTTGAAAATACCTCTAATAATTGAGGGTTAGCCAGCCTGTAAAGAGCATCTTAGAAAGCCTCAGGACTGGTGAGAGACCTTGTCACGGGGGATAGGGAAAAGAAATCAAATGAGGTTCTAATTTAAGCGTGTCGTTCATCATCAAAAAGCATTCACTAAGTGCCGTCTCTTCCAGTGCCATGCTTGAGGTCTTAATTCAGTGCGTGTGTGTGTGTGTGTGTGTGTATGAGGAAGCATGTTACCTTTCCTGTGTCTTCCGACGGGCAGTAATGGTATTTATCAGTCACTTAAAGAATTAACTCTCCACAGTCCTGGTTGGTTTGCATCCATGAAGATAAGCAGGTGCTCAGAATCCAAATGGAACCTGTTTACATCTGAGAGAGTTAAGCTTGGTGTTCAAAAGAGTGTCCTCTGTCCTGCTTCTCTTGTCACCCTCTTGGGGCATTTGTGTGTGGATGGGCAAGTAATACAGTCAAAGATTCTAGAAATTATTGGTCAGATTTTTAAAATCTGTTTTCAGATTTTCTTAGTTTAAACCTTTTTGTTGACAGTTGTTCTGACACATTGAATGTTAATAGTGAGACAATTAATTTCTCTTGCTAGATTAGTGAGATTGGTTCCTAGCCTATGGAGTCTTATTTTTTGTTGGAATTCAGAAACACAATGACTAGCGGATTTAAAAGAAGTCACTTTTAAGAAGATTCTACAACAGACACTCTACTTTTGGGGCTGCCCAGGATCAATATTGAGCCTCTAGATTTTCTAGCAATAAATATTTTGTCAGGCAGTTTTTAGGTATCACGCAACTCAAAAAAGGAAATTATACTTGGGATTAAAAAAAAAATCAAAAGAGAATCCATACAATTTATTAGAAAATAGTGATCCAAGAAGTTGTGAGCCAGAACATTTGGGAAAGCCATTTTGAAGAAAGTAGGCAAGTAGTTTAACAATATTAGATATGTTATCACTAAAAACTTTTTAAATAGCAACGAAAAATCAATCTCATAGTGCAAGATACTTAACCATTAGTTTTGTGAATAATTGCATGTGCTATATTGTTAACATCCTTAGAGTATTCAGTTATGTGAAAAAGGGGAAAAAAAAAATGTCGTTAGTTTAGTCCCTTAATGACTCTAAGCTAACTAACATAGCTCTGTTTGTTTCCCTGGATAGAAGATTTGCAAAGTGCTTGGGGAATTTGGATTAAAAATGCGTGATCGTGTTCAGTTTCCCAAGTCATTCCCAATGGTGATTTTAAGTTTCTGGAGACATGCTCTAGTATTCAGTTTTCTCATACTGTTGCTCTAAAAAATACAGATGGCTCATGTTATAATTTTTACACATTTGTTTTTAACTTGTGCTTAATTATTTTCAACACTTTTTTTTTTAAGGCAAATAAAAAATTGAAATTGGAAAATAGTGGCCTGGTGAGGGAGAATTTACGACTGAAAGCTGAAGTTGATAACAGATCACCTCAGAAGTATGTATTTTGCTCATAGATCAATGTTTCAGGTTATATCAATGTTTTAGAATAAGCTGCTGTTACATTATGTTTTTCACTGGATTCTTTGTTGAAATATGTAAGTTTAAATAGAATGTCTTATCAGTAAATGTCAAGTGTATATTTAGGTTATTGGTAAAATCTTAGTCTCAGTTAACGGTAGTGTCGGAAGAAAGGATTTCCTTCTTATCCTTTTTCTTTACCTAATTATCAAGAGGTTTGTTTTATGTGACCAAAGACTGGTGAGCCTCCACTTGGTTTTACATATAACTGTTTAATGATCCTAACAATGAGTAGGGAGACTAACATGATGCCTTTTGGATATTTTTTGGAATAATCTTAATGATAGTTAAAATTCATCCATTGCTTTGTCTTTACCAGGTACAACAATCTGTGATATAGAACTATTCTCCATTTACAGATGATTAAATGGAGGTTTAGAGATCAAATTAATTTTCCTAAATCTTCACAGCTAGTTAGTGGTGGAAATAGGATTCAAACCCAGGTAGTCTAGCCCCAGAGCTGTGATCTGTTACATTACACTGAAAGCTGTTACACTACCCATTACCCTAAAAAACCTATCTGAAATAGAATTTAAGGCTTCATTTGTTGAATTTTGTACTGATTTGAACTGTACAATTAAATTAATTCTTTTATAATGGGGATATTTTCACTCCATTCCAAAAGATACGAGATTGCAACATTTTGAACAGTTAGTTTAAAATGCTAAGAAACAGTTGAGAATTAAGACTTGAAGATCAAGAAAACATGAGAGAGAGCACTTGAGGTTGTTACTCTTCTAGGGGGAAAAAAAAAGACAAGTGAAAAGAAAATGTGGCCCCCATCCCTCTGAGGAGTGGCATATCAGAACTCCACACTTTCTTCCTGTCCAGCCATTTTCTCCTAGTGGAAAAAGACAAGAAAGGCATAAACAAACAATGGAAATTTATCCTACCAGAGGTAGTTCTCTGCTTGTCATTTGAAAAGGAGAAAATATTGCCCTCAGTAAAACCAACTGTGGTATCAGGAAATGGTAGAAGTAAACCATAATTACTCAAAGCAGAGATAACTAACCAATAGAGAAAGAAGCATAGCTTTTACTTTTAAATAGTTCCTTCCCCTGTGCTCTCCAGCCTCATTTTTCTTTTCACTTCAGATAATGTCCTACTTTGATGAATTAGTGAAATAAGTTTAGGAAGTGTTGCCATTAATATATGGTGGTTTGAATCTCTGCTCTTCTTATTTATTGGCAGCTTGCCTTGCCAGTCATAATAATGTTTGTCCATTAGCCATTTCCCACAGCAGGCTGAATGGAACTAAAGCCATTTTGTTCGTAGCTTTTATTTCTTGAAAAGTTGCCCACCAGATTTCAGATTTAGCACTAGCCACCAGGATGTTTTGTTTTTAAATATCCTTGATTCCTACCTGATAAACAACTGAAGAATCTCACCTAAAGAAACCTCACCTCTGTCTGTTCTCACAAGTCACACTTCTGAATCTCATATAACTTTGGGATTTGCTGTCTTTAGCTTCCATTGCTTCCCTTCAGGGGAAGGGAACAGGTTTAAAAAATGATTTGAACTGACCCCTGTTCCAGATCAATTTGCAATGCATTGAGGTATTAGAAGCATGGCATTTGATTTATAGCCTTGTTTGCCTCTGCATCACCAAACCCTAGTGGGAGTCAGAGAGAAGCTGACCACAGCTGAAAATATCCAGGTCTGGTTCACTTGAGGAACACTCTTATTTGTATTGAAAACAATATGAAATTTCGAGAGTTTAAAAGTAAATGCAAGCAAACAGAAGCCATCCATTCCATTTCATTTCCTTGATTAGGAAGTGCCTTGACCAATTACTTTTCTCCTCTACTTGGTTAGTTGTCAAGGTGTACTTTTTACATACGTGGCCTGAGTGTCTAATGTATATTTCAGGTTGTTCAGACATACCCTACGAATCAGGCAGAAGAGAGAGCTTTAAAATTTAGATACTAGAGAGGGAAAAAAGTTAGGAAGGTGCATTTGTTAGCTGGGCTGCCATAACAAATACTATAGACAGGGTGGCTTAAACATTGGATATTTATTTGCATATAGTTCTGGAAGCTAGAAATCCCAGGTCAAGGTTCAGCAGTTTGGGTTTCTGACAAGGGCTCTCTTTTTGACTTGCAGTCAGCCACCTTCTCAGTATGTCTTTGCATGTCAGAGAGAGAGTGTGTACTCTGGTCTCTCTTCTTATGAGGACACCAGTCCTGTTGGATTAAGGCCTCCTCTTTATGGTCTCATTTAACTTTAATTACCTCCTAAAGACCCTGTCTCTAAATATAGTCATACTGAGGGTTAGGGCTTCACCAAATGAATTTGGTGGGGGAGTGGGGGAAGAATGGGAACACAGTTCAGTCCATAGCAGAAGGTATTTCTTTTAAGGACTTGCTTTGCGTGTGTGCTCTGTTGCTTGGTTGCGTCCAATTCTCTGCAACCCCATGAACTGAAGCCCACCAGGCTCCTCTGTCTATGGGGATTCTCAGGCAAGAATACTGGAGCAGGTTGCCATTTCCTCCTACAGGGGATCTTCCTGACCCAGGGATCGAACCTGCATCTCCCTGTCTCCTGCATTGGCAGGCAGGTTCTTTATCACTATGCTACCTGAGAAGCCCCCCTTTTAGCACAGTCGAGCAAATATCATGCTGTTGCCCCAAAACTAGACTACAGCCCAGTGTGAACAAAGGGAACTTAGACATTTACATTGATTTCAAGTAAATAGTATTGTTTAAAAGTAATGTATTTTATAATTTTTAAAAACAGTGGTATAATCTTTAAAATGAAATCTGGATTATCATTTATCTCCGCTGCTATTGTTTTTCTAGTCTAAATTTTACCCTCCATTATATTCAATCGCAATGTGTACCTGGATATTTTTCCTTTTTCAACTTTAGCTTGGAAACCCTTTTGTGCAGTGTGGCAGCTATCCCACTAAGCATACTCTTCTGGATTTCAATAATATTCATTCTGTTCTTTGTCAAAACTTCATTGTCCTGATGGCTAAACTGGTGGTCCAGAAAAATGCAGTTTTTTTCCTTGACTTGATGTAGCCACTGCCTGAGTTAGTCTCTCTCTTCTAATTTGTTTTACCTGAAGGAAACCGTCTGCCTGCCCTTTCGGTTTTCTCTAACATGGACTTCTAAGACTTATTTGATATTCGGAACTCAAGAGGTGGTGATGGTGTCCTTTAGTTTGCAAGACTGGTATATGAAGAAAAGCCTTTCTTCCAGCCAGCCCAGAAATACTGAACATGTATTTACTTGACAGTATCCTAGATGCTTTGAACTGTACAAAATACTGTTTCTGACCCCTAAAGTTGGTTAGGTTCCCCTTACTATCTTGTACTTGCCCTTTTTAACACATAATCACAATTACTAATAATTAGTGTTTCGTGTATTTATTTCAATGAATATTAAAGTTTTGTGTAATTATTCCAGTGAATTCAACCCTGAATATTCATTTGAAGGACTGAAGCTGAAGCTCTAATACTTTGGCCATCTGATATGAAGAGCCGACTCATTAGAAAAGACCCTGATGCTGGGAAAGATCTGAGGGCAGGAGGAGAAGGGGGTGACAGAGGATGAGATGGTTAGATAGCATCACCAACTCAATGGACAGGAATCTGAGCAAACTCAAGGAGATAGTAAGGATGGGGAAGCCTGGAATGCTGCAGTCCATGGGGTCGCAAAGAGTCAGACATGACTTAGTGACTGAACAACAACTATTACTTATTTCATATTTTTCTGAGTGAGGACTATAGTTTTATTCACTATTATAGCCATGCATTTTATAGAGTTCTGCTCCTAGTATATATATCTGTTGAGTAAATGAAGAAAAACATAGCTCCTGAGAGAATTCCCCTTCCATTTTGCCAAAGATTTAATGAAGAAATTGAGTAATTTTTCCTGTTCCTCTTCTCCATCTCCCATTTATTGGGGGATCCCAAGAGTGTCACACCTCCACATAGAAAGAAACAAAAATAAGAAGCTGAAGGAAGGTAGAACTGCATTTCTCCTATTCCTAAACTGTGCCTGGAAGTGTGGATATATTTGTCCTTGGTAGAGTTAGGAGTTACTTAGTGATTTTTTAGCTTCAAATATTATGAAGCTGATTAATGACTTGTAAAGCATTTGAAAGTATGATGCCCTCTCTCCAAGGCCACTCTGTTCACTTGGGCCATTCTTTTTGCTCTAGTCTCACTGGGCAGAGTTTGTGCCATGTTGCCACCTATTTTGAGGCTTAAACAGAGCAGCTGGCCTATGCCCTTAGCTTCTAACTTATGTTAATAGTGTAGGGTATGAAATATATATGTACATATACTAAATTTTGTATAAATAGAATTCCATAGGTCATTTAAATCAAACTTGGTTATAATTGGATTAATAATGGCTTTCCTTTCTATAAGCATGTATTCGGTAATGTTATTGTATCTTAAGTGAGATCTGTGGGTTTGATAGTGTTTCCCTGCAAGCGTCATTTTTACTGCCCAGCAGTAAAGACTTATCATTATGGATCCGTTTTTACCCATGCCTCAGCAACTTCTGGACGAAGATGAATGCTCCAGATACTCCTGGGTGGTGATCAGTATTCTATTAGGACATGAAAAGAAGTGTTCTGAGTAGGACAGAATAGACTTCATAAATCATAAGCTGTATGTTCTTCCCCTCTTGCTGTGTTTGTGTTCCTTGAGCCATTTCATCAGCTCCCATGGCTTTAATAATCATTTTCTTAATATGTCAGCGATTACAAAATAAAATCTAAATCATTGGCCTTGCCTTTTCTCCTAAACTGTAGATTCATGTTTCCATCTGTCTATTTTATACTTTCACTCAAGATCCCATACCTTAAATTCACTGCACAGCACAAGAGTTAAATAAATGCCTAATTCTGGAGACAGACTACCTGGTTTCAAGTTTCCCTTCTTCCACTCTCTCCTTCCCCTACCCAATTCAATTTTCACTATACTCAAAATGGTTTTTTATGACGTGTAAATCACACTATTAAATCTCTTATCTGAAACTGTCCAGTGTTTTCCTAAAACACAATCCGGACTCTTTACCATCTAGTCATGATGCTTGCCTTTTCCATCTCATTCCTATAGCTTATCCTGCTCTAGCCATACTGACTGCCTTCTGTTTCTAAAACATGCTAGAATATTTCCCTCTCCTAGAATGTCCACATCTTTATATGGCTGTCTCCTATTATCAGATTCAGAGAGGCTTTTCCTGATCATTCCATCTAAAGCAGTCCTCTGAAGTTGTCCCTATGACCTTTCTCTTGTGGAGTTTAGAATGGAGAAGACAGAACAAGAGGTCAAGCGACTAAACAAACACGGTAATTTCAGACAGTAATAAGGGCTAAGAAGACAGGTAATACTGTAACATTGGTTGTGCATTAACTATGGGCTCTGTTATAAGTACATCTCAAGTTTTAACTCATTTAACCTCACCCACCTATTAGATAGGTACTACTACTAGCTCCATTTCACAAGATAAACACTGAAGTACAGAAAGTTTAAATATCTTCCCCCAAATCACAGTGCTAGAAGGTAGACAAAGCCAGAGTTCAGCTCTAGAGAGTCTGACTCCAGAGTCTGTGCTAATAATCATATGCTGTATTACTTCACCATGCCATGATTTTATCACTGCAGTTAAGCCTGAGTCTGGAAGTGGAAGGTGCAGAAGCAGAGGGCCGCTTCCTTCCTAGCTTCCCTCCCTCCTTCTCTCCCTTCCTTCCTTCCCTTTCTTTAACATTTAACAGTGGCTTTATGAGGTGAATGCTTGAAAATATTCAACATGAAATTTAATTTACTCCACACTAATGTTTGCAAATACATTGTTAGCAATTCTTAAATATTTTCAAATCAACTAACTTGAAGTACAGAAGGCTTGTTCTCAAATAACTCTTCTGAGGTGACATGAAATCTGAATGAAGCCTATATGACTTGATTCTAGCCTTGCTGCCCATCTCCTTCACTTGCAAAACCCCAGCACCTGAAAGGCACCTGATACATACTTTTTGAGTAATTAAATAAATAGATAAATAACATTCAATAAATTTCTTGACCTGTTGGGGCCATTACTTTCTTTATGTAAAATTCGTATAATATAGTACCACTTTGAAGATGAAGTAATTGTATGTCCTTGGCACACCAGGTAGCACAGAGAACTGGTAGAGGTTTGTGTCTAATTAACTGGATCTGTTATCCATCCCACACTAGAGATTGTTTATCCTCTGGCTTTGTTTCTGTCCTCGTTAATGGCTCTACTACTTATCTGGTTGCCCGAGATAAAAACCTCAGTCTTCCTTTCCTGTGTTTTCCACCACTTCTTCTCATCCCATTCCTTATTGTCCAGTATATTCTATCCTATCCATTAAATTCCTATGTAATGACTCTTCTTCTTGTTCCCACTAGTTTCAATCCACATGATTTCGTGCTTAACCAATTTTAATAACCCTCTGACTCATTGCTATTGTCCTGTCACAGCTCTGGAGCATGTGCTGAATGTTGCCTGAATTCTAGAATATAAATTTGCTCATCTCACTCTTGTTAATAACCTTGGGCGATTTCCCATTGTTCATAAATTGAAGGCCGGATTTCTTAGGATAGTACATGAGCCTCTTTACTAATAGGACTTTAGCTTAGCCTTCTTAGCCTCTCTTCAGCCTTCTTCTTCATGTACGCTGCTGTGGCCATGATGAATTTCTCACTGGACCTGGATTTGCATGTGGTGACATGTACCTTTGCTCATGTCTTTTCCTTTGCCCCTGGTCCTCTCCATTAGCCTTTCATTTTTTATTCAGCTTGATTAATCCCTACCCATCCTTTGAGACTGAGCCCAGTTGTCATTTTGTCTATAAGGCTCTCTTAAGATTTCCTATTGTTCTTTGATTGTATTGTTTTAAGGATTATGCTGTATACTGATCAGTTCCTTGACTGTCATGCTCAGTTAATCTTCCAACTCCTTGGAATTAAGCCTTTTTTTTTTTGGCCGTGTCACATGGCTTGCAGGAAGTTAGTTCCCTGGCCAGGGATGGAATCCATGCCCCTGTGATGGAAGTGCAGAGTTCTAACCACTGGACTGCCAGGGAATTCCCAAGACTTTTTTTGTGTGTGTGATGAACTGAGTGTGTATCTATATAAAGTGTGTGTGTGTATTTTTCCTCTGGGACATAGCAAAAGGACATAGCATTCTCACACTCTAATGCTTTACACTGCTGCTTGGAGGGAACGGCCCAGGGAATTAAGACTTGAGCTTTCTTGAAGCTTAAGGTATATAGGGTTTAAGAAGGCAGAGAGGGATTCCTGGCATTCTCCAAATGAGGAGAGCAGAGGGATTTCCTGAAGTCTTCCAAAATTGTCCTAGAGACTGAGAGTTTGAAAGAGGAAGAGAGGAGACAGTGTCAGGGCTTGTGTTTTGAGTCTGAGTCTCCTCAGTTGGACAGGTTTTCCTGCCCTTACCTGTCTCCATGCTGACTGTGAGCTGTGCCCCTTCCTAGTTCACAGGTCTAAACTCTTCCTCAGCTGTGTCTCGAGACATACCACCAGTACCGTGCCTGGCTTCAGCTTCCTCAGCAACATCTCTGCTCTTGCTGGCCTCGGCTGTTCTCTCTTCCTGACCTTTTCTGGCCTTTTTTGTTTCTCATGATTCTGCTCTGACAAACACAATGATTCCTGGTATTTGACCCCAGCCTGATCCCCTGACTGATTCTGCTATGCCCTTTGGTTTTCCCGGAAGGGGAACTTGTAGACTGTCAGGGGAGCCTGATGATACCCTGGGGCCAGGCTGTGACAGCTGGGTGTGCTCAGGCCCCTCAGCCGCCCGAGGGGCCCTTCTCTGGATATTCAGCTAATTGGGGGTGGACAGTTACTGCAGTTTTCTGTCACCTTGTCTTTATTGTATTGATAAGATATTTTAGGAGCCTGCAGTGCATGCTAATGACTAAGCGGTAAGGTTGTCAGAAAGATTAGGAGCTGCTTGAGAACAAGGATAATGTCCTTTTGTTTTCTTCCTCATCGCCCCTCAGCATATATTAGTCTTCAGTAACTGTCATCTGAGTAATAATTAGAGAGTGACTGAATCACAGTTTTTGTTTTGTTTCATATTGTTCCTCATGCTGAGAGAGAGATTGATTTAGCTGTAGTGACAAATGTATAGGTCGTATTAGTCCAGAGATTTTTAAGTATGCTTTATTCCCCCAACCACAGTTGTATTCTTTTATACTATTGAGATTTTATTGTTGTTAACGTTAGTATACTTTGGGGAAAGGTATGAAATCCTTTATTCCTCTGAGGACTGTAAAAAGATATGAAATAGCATGTCTCAAGGTTCTCTCCTTCCATGAAAGATTAGGATTGCCATTTATGTCATGTCAACTTCAAGGCTGCTCTTAGAGAATAGAAAATTAGGGTATTCCTGTGTGGAACTGAAATATATTTATCAAATAGAATGGAATTTATTTCACAGTAACTTATTCCTTTTCAATTTACATATAGTGCCCAACACTTGAGTGTCCTCTATTAAGAATTTCTAGGTAGAATTGAAATGGCAGATGCATGATTAGTTTAATAAAATAAACATACACAAAAAAGCCTTCTTTAAAGTCGTCTTAGTAATATGAGCTATTATTTTTAAATTTGGTTCTGTGTTTGAAAACTTGCAAATCCAGACACTGCCTTTATTTCTTGAGAGGTGGAGGAAAAAGGAATGACTGCAACGGCTGACCTTGTCTTTAGGGAGAAACTGTGGCTTTTTTTGTTGTTGTTGTTGTTAATTGCAAATATTGGAGCACATTCTGTTTTGGGATAAAACTAAGAGGCAGTATAGCATAGCTTATGTTTTTTATTATGTTAGACCTCTATGTAAATAAGTATTGTGTGATGTTTAGGTCCTAAAATTTTTGCATTTAAAATTTTCCTCATTTCGCTGGTAGCTTTGTTTCTTTGTAGTTGAAAATGCCTGCTGATTTGCATGAGGTGAACAAGATCATGTATGTTTTTTATACACAGAACAATTAAAGATGGAACTTCCAGTTTATGATTCTAGTTCAGATTTAGTTTACATATGTCTGGTTAAAATAGTCACCCTTTTTGGGTTGGCATTTGCCAGGTTGATCTGTGCTACAGTTTCCAGGAAGGCCATTTTAATAAATGATCGTTGGCAGCTTGAAAATTTCTCTTGAACTTATGTCTAGAACATGACAGATGTTTGATAAATGTTTATTGGCTTTGTGCAGACATATCTGAATGTCTTCCTACATCTTATTATTTCCTCTCCATATTTCTATTAGCAAATGTATGTGTTAATAAATATTACAACAGTGCTAGATTTGGCACTCAGTAGACATGCTAGCATTTTTACTACATCATAGTGTAAATAGGTGCTGATATTACTTAAGCAGGGATCTCACGTTCAGGCACCTCATGGTTTCATACATGGTATTTGGACTTGGACAGGCTTGGCTTCCTACTGCTTCCTTTCTGTATAACCTGGGACAAGAGACAAGTGCTTTAAGTGTCTCGTTCTTTTCATCCTTAGAATAAGAAACATAGATCATGCTTCATAAAGGTGACATGACAATCTATATCAAGTATATAGCAATGTACTTGACACAAGTAAATTTAGTAAATTGTGACTGCTGCTGTTACTGTCACCATCATTGTCATTAGTTGTCACTTACACTACTGTAGATTTACCTGTTGTACTTTTAGTAATTTCCATCCCCAGAGTTCACTTTTATTTATTTATTAGGATATTGGGCCAGGGAATAGAAACATTGTTTTGGGTCCTCAGGAGGGAAGGTTTTTCCCAGTTCTCTCTCAGTAGTCTTCATATGGCTTAATAAATTTTTGTGGACTCAACTATTGTGACAGGACTGGCCATAGTTAGTAACTTTTATGATTACCACAGTCTCAAGGAATGTAGCATTTTCATAACTGAGTGTTCCATTTTAAACTGAGAAAACTCTCTTGAAGAAACCCTGGCAAGTCATTGGGTTCAGCAGTGGCTGAAAATGTCTAGGGCACTTCCCAAAGCTTCTCTTGTAGTTAAAGACAGAACGCTTTCCCCAGTCCTGCTGGTACACACAGAGAGGTGAGAACAGATACGGGTCACACACAGGCAGGTCACTGGGAGCAGTAAGAGAAAGGCCCCCACCAGCAGATACAGTCCTGAGCTGCCTCAGTGCTGGTCCTCCCTGTATGCTCTCCCTGGAATACGCCCCTCCCCTTCCTCTGCACACATGCGCAGTGCAAAGCACACACGGGGACCTCTCCTCTCCTTCCCACTCATACCCTAACCCAGGTCCCAAGGAGCTTGTATTACACACTACTCACTTAAGTTACGTCTAATCAAAGAGAAACTCCAACACTTTGGCCACCTGATGTGAAGAACGGACTCATTGTAAAAGACCCCAGTGCTGGGAACGATTGAAGGCAGGAGGAGAAGGGGACGACAGAGGATCAGATGGTTGGATGCCATCACCAACTCTATGGACATAAGTCTAAGTAAGCTCCAGGAGTTGGTGATAGACAGGGAGGCCTGGCGTGCTGCAGTTCTTGGGGTCACAAAGAGTCAGACACAGTTGAGCGACTGGACTGAACTGAACTGAATCAAAGAGAGGCATTTGCAGACTTAAGGAATCTCCAGGTCACATATCATGCATGCTTTATGAGGAAATACTGAGGGAAGGGAACAATAGAAAGTGTTTTCCCCTGAAGCTCTACCTTTCCTCCATGTTTAAAGTGAAGAAGATACTTGCTTGCTATCTCTGCAAGTCAGGGAATGCGAAGGTATGTAACTGCAGCTATGTAGCCAGGCAGCGCTTCAATAAAATTTGCTCTATAACTGGGTCATTTTTTCTTATGTGTAATAGTTCTTTAAAAAACAATTATTAAGACTCACTTAAGTTTACTTGGTTTTCCCACATACCAAGCTTTACTTTAGTACAGGTAATCCTCACTTTCCATGTTGTTCAGAACCATAAAAATGACCATTCAACCTAAAATCATGCAAAGCAATCTTAATAATCAGTGAGAAAAATCAGATTGATCTATAAACTTTAATAATTTTATCAAAATATTGAATCTCTATAAATGTATATAAAGATGAAAAATAGTAAAATTGATTATCTATTTAGTACTTAATATTTATATAGTACAATGAATTATATATAGTACATTAGAAGCACTGAGAATTGGAATGTCATTTCTTTATTGAAAACTTATGGATAATAATTTGAATTGTGCTTGCCTTCTTATCACGTAGCTTATGATAATAAAGGCAGCAGTTTTTCTTACACTTCAACAAATTGTCGTATTCCTAAGTTTGCATAAATTCGCCTTTTCCAGTTCCTCTGGCTTCCCTACGTTTTCTTAAATAGCAACAGTTTCAGCATTCCTACAGTCAGCTATTCTTCTCTATATTTCCGTTTGATTTTAACTTTACTACTAGCATCACCAACTCAATGGACATGAGTTCGAGCAAGTTCCAGGAGTTGGTGATGGACAGGGAAGCCTGGTGTGCTGCAGTCCATGGGGTCGCAAAGAGTCGGACACAACTGAGCAACTCAACTGACTGACTAGTAACATTAATCACTTTATGATTTCTTTGCTACATCTCATCTTTGTTGGCCAGTTTTGAGTTTCCATTTCTGTAAAAATGTCATGTCACAGCACAACTCTGTGTTTTATTGTCTGTGTGTGAAGTGGGTAATGCGTGCACAGTCACTTTCAAACTTGGAGAGAAATGACCCGATTGGTCACAGGTAGGCTGGATCACAAACGCTGGCCCAGATCCAAAGATTACTGCTACTTTGTTTCACTCTTAGCTCAGGTGCCAAGTTAGGAAAAGATATAAAATCAAAGGTACATGAAGCAGAGGGGCTCACTTCCCCAGAGCCCCTCTTGTTCCTCAAGAAGATGTCTCTGAAATTTGGTGGTCTTGGCAACGTACTGGGCTTGCTGCATTAATTCGTTTTGTTTGGGCTGCCATTGAGAACTAGAGAGGCAAAGTCAGTCACTCAAGTTTCATAGCTCATTAATGGCTGCAGAGCTCTAGAGGTTCATTCTTTTCACACCTGGTTCTGACATTTATTCTTTTACCACATTTACCTCTTCTCACCCCTTCAAACACATTCTTTTCCTCTTGTGTGATAAGCTATGAGAAAATGTGGTCTTGGGACTTTTTCATTATTAGAGATGCCCTTATTCTAGTTATAATACCTCAGAGGTCAAACCAGTAGGACTTTTCATTTCTCTTACTTCCAGTAGGGACAGGAACACTCTTGTACCTATGTTGTTTTTTGAACAGGAGAGCCCTCAGCCAGAATGTGTACATCAGTTAACACTGCAAGAGAAAAAATCCCTTAAACTTCTTAGATTCTAGCAAAACATACTTCTGATATCAGATGCAGCTATCAAACTCCTTTCTGTTTTCTCTGACATAATGAAGCCTTTGGCCATCACTGCTGCTTTGAAAATCAAAGCCTTTGGTCTCTAATGGAATGTTTATAAAAATACTCCATTTTGAAATTTGCTCAGGAAAAGGAAGTATGATATATGATTTTAGAAACCCCTCTAGCTTGCCTTGGTATTGATTCATTTAATGCTGTGTACTCTGGAAATATCTGGAATTAGAGAATAAGGAAGTATTAAAACCCAAGGTAAATAAGCTCTTATCCTCATTGTTTTCTTCCATGGAAGTATAGCATCAGTTATGCATCTCTAATTGCTATTTCTGTGTGAGCAAGTAAAGTGTCTTTTGCCAAATTTAATATCAGTATCTAGGGTAAGCCAAAAATATGTCAGAAGTCTCATGCATTTTCATTCTCTTCCTAAGGTGAAAGTGGAAAGTTACTTTCAGTGGGGTGTAGAGCAGCACGCCTGTATAAGAAGAGGAGCTCCACTGTGTGTCTCATTCTCTGTTGCTTTCCTTGGTGTCAGTGACAAAAAGGAAATAAACAGTCAGACATATGGAACGTTTAGTTTACTAATATAGTGACTCACAATACATGTAAAAGAGGCCCAAGGACCTTTGGATTATCCTATGGTGTTGGCTCTGTCTTAATGTAAAGCATTGATGTATCTTAAAGTAAGGAAATAACATTTACTCAAGAAATATTTAATGAGAAACTACTGTGTACCAAGGATTGTTGTAGGGAGCTAACCATGATTCCTGCTTTCCTGGAGCTTATATTCTAATGAGAAAGAGACAGAAAACAGATAAACTACATGGATCAGTTAATTGTTGATCAGTTCATTGACTTTCACTATATATATCTTTTGGTTTGCCCACCAGCCCAGGGTTCTTATTAGCATGGTAAAAAGGTACTATTCAAAGTCTTATGAAGTACTGAAGTAGAACTTTGGAGAATTGAGGGCAATGACCTTTTATAAAACAGCAGCTCCATCAGTGACTCCTCCTTGCTTGTCCCTCTCAGATGTGCTTTGTTGTTGGCCTCTGTTGTTAGTTCTCATGCCACTTTGGCTTTCTCTCCAAAGTAATACAAAAATTACACTTAGGCTATCATTTTGACTTCAACTCAGAACATTTGTTAACTAACTTTAAAAAAAAAAAAAACATAATAATAAAAAATGAGGGCATCATCAAATATAGCATCATAAAATGACATTATATCTGAATTTCAGGCTAAAACCTAGAATAAGAAGCTGCTAATATTTTGGGAAACATTCCTTGTTTGTCACTACTGAGTCCCCAGGGACATCCTATGGGAATAGCTGACTTAATATCTAGTAACATTATTTGATTTTAAATCAAGTAATGATTTAAAATCAAATAATTTTGATTTGATTTGATTCTTTTTCCTCATCTGAGGATCAGTTCAGTTCAGTTGCTCAGATGTGTCCAGTGTGACCCCATGGCCCACAGCATGTCAGGCTTCCCTGTCCATCACCAACTCCTGGAGCTTCCTCAAACTCATGTCCATTGAATCAGTGATGCCATCCAACCATCTCATCCTCTGTCGTCCCCTTCTTCTCCCACCTTCAATTTTTCCCAGCATCAAAGTCTTTTCAAATGAGTCAGTTCTTTGCATCAGGTGGCCAAAGTATTGGAGTTTCAGCTTCAGTCCTTCCAATGAATATTCAGGACTAATTTCCTTTAGGATGGACTGGTTGGATCTCCTTGCTGTCCAAGGGACTTTGAAGAGTCTTCTCCATCACCACAGATCAAAAGCATCAATTCTTCGGCACTCAGCTTTCTTTATAGTCCAACTCTCACATCCATACATGACTACTGGAAAAACCATAGCTTTGACTAGATGGACCTTTGTTAGCAAAATTATGTCTCTGCTTTTTAATATGCTGTCTAGGTTGGGCATAACTTTGCTTCCAAGGAGTAAGCGTCTTTTAATTTCATGGCTGCAGTGATTTGGGAGCCCCCAAAAAAAAAGTCTGTCACTGGTTCCATTGTTTCCCCGTCTATTTGCCATGAAGTGATGGGACTGGATGCCATGATCTTAGTTTTCTGAATGTTGAGTTTTAAGCCAACTTTTTTACTCTCCTATTTCACTTTCATCAAGAGGCTCTTTAGTTCTTCACTTTCTGCTGTAAGTGTGGTGTCTTCTGCATATCTGAGGTTATTGATATTTCATCTGAGGATAGTTTTATTATAAAAATTGCAGAAATAAAAAGAAGTTTTATCTTGGTAAGCAAATTTAAAAGCTGTCACTTTTGCAGTTTGCATTAACTAAACATGCTACACATTTTATCTGTTAAAAAATATGTGGGTTTGATTATGCCAGAGTAGTTACAGTCAGGAACTCACAGTTTTGTTTTGTTTTTAACTCTTTGATTTGACTAAGCTGTGCAGGGTCTTTGGACCCTGACCAGGGATTGAACCCACACCTCCTGCAATGAAAGTACAGTCTTAATCACTGGACAACCAGGGAAGTCCCCAAACCCCACATATATTTTTGCTGAATGAACTTAAAGATCTTCATCTACCTTTTAAAATTCTCTTGCAGAAACTGCTGCTCTGTCAAATACCACCTTTACAAACCAAAATTATTTTTCTTTGGCGAAAAAGGAAAACCAGCTCTCATTGATTTAACCAAATACTCGTAATTGTAAACTTTATCTTTAAAACAAGGAGGCTAGTTATTGTAGTTGCTTTTATTTTTGTTATACTCATGGTGCTTGCTTGATTTTTAGAACTTGAAGGGAATATGCTCTTTTTTGGAGTTCAGTTAATTGCAGGGAATAGATGAATATTCAGCAACCTGTCTTTTAAGGTCCTTTCTAATCCTGAGATTTTATGAGTCTATATTTACCTTTGCCCTTATTCTTATCCCTTAGTGACAAGAGCAGGAATCATGTTAGGGGAGAGTTGGGGAGTGATTGGGCTTTAGTTTAGGAGGAGGTGATGGGTGTTGAGTGGGGGTCATAGAACTTACAGTGGTTGACTCAAAGAGGTACAGTTACTGTTGACTCCCTCTCCTTTTTTTTTTTTAATACTTAGTACATTTTATTAATTTTAATTATTTTTGTAATTAGGGAAAAAAAGAGAAATATAAACCCATAGATTAAAACAATTTTTAAAAATCACCTTTTCTTAAGTACCTTGCTCCAAACAGACAATCCCTGAATTCTTCAAGATGGATTTCTATTTAAGTCATTGAAAAGATGATTAATAAAAAGCCTTTTAAAATACTTTTGTGGAGAGAAATTATTTTTCATGGGATAGAATATAAAACCCATGCTTATTGACTCCTATGAAGCAGTTTCCTGAAAGATGGAATTTTCCTTGATGGTCAGATCAGATAGAATTTAAGGTAGATATTTTACATCCCTTTGAGCTGGACAGTCCTACCAATCATTTTATCATCAGCTCCAAATATACCAGCAGCCATACTAGGTGCGCAAAAACTGCTTTCTGAGCCAAACCCAGTACCCATTCTTAAGGGAATAGTGAACACAAGATAATCCCAAGTAAGGGGAGTGAATTATTGTTGTGTTCTTTTTCTTTTCAGAAAATCTGAAAATGTTTTTATGTGTATTACATTGGAACCTCAAGCACTGGCTTTGTATCTCAAAGTTGGAAAAAATGAGATTGATGTCCCACACAGTTGTAAAATGCCAAAAATAAGTAGACCTGAAATGAGTTAAAGCC